>NW_027142395.1:5568961-5991096 GCF_026170545.1 Melanerpes formicivorus | reverse complement strand
AGAGTGAGCGAAACTAATGAAAACATTGTTGGGGTAAAACCTAAAGGGAAAGGCCTAGCACCAAATTGCATTGGCCATCTGATCTAACTTCTGGAGGCAGTCAAAATGAGTATTTGAATTCTTCCCTACCTTATTCCTGTGCTGAGATACAGGCTGCTCCAACCTGCTGTAAAATGCTTGATTTCGAGAGTGAGCGAAACTAATGAAAACATTGTTGGGGTAAAACCTAAAGGGAAAGACCTAGCACCAAATACAGTTTGCCATCTGATCTAACTTCTGGAGGCAGTCAAAATGAGTATTTGAATTCTTCCCTACCTTATTCCTGTGCTGAGATACAGGCTGCTCCAACCTGCTGTAAAATGCTTGATTTCGAGAGTGAGCGAAACTAATGAAAACATTGTTGGGGTAAAACCTAAAGGGAAAGGCCTAGCACCAAATTGCATTGGCCCTCTGATCTAACTTCTGGAGGCAGTCAAAATGATCCTTAGAATTCTTCCCTACCTTATTCCTGTGCTGAGATACAGGCTGCTCCAAACTGCTGTAAAATGCTTGATTTCGAGAGTGAGCGAAACTAATGAAAACATTGTTGGGGTAAAACCTAAAGGGAAAGGCCTAGCACCAAATTCCATTGGCCATCTGATCTAACTTCTGGAGGCAGTCAAAATGATCCTTAGAATTCTTCCCTACCTTATTCCTGTGCTGAGATACAGGCTGCTCCAACCTGCTGTAAAATGCTTGATTTCGAGAGTGAGCGAAAGTGATGAAAACATTGTTGGGGTAAAACCTAAAGGGAAAGACCTAGCACCAAATACAATTTGCCATCTGATCTAACTTCTGGAGGCAGTCAAAATGATCCTTAGAATTCTTCCCTACCTTATTCCTGTGCTGAGATACAGGCTGCTCCAACCTGCTGTAAAATGCTTGATTTCGAGAGTGAGCGAAACTAATGAAAACATTGTTAGGGTAAAACCTAAAGGGAAAGACCTAGCACGAAACTGCATTGGCCATCTGATCTAACTTCTGGAGGCAGTCAAAATGAGTATTTGAATTCTTCCCTACCTTATTCCTGTGCTGAGATACAGGCTGCTCCAACCTGCTGTAAAATGCTTGATTTCGAGAGTGAGCGAAACTAATGAAAACATTGTTGGGGTAAAACCTAAAGGGAAAGGCCTAACACCAAATTGCATTGGCCATCTGATCTAACTTCTGGAGGCAGTCAAAATGAGTATTTGAATTCTTCCCTACCTTATTCCTGTGCTGAGATACAGGCTGCTCCAACCTGCTGTAAAATGCTTGATTTCGAGAGTGATCGAAACTAATGAAAACATTGTTGGGGTAAAACCTAAAGGGAAAGGCGTAGCACCAAATACAATTTGCCATCTGATCTAACTTCTGGAGGCAGTCAAAATGATCCTTAGAATTCTTCCCTACCTTATTCCTGTGCTGAGATACAGGCTGCTCCAACCTGCTGTAAAATGCTTGATTTCGAGAGTGATCGAAACTAATGAAAACATTGTTGGGGTAAAACCTAAAGGGAAAGACCTAGCACCAAATTGCATTGGCCATCTGATCTAACTTCTGGAGGCAGTCAAAATGAGTATTTGAATTCTTCCCTACCTTATTCCGGTGCTGAGATACAGGCTGCTCCAACCTGCTGTAAAATGCTTGATTTCGAGAGTGATCGAAACTAATGAAAACATTGTTGGGGTAAAACCTAAAGGGAAAGGCCTAGCACCAAATTGCATTGGCCATCTGATCTAACTTCTGGAGGCAGTCAAAATGATCCTTAGAATTCTTCCCTACCTTATTCCTGTGCTGAGATACAGGCTGCTCCAACCTGCTGTAAAATGCTTGACTTCGAGAGTGAGCGAAACTGATGAAAACATTGTTGGGGTAAAACCTAAAGGGAAAGACCTAGCACCAAATACAATTTGCCATCTGATCTAACTTCTGGAGGCAGTCAAAATGATCCTTAGAATTCTTCCCTACCTTATTCCTGTGCTGAGATACAGGCTGCTCCAACCTGCTGTAAAATGCTTGATTTCGAGAGTGAGCGAAACTAATGAAAACATTGTTGGGGTAAAACCTAAAGGGAAAGACCTAGCACCAAATACAATTTGCCATCTGATCTAACTTCTGGAGGCAGTCAAAATGATCCTTAGAATTCTTCCCTACCTTATTCCTGTGCTGAGATACAGGCTGCTCCAACCTGCTGTAAAATGCTTTTTTTCGAGAGTGAGCGAAACTAATGAATATATTGTTGGGGTAAAACCTAAAGGGAAAGACCTAGCACCAAATTCCATTGGCCATCTGATCTAACTTCTGGAGGCAGTCAAAATGATCCTTAGAATTCTTCCCTACCTTATTCCTGTGCTGAGATACAGGCTGCTCCAACCTGCTGTAAAATGCTTGATTTCGAGAGTGATCAAAACTAATGAAAACGTTGTTGGGGTAAAACCTAAAGGGAAAGGCCTAGCACCAATTTGCATTGGCCCTCTGATCTAACTTCTGGAGGCAGTCAAAATGAGCATTTGAATTCTTCCCTACCTTATTCCTGTGCTGAGATACAGGCTGCTCCAACCTGCTGTAAAATGCTTGATTTCGAGAGTGAGCGAAACTAATGAAAACATTGTTGGGGTAAAACCTAAAGGGAAAGACCTAGCACCAAATACAATTTGCCATCTGATCTAACTTCTGGAGGCAGTCAAAATGATCCTTAGAATTCTTCCCTACCTTATTCCTGTGCTGAGATACAGGCTGCTCCAACCTGCTGTAAAATGCTTGATTTCGAGAGTGAGCGAAACTAATGAAAACATTGTTGGGGTAAAACCTAAAGGGAAAGGCCTAGCACCAAATTGCATTGGCCATCTGATCTAACTTCTGGAGGCAGTCAAAATGAGTATTTGAATTCTTCCCTACCTTATTCCTGTGCTGAGATACAGGCTGCTCCAACCTGCTGTAAAATGCTTGATTTTGAGAATGATCGAAACTAATGAAAACATTGTTGGGGTAAAACCTAAATGGAAAGACCTAGCACCAAATCGCATTGCCCATCTGATCTAACTTCTGGAGGCAGTCAAAATGAGTATTTGAATTCTTCCCTTTCATATTGCTGTGCTGAGATACAGGCTGCTCCAACCTGCTGTAAAATGCTTGATTAAGAGAGTGAGCGAAACTAATGAAAACATTGTTGGGGTAAAACCTAAAGGGAAAGACCTAGCACCAAATTGCATTGGCCATCTGATCTAACTTCTGGAGGCAGTCAAAATGAGTATTTGAATTCTTCCCTACCTTATTCCTCTGCAGAGATACAGGCTGCTCCAACCCGCTGTAAAATGCTTGATTTCGAGAGTGAGCGAAACTAATGAAAACATTGTTGGGGTAAAACCTAAAGGGAAAGACCTAGCACCAAATACAATTTGCCATCTGATCTAACTTCTGGAAGCAGTCAAAATGATCCTTAGAATTCTTCCCTACCTTATTCCTGTGCTGAGATACAGGCTGCTCCAACCTGCTGTAAAATGCTTGATTTCGAGAGTGAGCGAAACTAATGAAAACATTGTTGGGGTAAAACCTAAAGGGAAAGACCTAGCACCAAATACAGTTTGCCATCTGATCTAACTTCTGGAGGCAGTCAAAATGAGTATTTGAATTATTCCCTACCTTATTCCTGTGCTGAGATACAGGCTGCTCCAACCTGCTGTAAAATGCTTGATTTCGAGAGTGAGGGAAACTAATGAAAACATTGTTGGGGTAAAACCTAAAGGGAAAGGCCTAGCACCAAATTGCATTGGCCATCTGATCTAACTTCTGGAGGCAGTCAAAATGATCCTTAGAATTCTTCCCTACCTTATTCCTGTGCTGAGATACAGGCTGCTCCAACCTGCTGTAAAATGCTTGATTTCGAGAGTGAGCGAAACTAATGAAAACATTGTTGGGGTAAAACCTAAAGGGAAAGACCTAGCACCAAATTGCATTGGCCATCTGATCAAAATTCTGGAGACAGTCAAAATGAGTATTTGAATTCTTCCCTACCTTATTCCTGTGCTGAGATACAGGCTGCTCCAACCTCCTGTAAAATGCTTGATTTCGAGAGTGAGCGAAACTAATGAAAACATTGTTGGGGTAAAACCTAAAGGGAAAGGCCTAGCACCAAATACATTTTGCCATCTGATCTAACTTCTGGAGGCAGTCAAAAGGAGTATTTGAATTCTTCCCTACCTTATTCCTGTGCTGAGATACAGGCTGCTCCAACCTGCTGTAAAATGCTTGATTTCGAGAGTGAGCGAAACTAATGAAAACATTGTTGGGGTAAAACCTAAAGGGAAAGACCTAGCACCAAATTGCATTGGCCATCTGATCTAACTTCTGGAGGCAGTCAAAATGATCCTTAGAATTCTTCCCTACCTTATTCCTGTGCTGAGATACAGGCTGCTCCAACCTGCTGTAAAATGCTTGATTTCGAGAGTGAGCGAAACTAATGAAAACATTGTTGGGGTAAAACCTAAAGGGAAAGGCCTAGCACCAAATTGCATTGGCCATCTGAACTAACTTCTGGAGGCAGTCAAAATGAGTATTTGAATTCTTCCCTACCTTATTCCTGTGCTGAGATACAGGCTGCTCCAACCTGCTGTAAAATGCTTGATTTCGAGAGTGATCGAAACTAATGAAAACATTGTTGGGGTAAAACCTAAAGGGAAAGGCGTAGCACCAAATACAATTTGCCATCTGATCTAACTTCTGGAGGCAGTCAAAATGATCCTTAGAATTCTTCCCTACCTTATTCCTGTGCTGAGATACAGGCTGCTCCAACCTGCTGTAAAATGCTTGATTTCGAGAGTGATCGAAACTAATGAAAACATTGTTGGGGTAAAACCTAAAGGGAAAGACCTAGCACCAAATTGCATTGGCCATCTGATCTAACTTCTGGAGGCAGTCAAAATGAGTATTTGAATTCTTCCCTACCTTATTCCTGTGCTGAGATACAGGCTGCTCCAACCTGCTGTAAAATGCTTGATTTCGAGAGTGAGCGAAACTAATGAAAATATTGTTGGGGTAAAACCTAAAGGGAAAGGCCTAGCACCAAACTGCATTGGCCATCTGATTTAACTTCTGGAGGCAGTCAAAATGATCCTTAGAATTCTTCCCTACCTTATTCCTGTGCTGAGATACAGGCTGCTCCAACCTGCTGTAAAATGCTTGATTTCGAGAGTGAGCGAAACTAATGAAAACATTGTTGGGGTAAAACCTAAAGGGAAAGACCTAGCACCAAACTGCATTGGCCATCTGATCTAACTTCTGGAGGCAGTCAAAATGAGTATTTGAATTCTTCCCTACCTTATTCCTGTGCTGAGATACAGGCTGCTCCAACCTGCTGTAAAATGCTTGATTTCGAGAGTGAGCGAAACTTATGAAAACATTGTTGGGGTAAAACCTAAAGGGAAAGGCCTAGCACCAAATTGCATTGGCCATCTGATCTAACTTCTGGAGGCAGTCAATATGAGTATTTGAATTCTTCCCTACCATATTCCGGTGCTGAGATACAGGGTGCTCCAACCTGCTGTAAAATGCTTGATTTCGAGAGTGAGCGAAACTAATGGAAACATTGTTGGGGTAAAACCTAAAGGGAAAGGCCTAGCACCAAATTGCATTGGCCATCTGATCTAACTTCTGGAGGCAGTCAAAATGAGTATTTGAATTCTTCCCTACCTTATTCCTGTGCTGAGATACAGGCTGCTCCAACCTGCTGTAAAATGCTTGATTTCGAGAGTGATCAAAACTAATGAAAACATTGTTGGGGTAAAACCTAAAGGGAAAGGCCTAGCACCAAATTGCATTGGCCATCTGATCTAACTTCTGGAGGCAGTCAAAATGAGTATTTGAATTCTTCCCTACCTTATTCCTGTGCTGAGATACAGGCTGCTCCAACCTGCTGTAAAATGCTTGATTTCGAGAGTGATCGAAACTAATGAAAACATTGTTGGGGTAAAACCTAAAGGGAAAGACCTAGCACCAAATTGCATTGGCCATCTGATCTAACTTCTGGAGGCAGTCAAAATGAGTATTTGAATTCTTCCCTACCTTATTCCTGTGCTGAGATACAGGCTGCTCCAACCTGCTGTAAAATGCTTGATTTCGAGTGTGAGCGAAACTAATGAAAACATTGTTGGGGTAAAACCTAAAGGGAAAGGCCTAGCACCAAATTGCATTGGCCATCTGATCTAACTTCTGGAGGCAGTCAAAATGAGTATTTGAATTCTTCCCTACCTTATTCCTGTGCTGAGATACAGGCTGCTCCAACCTGCTGTAAAATGCTTGATTTCGAGAGTGAGCGAAACTAATGAAAACATTGTTGGGGTAAAACCTAAAGGGAAAGGCCTAGCACCAAATTGCATTGGCCATCTGATCTAACTTCTGGAGGCAGTCAAAATGAGTATTTGAATTCTTCCCTACCTTATTCCTGTGCTGAGATACAGGCTGCTCCAACCTCCTGTAAAATGCTTGATTTCGAGAGTGAGCGAAACTAATGAAAACATTGTTGGGGTAAAACCTAAAGGGAAAGGCCTAGCACCAAATTGCATTGGCCATCTGATCTAACTTCTGGAGGCAGTCAAAATGAGTATTTGAATTCTTCCCTACCTTATTCCTGTGCTGAGATACAGGCTGCTCCAACCTGCTGTAAAATGCTTGATTTCGAGAGTGAGCGAAACTAATGAAAACATTGTTGGGGTAAAACCTAAAGGGAAAGACCTAGCACCAAATTCCATTGGCCATCTGATCTAACTTCTGGAGGCAGTCAAAATGATCCTTAGAATTCTTCCCTACCTTATTCCTGTGCTGAGATACAGGCTGCTATAACCTGCTGTAAAATGCTTGATTTCGAGAGTGAGCGAAACTAATGAAAACATTGTTGGGGTAAAACCTAAAGGGAAAGACCTGGCACCAAATACAATTTGCCATCTGATCTAACTTCTGGAGGCAGTCAAAGTGATCCTTAGAATTCTTCCCTACCTTATTCCTGTGCTGAGATACAGGCTGCTCCAGCCTGCTGTAAAATGCTTGATTTCGAGAGTGATCAAAGCTAATGAAAACGTTGTTGGGGTAATACCTAAATGGAAAGACCTAGCACCAAATACATTTTGCCATCTGATCTAACTTCTGGAGGCAGTCAAAATGAGTATTTGAATTCTTCCCTACCTTATTCCTGTGCTGAGATACAGGCTGCTCCAACCTGCTGTAAAATGCTTGATTTCGAGAGTGAGCGAAACTAATGAAAACATTGTTGGGGTAAAACCTAAAGGGAAAGACCTAGCACCAAATTGTATTGGTCATCTGATCTAACTTCTGGAGGCAGTCAAAATGATCCTTAGAATTCTTCCCTACCTTATTCCTGTGCTGAGATACAGGCTGCTCCAACCTGCTGTAAAATGCTTGATTTCGAGAGTGAGCGAAACTAATGAAAACATTGTTGGGGTAAAACCTAAAGGGAAAGGCCTAGCACCAAATTGCATTGGCCATCTGAACTAACTTCTGGAGGCAGTCAAAATGAGTATTTGAATTCTTCCCTACCTTATTCCGGTGCTGAGATACAGGCTGCTCCAACCTGCTGTAAAATGCTTGATTTCGAGAGTGAGCGAAACTAATGGAAACATTGTTGGGGTAAAACCTAAAGGGAAAGGCCTAGCACCAAATTGCATTGGTCATCTGATCTAACTTCTGGAGGCAGTCAAAATGATCCTTAGAATTCTTCCCTACCTTATTCCTGTGCTGAGATACAGGCTGCTCCAACCTGCTGTAAAATGCTTGATTTCGAGAGTGATCGTAACTAATGAAAACATTGTTGGGGTAAAACCTAAAGGGAAAGGCCTAGCACCAAATTGCATTGGCCATCTGATCTAACTTCTGGAGGCAGTCAAAATGAGTATTTGAATTCTTCCCTACCTTATTCCTGTGCTGAGATACAGGCTGCTCCAACCTGCTGTAAAATGCTTGATTTCGAGAGTGAGCGAAACTAATGAAAACATTGTTGGGGTAAAACCTAAAGGGAAAGACCTAGCACCAAATACAATTTGCCATCTGATCTAACTTCTGGAGGCAGTCAAAATGAGTATTTGAATTCTTCCCTACCTTATTCCTGTGCTGAGATACAGGCTGCTCCAACCTGCTGTAAAATGCTTGATTTCGAGAGTGAGCGAAACTAATGAAAACATTGTTGGGGTAAAACCTAAAGGGAAAGGCCTAGCACCAAATTGCAATGGCCATCTGATCTAACTTCTGGAGGCAGTCAAAAGGAGTATTTGAATTCTTCCCTACCTTATTCCTGTGCTGAGATACAGGCTGCTCCAACCTGCTGTAAAATGCTTGATTTCGAGAGTGAGCGAAACTAATGAAAACATTGTTGGGGTAAAACCTAAAGGGAAAGACCTAGCAATAAATTCCATTGGCCATCTGATCTAACTTCTGGAGGCAGTCAAAATGAGTATTTGAATTCTTCCCTACCTTATTACTCTGCTGAGATACAGGGTGCTCCAACCTGCTGTAAAATGCTTGATTTCGAGAGTGAGCGAAACTAATGAAAACATTGTTGGGGTAAAACCTAAAGGGAAAGACCTAGCTCCAAATACAATTTGCCATCTGATCTAACATCTGGAGGCAGTCAAAATGAGTATTTGAATTCTTCCCTACCTTATTCCTGTGCTGAGATACAGGCTGCTCCAACCTGCTGTAAAATGCTTGATTTCGAGAGTGAGCGAAACTAATGAAAACATTGTTGGGGTAAAACCTAAAGGGAAAGACCTAGCACCAAATACAGTTTGCCATCTGATCTAACTTCTGGAGGCAGTCAAAATGAGTATTTGAATTATTCCCTACCTTATTCCTGTGCTGAGATACAGGCTGCTCCAACCTGCTGTAAAATGCTTGATTTCGAGAGTGAGGGAAACTAATGAAAACATTGTTGGGGTAAAACCTAAAGGGAAAGGCCTAGCACCAAATTGCATTGGCCATCTGATCTAACTTCTGGAGGCAGTCAAAATGATCCTTAGAATTCTTCCCTACCTTATTCCTGTGCTGAGATACAGGCTGCTCCAACCTGCTGTAAAATGCTTGATTTCGAGAGTGAGCGAAACTAATGAAAACATTGTTGGGGTAAAACCTAAAGGGAAAGACCTAGCACCAAATTGCATTGGCCATCTGATCAAAATTCTGGAGACAGTCAAAATGAGTATTTGAATTCTTCCCTACCTTATTCCTGTGCTGAGATACAGGCTGCTCCAACCTCCTGTAAAATGCTTGATTTCGAGAGTGAGCGAAACTAATGAAAACATTGTTGGGGTAAAACCTAAAGGGAAAGGCCTAGCACCAAATACATTTTGCCATCTGATCTAACTTCTGGAGGCAGTCAAAAGGAGTATTTGAATTCTTCCCTACCTTATTCCTGTGCTGAGATACAGGCTGCTCCAACCTGCTGTAAAATGCTTGATTTCGAGAGTGAGCGAAACTAATGAAAACATTGTTGGGGTAAAACCTAAAGGGAAAGACCTAGCACCAAATTGCATTGGCCATCTGATCTAACTTCTGGAGGCAGTCAAAATGATCCTTAGAATTCTTCCCTACCTTATTCCTGTGCTGAGATACAGGCTGCTCCAACCTGCTGTAAAATGCTTGATTTCGAGAGTGAGCGAAACTAATGAAAACATTGTTGGGGTAAAACCTAAAGGGAAAGGCCTAGCACCAAATTGCATTGGCCATCTGAACTAACTTCTGGAGGCAGTCAAAATGAGTATTTGAATTCTTCCCTACCTTATTCCTGTGCTGAGATACAGGCTGCTCCAACCTGCTGTAAAATGCTTGATTTCGAGAGTGAGCGAAACTAATGAAAACATTGTTGGGGTAAAACCTAAAGGGAAAGGCCTAGCACCAAATTGCATTGGCCATCTGATCTAACTTCTGGAGGCAGTCAAAATGAGTATTTGAATTCTTCCCTACCTTATTCCTGTGCTGAGATACAGGCTGCTCCAACCTGCTGTAAAATGCTTGATTTCGAGAGTGATCGAAACTAATGAAAACATTGTTGGGGTAAAACCTAAAGGGAAAGGCGTAGCACCAAATACAATTTGCCATCTGATCTAACTTCTGGAGGCAGTCAAAATGATCCTTAGAATTCTTCCCTACCTTATTCCTGTGCTGAGATACAGGCTGCTCCAACCTGCTGTAAAATGCTTGATTTCGAGAGTGATCGAAACTAATGAAAACATTGTTGGGGTAAAACCTAAAGGGAAAGACCTAGCACCAAATTGCATTGGCCATCTGATCTAACTTCTGGAGGCAGTCAAAATGAGTATTTGAATTCTTCCCTACCTTATTCCTGTGCTGAGATACAGGCTGCTCCAACCTGCTGTAAAATGCTTGATTTCGAGAGTGAGCGAAACTAATGAAAATATTGTTGGGGTAAAACCTAAAGGGAAAGGCCTAGCACCAAACTGCATTGGCCATCTGATTTAACTTCTGGAGGCAGTCAAAATGAGTATTTGAATTCTTCCCTACCTTATTCCTGTGCTGAGATACAGGCTGCTCCAACCTGCTGTAAAATGCTTGATTTCGAGAGTGAGCGAAACTAATGAAAACATTGTTGGGGTAAAACCTAAAGGGAAAGACCTAGCACCAAACTGCATTGGCCATCTGATCTAACTTCTGGAGGCAGTCAAAATGAGTATTTGAATTCTTCCCTACCTTATTCCTGTGCTGAGATACAGGCTGCTCCAACCTGCTGTAAAATGCTTGATTTCGAGAGTGAGCGAAACTTATGAAAACATTGTTGGGGTAAAACCTAAAGGGAAAGGCCTAGCACCAAATTGCATTGGCCATCTGATCTAACTTCTGGAGGCAGTCAATATGAGTATTTGAATTCTTCCCTACCATATTCCGGTGCTGAGATACAGGGTGCTCCAACCTGCTGTAAAATGCTTGATTTCGAGAGTGAGCGAAACTAATGGAAACATTGTTGGGGTAAAACCTAAAGGGAAAGGCCTAGCACCAAATTGCATTGGCCATCTGATCTAACTTCTGGAGGCAGTCAAAATGAGTATTTGAATTCTTCCCTACCTTATTCCTGTGCTGAGATACAGGCTGCTCCAACCTGCTGTAAAATGCTTGATTTCGAGAGTGATCAAAACTAATGAAAACATTGTTGGGGTAAAACCTAAAGGGAAAGGCCTAGCACCAAATTGCATTGGCCATCTGATCTAACTTCTGGAGGCAGTCAAAATGAGTATTTGAATTCTTCCCTACCTTATTCCTGTGCTGAGATACAGGCTGCTCCAACCTGCTGTAAAATGCTTGATTTCGAGAGTGATCGAAACTAATGAAAACATTGTTGGGGTAAAACATAAAGGGAAAGACCTAGCACCAAATTGCATTGGCCATCTGATCTAACTTCTGGAGGCAGTCAAAATGAGTATTTGAATTCTTCCCTACCTTATTCCTGTGCTGAGATACAGGCTGCTCCAACCTGCTGTAAAATGCTTGATTTCGAGTGTGAGCGAAACTAATGAAAACATTGTTGGGGTAAAACCTAAAGGGAAAGGCCTAGCACCAAATTGCATTGGCCATCTGATCTAACTTCTGGAGGCAGTCAAAATGAGTATTTGAATTCTTCCCTACCTTATTCCTGTGCTGAGATACAGGCTGCTCCAACCTGCTGTAAAATGCTTGATTTCGAGAGTGAGCGAAACTAATGAAAACATTGTTGGGGTAAAACCTAAAGGGAAAGGCCTAGCACCAAATTGCATTGGCCATCTGATCTAACTTCTGGAGGCAGTCAAAATGAGTATTTGAATTCTTCCCTACCTTATTCCTGTGCTGAGATACAGGCTGCTCCAACCTGCTGTAAAATGCTTGATTTCGAGAGTGAGCGAAACTAATGAAAACATTGTTGGGGTAAAACCTAAAGGGAAAGGCCTAGCACCAAATTGCATTGGCCATCTGATCTAACTTCTGGAGGCAGTCAAAATGAGTATTTGAATTCTTCCCTACCTTATTCCTGTGCTGAGATACAGGCTGCTCCAACCTGCTGTAAAATGCTTGATTTCGAGAGTGAGCGAAACTAATGAAAACATTGTTGGGGTAAAACCTAAAGGGAAAGACCTAGCACCAAATTCCATTGGCCATCTGATCTAACTTCTGGAGGCAGTCAAAATGATCCTTAGAATTCTTCCCTACCTTATTCCTGTGCTGAGATACAGGCTGCTATAACCTGCTGTAAAATGCTTGATTTCGAGAGTGAGCGAAACTAATGAAAACATTGTTGGGGTAAAACCTAAAGGGAAAGACCTGGCACCAAATACAATTTGCCATCTGATCTAACTTCTGGAGGCAGTCAAAGTGATCCTTAGAATTCTTCCCTACCTTATTCCTGTGCTGAGATACAGGCTGCTCCAGCCTGCTGTAAAATGCTTGATTTCGAGAGTGATCAAAGCTAATGAAAACGTTGTTGGGGTAATACCTAAATGGAAAGACCTAGCACCAAATACATTTTGCCATCTGATCTAACTTCTGGAGGCAGTCAAAATGAGTATTTGAATTCTTCCCTACCTTATTCCTGTGCTGAGATACAGGCTGCTCCAACCTGCTGTAAAATGCTTGATTTCGAGAGTGAGCGAAACTAATGAAAACATTGTTGGGGTAAAACCTAAAGGGAAAGACCTAGCACCAAATTGTATTGGTCATCTGATCTAACTTCTGGAGGCAGTCAAAATGATCCTTAGAATTCTTCCCTACCTTATTCCTGTGCTGAGATACAGGCTGCTCCAACCTGCTGTAAAATGCTTGATTTCGAGAGTGAGCGAAACTAATGAAAACATTGTTGGGGTAAAACCTAAAGGGAAAGGCCTAGCACCAAATTGCATTGGCCATCTGAACTAACTTCTGGAGGCAGTCAAAATGAGTATTTGAATTCTTCCCTACCTTATTCCGGTGCTGAGATACAGGCTGCTCCAACCTGCTGTAAAATGCTTGATTTCGAGAGTGAGCGAAACTAATGGAAACATTGTTGGGGTAAAACCTAAAGGGAAAGGCCTAGCACCAAATTGCATTGGCCATCTGATCTAACTTCTGGAGGCAGTCAAAATGATCCTTAGAATTCTTCCCTACCTTATTCCTGTGCTGAGATACAGGCTGCTCCAACCTGCTGTAAAATGCTTGATTTCGAGAGTGATCGTAACTAATGAAAACATTGTTGGGGTAAAACCTAAAGGGAAAGGCCTAGCACCAAATTGCATTGGCCATCTGATCTAACTTCTGGAGGCAGTCAAAATGAGTATTTGAATTCTTCCCTACCTTATTCCTGTGCTGAGATACAGGCTGCTCCAACCTGCTGTAAAATGCTTGATTTCGAGAGTGAGCGAAACTAATGAAAACATTGTTGGGGTAAAACCTAAAGGGAAAGACCTAGCACCAAATCCAATTTGCCATCTGATCTAACTTCTGGAGGCAGTCAAAATGAGTATTTGAATTCTTCCCTACCTTATTCCTGTGCTGAGATACAGGCTGCTCCAACCTGCTGTAAAATGCTTGATTTCGAGAGTGAGCGAAACTAATGAAAACATTGTTGGGGTAAAACCTAAAGGGAAAGGCCTAGCACCAAATTGCAATGGCCATCTGATCTAACTTCTGGAGGCAGTCAAAAGGAGTATTTGAATTCTTCCCTACCTTATTCCTGTGCTGAGATACAGGCTGCTCCAACCTGCTGTAAAATGCTTGATTTCGAGAGTGAGCGAAACTAATGAAAACATTGTTGGGGTAAAACCTAAAGGGTAAGACCTAGCAATAAATTCCATTGGCCATCTGATCTAACTTCTGGAGGCAGTCAAAATGAGTATTTGAATTCTTCCCTACCTTATTACTCTGCTGAGATACAGGGTGCTCCAACCTGCTGTAAAATGCTTGATTTCGAGAGTGAGCGAAACTAATGAAAACATTGTTGGGGTAAAACCTAAAGGGAAAGACCTAGCGCCAAATGCAATTTGCCATCTGATCTAACTTCTGGAGGCAGTCAAAATGAGTATTTGAATTCTTCCCTACCTTATTCCTGTGCTGAGATACAGGCTGCTCCAACCTGCTGTAAAATTCTTGATTTCGAGAGTGATCGAAACTGATGAAAACATTGTTGGGGTAAAACCAAAAGGGAAAGGCCTAGCACCAAATTGCATTGGCCATCTGATCTAACTTCTGGAGGCAGTCAAAATGAGTATTTGAATTCTTCCCTACCTTATTCCTGTGCTGAGATACAGGCTGCTCCAACCTGCTGTAAAATGCTTGATTTCGAGAGTGAGCGAAACTAATGAAAACATTGTTGGGGTAAAACCTAAAGGGAAAGACCTAGCACCAAATCCAATTTGCCATCTGATCTAACTTCTGGAGGCAGTCAAAATGATCCTTAGAATTCTTCCCTACCTTATTCCTGTGCTGAGATACAGGCTGCTCCAACCTGCTGTAAAATGCTTGATTTCGAGAGTGAGCGAAACTAATGAAAACATTGTTGGGGTAAAACCTAAAGGGAAAGACCTAGCACCAAATACAATTTGCCATCTGATCTAACTTCTGGAGGCAGTCAAAATGATCCTTAGAATTCTTCCCTACCTTATTCCTGTGCTGAGATACAGGCTGCTCCAACCTGCTGTAAAATGCTTGATTTTGAGAGTGAGCGAAACTAATGAAAACATTGTTGGGGTAAAACCTAAAGGGAAAGACCTAGCACCAAATTCCATTGGCCATCTGATCTAACTTCTGGAGGCAGTCAAAATGAGTATTTGAATTCTTCCCTACCTTATTCCTGTGCTGAGATACAGGCTGCTCCAACCTGCTGTAAAATTCTTGATTTCGAGAGTGAGC
This sequence comes from Melanerpes formicivorus, assembly GCF_026170545.1. NCBI lineage: Eukaryota > Metazoa > Chordata > Aves > Piciformes > Picidae > Melanerpes > Melanerpes formicivorus. Next base: position 5,976,207 of record NW_027142395.1, on the reverse strand, counting down.
GAAACTAATGAAAACATTGTTGGGGTAAAACCTAAAGGGAAAGACCTAGCACCAAATACAATTTGCCATCTGATCTAACTTCTGGAGGCAGTCAAAATGATCCTTAGAATTCTTCCCTACCTTATTCCTCTGCTGAGATACAGGCTGCTCCAACCTGCTGTAAAATGCTTGATTTCGAGAGTGATCAAAACTAATGAAAACATTGTTGGGGTAAAACCTAAAGGGAAAGGCCTAGCACCAAATTGCATTGGCCATCTGATCTAACTTCTGGAGGCAGTCAAAATGAGTATTTGAATTCTTCCCTACCTTATTCCTGTGCTGAGATACAGGCTGCTCCAACCTGCTGTAAAATGCTTGATTTCGAGAGTGAGCGAAACTAATGAAAACATTGTTGGGGTAAAACCTAAAGGGAAAGACCTAGCACCAAACTGCATTGGCCATCTGATCTAACTTCTGGAGGCAGTCAAAATGAGTATTTGAATTCTTCCCTACCTTATTCCTGTGCTGAGATACAGGCTGCTCCAACCTGCTGTAAAATGCTTGATTTCGAGAGTGAGCGAAACTAATGAAAACATTGTTGGGGTAAAACCTAAAGGGAAAGGCCTAGCACCAAATTGCATTGGCCATCTGAACTAACTTCTGGAGGCAGTCAAAATGAGTATTTGAATTCTTCCCTACCTTATTCCGGTGCTGAGATACAGGGTGCTCCAACCTGCTGTAAAATGCTTGATTTCGAGAGTGAGCGAAACTAATGAAAACATTGTTGGGGTAAAACCTAAAGGGAAAGGCCTAGCACCAAATTGCATTGGCCATCTGATCTAACTTCTGGAGGCAGTCAAAATGAGTATTTGAATTCTTCCCTACCTTATTCCTGTGCTGAGATACAGGCTGCTCCAACCTGCTGTAAAATGCTTGATTTCGAGAGTGATCGAAACTAATGAAAACATTGTTGGGGTAAAACCTAAAGGGAAAGGCGTAGCACCAAATACAATTTGCCATCTGATCTAACTTCTGGAGGCAGTCAAAATGATCCTTAGAATTCTTCCCTACCTTATTCCTGTGCTGAGATACAGGCTGCTCCAACCTGCTGTAAAATGCTTGATTTCGAGAGTGAGCGAAACTAATGAAAACATTGTTGGGGTAAAACCTAAAGGGAAAGACCTAGCACCAAACTGCATTGGCCATCTGATCTAACATCTGGAGGCAGTCAAAATGAGTATTTGAATTCTTCCCTACCTTATTCCTGTGCTGAGATACAGGCTGCTCCAACCTGCTGTAAAATGCTTGATTTCGAGAGTGAGCGAAACTAATGAAAACATTGTTGGGGTAAAACCTAAAGGGAAAGGCCTAGCACCAAATTGCATTGGCCATCTGAACTAACTTCTGGAGGCAGTCAAAATGAGTATTTGAATTCTTCCCTACCTTATTCCGGTGCTGAGATACAGGGTGCTCCAACCTGCTGTAAAATGCTTGATTTCGAGAGTGAGCGAAACTAATGGAAACATTGTTGGGGTAAAACCTAAAGGGAAAGGCCTAGCACCAAATTGCATTGGCCATCTGATCTAACTTCTGGAGGCAGTCAAAATGAGTATTTGAATTCTTCCCTACCTTATTCCTGTGCTGAGATACAGGCTGCTCCAACCTCCTGTAAAATGCTTGATTTTTAGTGTGAGCGAAACTAATGAAAACATTGTTGGGGTAAAACCTAAAGGGAAAGGCCTAACACCAAATTGCATTGGCCGTCTGATCTAACTTCTGGAGGCAGTCAAAATGAGTATTTGAATTCTTCCCTACCTTATTCCTGTGCTGAGATACAGGCTGCTCCAACCTGCTGTAAAATGCTTGATTTCAAGAGTGATCGAAACTAATGAAAACATTGTTGGGGTAAAACCTAAAGGGAAAGACCTAGCACCAAATACAATTTGCCATCTGATCTAACTTCTGGCGGCAGTCAAAATGATCCTTAGAATTCTTCCCTACCTTATTCCTGTGCTGAGATACAGGCTGCTCCAACCTGCTGTAAAATGCATGATTTCATGAGTGAGCGAAACTAATGAAAACATTGTTGGGGTAAAACCTAAAGGGAAAGGCCTAGCACATAATTTCATTGGCCATCTGATCTAACTTCTGGAGGCAGTCAAAATGAGTATTTGAATTCTTCCCTACCTTATTCCTGTGCTGAGATACAGGCTGCTCCAACCTGCTGTAAAATGCTTGATTTCGAGAGTGAGCGAAACTAATGAAAACATTGTTGGGGTAAAACCTAAAGGGAAAGACCTAGCACCAAATACAATTTGCCATCTGATCTAACTTCTGGAGGCAGTCAAAATGAGTATTTGAATTCTTCCCTACCTTATTCCTGTGCTGAGATACAGGCTGCTCCAACCTGCTGTAAAATTCTTGATTTCGAGAGTGATCGAAACTAATGAAAACATTGTTGGGGTAAAACCTAAAGGGAAAGGCCTAGCACCAAATTGCATTGGCCATCTGATCTAACTTCTGGAGGCAGTCAAAATGAGTATTTGAATTCTTCCCTACCTTATTCCTGTGCTGAGATACAGGCTGCTCCAACCTGCTGTAAAATGCTTGATTTCGAGAGTGAGCGAATCTAATGAAAACATTGTTGGGGTAAAACCTAAAGGGAAAGACCTAGCACCAAATACAATTTGCCATCTGATCTAACTTCTGGAGGCAGTCAAAATGAGTATTTGAATTCTTCCCTACCTTATTCCTGTGCTGAGATACAGGCTGCTCCAACCTGCTGTAAAATGCTTGATTTCGAGAGTGAGCGAAACTAATGAAAACATTGTTGGGGTAAAACCTAAAGGGAAAGACCTAGCACCAAATACAATTTGCCATCTGATCTAACTTCTGGAGGCAGTCAAAATGAGTATTTGAATTCTTCCCTACCTTATTCCTGTGCTGAGATACAGGCTGCTCCAACCTGCTGTAAAATGCTTGATTTCGAGAGTGATCGAAACTAATGAAAACATTGTTGGGGTAAAACCTAAAGGGAAAGACCTAGCACCAAATACAATTTGCCATCTGATCTAACTTCTGGAGGCAGTCAAAATGATCCTTAGAATTCTTCCCTACCTTATTCCTGTGCTGAGATACAGGCTGCTCCAACCTGCTGTAAAATGCTTGATTTCGAGAGTGAGCAAAACTAATGAAAACATTGTTGGGGTAAAACCTAAAGGGAAAGGCCTAGCACCAAATTGCATTCGCCATCTGATCTAACTTCTGGAGGCAGTCAAAATGAGTATTTGAATTCTTCCCTACCTTATTCCTGTGCTGAGATACAGGCTGCTCCAACCTGCTGTAAAATGCTTGATTTCGAGAGTGAGCGAAACTAATGAAAACATTGTTGGGGTAAAACCTAAAGGGAAAGACCTAGCACCAAATACAATTTGCCATCTGATCTAACTTCTGGGGGCAGTCAAAATGATCCTTAGAATTCTTCCCTACCTTATTCCTGTGCTGAGATACAGGCTGCTCCAACCTGCTGTAAAATGCTTGATTTCGAGAGTGAGCGAAACTAATGAAAACATTGTTGGGGTAAAACCTAAAGGGAAAGGCCTAGCACCAAATTGCATTGGCCATCTGATCTAACTTCTGGAGGCAGTCAAAATGAGTATTTGAATTCTTCCCTACCTTATTCCTGTGCTGAGATACAGGCTGCTCCAACCTGCTGTAAAATGCTTGATTTCAAGAGTGAGCGAAACTAATGAAAACATTGTTGGGGTAAAACCTAAAGGGAAAGACCTAGCACCAAATTCCATTGGCCATCTGATCTAACTTCTGGAGGCAGTCAAAATGAGTATTTGAATTCTTCCCTACCTTATTCCTGTGCTGAGATACAGGCTGCTCCAACCTGCTGTAAAATGCTTGATTTCGAGAGTGAGCGAAACTAATGAAAACATTGTTGGGGTAAAACCTAAAGGGAAAGACCTAGCACCAAATACAATTTGCCATCTGATCTAACTTCTGGAGGCAGTCAAAATGAGTATTTGAATTCTTCCCTACCTTATTCCTGTGCTGAGATACAGGCTGCTCCAACCTGCTGTAAAATGCTTGATTTCGAGAGTGATCGAAAGTAATGAAAACTTTGTTGGGGTAAAACCTAAAGGGAAAGACCTGGCACCAAATACAATTTGCCATCTGATCTAACTTCTGGAGGCAGTCAAAATGATCCTTAGAATTCTTCCCTACCTTATTCCTGTGCTGAGATACAGGCTGCTCCAACCTGCTGTAAAATGCTTGATTTCAAGAGTGACCGAAACTAATGAAAACATTGTTGGGGTAAAACCTAAAGGGAAAGACCTAGCACCAAATACAATTTGCCATCTGATCTAACTTCTGGAGGCAGTGAAAATGAGTATTTGAATTCTTCCCTACCTTATTCCTGTGCTGAGATACAGGGTGCTCCGACCTGCTGTAAAATGCTTGATTTCGAGAGTGATCGAAACTAATGAAAACATTGTTGGGGTAAAACCTAAAGGGAAAGGCCTAGCACCAAATTGCATTGGCCATCTGATCTAACTTCTGGAGGCAGTCAAAATGAGTATTTGAATTCTTCCCTACCTTATTCCTGTGCTGAGATACAGGCTGCTCCAACCTGCTGTAAAATGCTTGATTTCGAGAGTGAGCGAAACTAATGAAAACATTGTTGGGGTAAAACCTAAAGGGAAAGGCCTAGCACCAAATTGCATTGGCCATCTGATCTAACTTCTGGAGGCAGTCAAAATGAGTATTTGAATTCTTCCCTACCTTATTCCTGTGCTGAGATACAGGCTGCTCCAACCTGCTGTAAAATGCTTGATTTCAAGAGTGATCGAAACTAATGAAAACATTGTTGGGGTAAAACCTAAAGGGAAAGGCCTAGCACCAAATTGCATTGGCCATCTGATCTAACTTCTGGAGGAAGTCAAAATGAGTATTTGAATTCTTCCCTACCTTATTCCTGTGCTGAGATACAGGCTGCTCCAACCTGCTGTAAAATGCTTGATTTCGAGAGTGAGCGAAACTAATGAAAACATTGTTGGGGTAAAACCTAAAGGGAAAGGCCTAGCACCAAATTGCATTGGCCATCTGATCTAACTTCTGGAGGCAGTCAAAATGAGTATTTGAATTCTTCCCTACCTTATTCCTGTGCTGAGATACAGGCTGCTCCAACCTGCTGTAAAATGCTTGATTTCGAGAGTGAGCGAAACTAATGAAAACATTGTTGGGGTAAAACCTAAAGGGAAAACCTAGCACCAAATACAATTTGCCATCTGATCTAACTTCTGGAGGCAGTCAAAATGAGTATTTGAATTCTTCCCTACCTTATTCCTGTGCTGAGATACAGGCTGCTCCAACCTGCTGTAAAATGCTTGATTTCGAGAGTGAGCGAAACTAATGAAAACATTGTTGGGGTAAAACCTAAAGGGAAAGGCCTAGCACCAAATTCCATTGGCCATCTGATCTAACTTCTGGAGGCAGTCAAAATGAGTATTTGAATTCTTCCCTACCTTATTCCTGTGCTGAGATACAGGCTGATCCAACCTGCTGTAAAATGCTTGATTTCGAGAGTGAGCGAAACTAATGAAAACATTGTTGGGGTAAAACCTAAAGGGAAAGACCTAGCACCAAATTTAATTGGCCATCTGATCTAACTTCTGGAGGCAGTCAAAATGAGTATTTGAATTCTTCCCTACCTTTTTCCTGTGCTGAGATACAGGCTGCTCCAACCTGCTGTAAAATGCTTGATTTCGAGAGTGAGCGAAACTAATGAAAACATTGTTGGGGTAAAACCTAAAGGGAAAGACCTAGCACCAAATACAATTTGCCATCTGATCTAACTTCTGGAGGCAGTCAAAATGAGTATTTGAATTCTTCCCTACCTTATTCCTGTGCTGAGATACAGGCTGCTCCAACCTGCTGTAAAATGCTTGATTTCGAGAGTGAGCGAAACTAATGAAAACATTGTTGGGGTAAAACCTAAAGGGAAAGGCCTAGCACCAAATTGCATTGGCCATCTGATCTAACTTCTGGAGGCAGTCAAAATGAGTATTTGAATTCTTCCCTACCTTATTCCTGTGCTGAGATGCAGGCTGCTCCAACCTGCTGTAAAATGCTTGATTTCGAGAGTGAGCGAAACTAATGAAAACATTGTTGGGGTAAAACCTAAAGGGAAAGACCTAGCACCAAATTCCATTAGCCATCTGATCTAACTTCTGGAGGCAGTCAAAATGAGTATTTGAATTCTTCCCTACCTTATTCCTGTGCTGAGATACAGGCTGCTCCAACCTGCTGTAAAATGCTTGATTTCGAGAGTGAGCGAAACTAATGAAAACATTGTTGGGGTAAAACCTAAAGGGAAAGGCATAGCACCAAATTGCATTGGCCATCTGATCTATCTTCTGCAGGCAGTCAAAATGATCCTTAGAATTCTTCCCTACCTTATTCCTGTGCTGAGATACAGGCTGCTCCAACCTGCTGTAAAATGCTTGATTTCGAGAGTGAGCGAAACTAATGAAAACATTGTTGGGGTAAGACCTAAAGGGAAAGGCCTAGCACCAAATTGCATTGGCCATCTGATCTAACTTCTGGAGGCAGTCAAAATGAGTATTTGAATTCTTCCCTACCTTATTCCTGTGCTGAGATACAGGCTGCTCCAACCTGCTGTAAAATGCTTGATTTCAAGAGTGAGCGAAACTAATGAAAACATTGTTGGGGTAAAACCTAAAGGGAAAGACCTAGCACCAAATTCCATTGGCCATCTGATCTAACTTCTGGAGGCAGTCAAAATGAGTATTTGAATTCTTCCCTACCTTATTCCTGTGCTGAGATACAGGCTGCTCCAACCTGCTGTAAAATGCTTGATTTCGAGTGTGATCGAAAGTAATGAAAACATTGTTGGGGTAAAACCTAAAGGGAAAGACCTAGCACCAAATACAATTTGCCATCTGATCTAACTTCTGGAGGCAGTCAAAATGAGTATTTGAATTCTTCCCTACCTTATTCCTGTGCTGAGATACAGGCTGCTCCAACCTGCTGTAAAATGCTTGATTTCGAGAGTGATCGAAAGTAATGAAAACTTTGTTGGGGTAAAACCTAAAGGGAAAGACCTGGCACCAAATACAATTTGCCATCTGATCTAACTTCTGGAGGCAGTCAAAATGATCCTTAGAATTCTTCCCTACCTTATTCCTGTGCTGAGATACAGGCTGCTCCAACCTGCTGTAAAATGCTTGATTTCGAGAGTGAGCAAAACTAATGAAAACATTGTTGGGGTAAAACCTAAAGGGAAAGGCCTAGCACCAAATACAATTTGCCATCTGATCTAACTTCTGGAGGCAGTCAAAATGAGTATTTGAATTCTTCCCTACCTTATTCCTGTGCTGAGATACAGGCTGCTCCAACCTGCTGTAAAATGCTTGATTTCGAGAGTGAGCGAAACTAATGAAAACATTGTTGGGGTAAAACCTAAAGGGAAAGACCTAGCACCAAATACAATTTGCCATCTGATCTAACTTCTGGAGGCAGTCAAAATGAGTATTTGAATTCTTCCCTACCTTATTCCTGTGCTGAGATACAGGCTGCTCCGACCTGCTGTAAAATGCTTGATTTCGAGAGTGATCGAAACTAATGAAAACATTGTTGGGGTAAAACCTAAAGGGAAAGGCCTAGCACCAAATTGCATTGGCCATCTGATCTAACTTCTGGAGGCAGTCAAAATGAGTATTTGAATTCTTCCCTACCTTATTCCTGTGCTGAGATACAGGCTGCTCCAACCTGCTGTAAAATGCTTGATTTCGAGAGTGAGCGAAACTAATGAAAACATTGTTGGGGTAAAACCTAAAGGGAAAGGCCTAGCACCAAATTGCATTGGCCATCTGATCTAACTTCTGGAGGCAGTCAAAATGAGTATTTGAATTCTTCCCTACCTTATTCCTGTGCTGAGATACAGGCTGCTCCAACCTGCTGTAAAATGCTTGATTTCAAGAGTGATCGAAACTAATGAAAACATTGTTGGGGTAAAACCTAAAGGGAAAGGCCTAGCACCAAATTGCATTGGCCATCTGATCTAACTTCTGGAGGAAGTCAAAATGAGTATTTGAATTCTTCCCTACCTTATTCCTGTGCTGAGATACAGGCTGCTCCAACCTGCTGTAAAATGCTTGATTTCGAGAGTGAGCGAAACTAATGAAAACATTGTTGGGGTAAAACCTAAAGGGAAAGGCCTAGCACCAAATTGCATTGGCCATCTGATCTAACTTCTGGAGGCAGTCAAAATGAGTATTTGAATTCTTCCCTACCTTATTCCTGTGCTGAGATACAGGCTGCTCCAACCTGCTGTAAAATGCTTGATTTCGAGAGTGAGCGAAACTAATGAAAACATTGTTGGGGTAAAACCTAAAGGGAAAGACCTAGCACCAAATTGCATTGGCCATCTGATCTAACTTCTGGAGGCAGTCAAAATGAGTATTTGAATTCTTCCCTACCTTATTCCTGTGCTGAGATACAGGCTGCTCCAACCTGCTGTAAAATGCTTGATTTCGAGAGTGAGCGAAACTAATGAAAACATTGTTGGGGTAAAACCTAAAGGGAAAGGCCTAACACCAAATTGCATTGGCCATCTGATCTAACTTCTGGAGGCAGTCAAAATGAGTATTTGAATTCTTCCCTACCTTATTCCTGTGCTGAGATACAGGCTGCTCCAACCTGCTGTAAAATGCTTGATTTCGAGAGTGAGCGAAACTAATGAAAACATTGTTGGGGTAAAACCTAAAGGGAAAGACCTAGCACCAAATTGCATTGTCCATCTGATCTAACTTCTGGAGGCAGTCAAAATGAGTATTTGAATTCTTCCCTACCTTATTCCTGTGCTGAGATACAGGCTGCAGCAACCTGCTGTAAAATGCTTGATTTCGAGAGTGAGCGAAACTAATGAAAACATTGTTGGAGTAAAACCTAAAGGGAAAGACCTAGCACCAAATTCAATTTGCCATCTGATCTAACTTCTGCCGGCAGTCAAAATGAGTATTTGAATTCTTCCCTACCTTATTCCTGTGCTGAGATACAGGCTGCTCCAACCTGCTGTAAAATGCTTGATTTCGAGAGTGAGCGAAACTAATGAAAACATTGTTGGGGTAAAACCTAAAGGGAAAGGCCTAGCACCAAACTGCATTGGCCATCTGATCTAACTTCTGGAGGCAGTCAAAATGAGTATTTGAATTCTTCCCTACCTTATTCCTGTGCTGAGATACAGGCTGCTCCAACCTGCTGTAAAATGCTTGATTTCGAGAGGGAGTGAAACTAATGAAAACATTGTTGGGGTAAAACCTAAAGGGAAAGACCTAGCACCAAATACAATTAGCCATCTGATCTAACTTCTGGAGGCAGTCAAAATGAGTATTTGAATTCTTCCCTACCTTATTCCTGTGCTGAGATACAGGCTGCTCCAACCTGCTGTAAAATGCTTGATTTCGAGAGTGAGCGAAACTAATGAAAACATTGTTGGGGTAAAACCTAAAGGGAAAACCTAGCACCAAATACAATTTGCCATCTGATCTAACTTCTGGAGGCAGTCAAAATGAGTATTTGAATTCTTCCCTACCTTATTCCTGTGCTGAGATACAGGCTGCTCCAACCTGCTGTAAAATGCTTGATTTCGAGAGTGAGCGAAACTAATGAAAACATTGTTGGGGTAAAACCTAAAGGGAAAGGCCTAGCACCAAATTCCATTGGCCATCTGATCTAACTTCTGGAGGCAGTCAAAATGAGTATTTGAATTCTTCCCTACCTTATTCCTGTGCTGAGATACAGGCTGCTCCAACCTGCTGTAAAATGCTTGATTTCGAGAGTGAGCGAAACTAATGAAAACATTGTTGGGGTAAAACCTAAAGGGAAAGACCTAGCACCAAATTTAATTGGCCATCTGATCTAACTTCTGGAGGCAGTCAAAATGAGTATTTGAATTCTTCCCTACCTTTTTCCTGTGCTGAGATACAGGCTGCTCCAACCTGCTGTAAAATGCTTGATTTCGAGAGTGAGCGAAACTAATGAAAACATTGTTGGGGTAAAACCTAAAGGGAAAGACCTAGCACCAAATACAATTTGCCATCTGATCTAACTTCTGGAGGCAGTCAAAATGAGTATTTGAATTCTTCCCTACCTTATTCCTGTGCTGAGATACAGGCTGCTCCAACCTGCTGTAAAATGCTTGATTTCGAGAGTGAGCGAAACTAATGAAAACATTGTTGGGGTAAAACCTAAAGGGAAAGACCTAGCACCAAATACAATTTGCCATCTGATCTAACTTCTGCAGGCAGTCAAAATGAGTATTTGAATTCTTCCCTACCTTATTCCTGTGCTGAGATACAGGCTGCTCCAACCTGTTGTAAAATGCTTGATTTCGAGAGTGAGCGAAACTAATGAAAACATTGTTGGGGTAAAACCTAAAGGGAAAGGCCTAGCACCAAATTGCATTGGCCATCTGATCTAACTTCTGGAGGCAGTCAAAATGAGTATTTGAATTCTTCCCTACCTTATTCCTGTGCTGAGATACAGGCTGCTCCAACCTGCTGTAAAATGCTTGATTTCGAGAGTGAGCGAAACTAATGAAAACATTGTTGGGGTAAAACCTAAAGGGAAAGACCTAGCACCAAATACAATTTGCCATCTGATCTAACTTCTGGAGGCAGTCAAAATGAGTATTTGAATTCTTCCCTACCTTATTCCTGTGCTGAGATACAGGCTGCTCCAACCTGCTGTAAAATGCTTGATTTCGAGAGTGAGCGAAACTAATGAAAACATTGTTGGGGTAAAACCTAAAGGGAAAGGCCTAGCACCAAATTGCATTGGCCATCTGATCTAACTTCTGGAGGCAGTCAAAATGAGTATTTGAATTCTTCCCTACCTTATTCCTGTGCTGAGATACAGGCTGCTCCAACCTGCTGTAAAATGCTTGATTTCAAGAGTGATCGAAACTAATGAAAACATTGTTGGTGTAAAACCTAAAGGGAAAGGCCTAGCACCAAATTGCATTGGCAATCTGATCTAACTTCTGGAGGAAGTCAAAATGAGTATTTGAATTCTTCCCTACCTTTTTCCTGTGCTGAGATACAGGCTGCTCCAACCTGCTGTAAAATGCTTGATTTCGAGAGTGAGCGAAACTAATGAAAACATTGTTGGGGTAAAACCTAAAGGGAAAGGCCTAGCACCAAATTGCATTGGCCATCTGATCTAACTTCTGGAGGCAGTCAAAATGAGTATTTGAATTCTTCCCTACCTTATTCCTGTGCTGAGATACAGGCTGCTCCAACCTGCTGTAAAATGCTTGATTTCGAGAGTGAGCGAAACTAATGAAAACATTGTTGGGGTAAAACCTAAAGGGAAAGGCCTAGCACCAAATTGCATTGGCCATCTGATCTAACTTCTGGAGGCAGTCAAAATGAGTATTTGAATTCTTCCCTACCTTATTCCTGTGCTGAGATACAGGCTGCTCCAACCTGCTGTAAAATGCTTGATTTCGAGAGTGAGCGAAACTAATGAAAACATTGTTGGGGTAAAACCTAAAGGGAAAGGCCTAACACCAAATTGCATTGGCCATCTGATCTAACTTCTGGAGGCAGTCAAAATGAGTATTTGAATTCTTCCCTACCTTATTCCTGTGCTGAGATACAGGCTGCTCCAACCTGCTGTAAAATGCTTGATTTCGAGAGTGAGCGAAACTAATGAAAACATTGTTGGGGTAAAACCTAAAGGGAAAGACCTAGCACCAAATTGCATTGTCCATCTGATCTAACTTCTGGAGGCAGTCAAAATGAGTATTTGAATTCTTCCCTACCTTATTCCTGTCCTGAGATACAGGCTGCAGCAACCTGCTGTAAAATGCTTGATTTCGAGAGTGAGCGAAACTAATGAAAACATTGTTGGAGTAAAACCTAAAGGGAAAGACCTAGCACCAAATTCAATTTGCCATCTGATCTAACTTCTGCAGGCTGTCAAAATGAGTATTTGAATTCTTCCCTACCTTATTCCTGTGCTGAGATACAGGCTGCTCCAACCTGCTGTAAAATGCTTGATTTCGAGAGTGAGCGAAACTAATGAAAACATTGTTGGGGTAAAACCTAAAGGGAAAGGCCTAGCACCAAACTGCATTGGCCGTCTGATCTAACTTCTGGAGGCAGTCAAAATGAGTATTTGAATTCTTCCCTACCTTATTCCTGTGCTGAGATACAGGCTGCTCCAACCTGCTGTAAAATGCTTGATTTCGAGAGTGAGTGAAACTAATGAAAACATTGTTGGGGTAAAACCTAAAGGGAAAGACCTAGCACCAAATACAATTTGCCATCTGATCTAACTTCTGGAGGCAGTCAAAATGAGTATTTGAATTCTTCCCTACCTTATTCCTGTGCTGAGATACAGGCTGCTCCAACCTGCTGTAAAATGCTTGATTTCGAGAGTGAGCGAAACTAATGAAAACATTGTTGGGGTAAAACCTAAAGGGAAAGACCTAGCACCAAATTTAATTGGCCATCTGATCTAACTTCTGGAGGCAGTCAAAATGAGTATTTGAATTCTTCCCTACCTTTTTCCTGTGCTGAGATACAGGCTGCTCCAACCTGCTGTAAAATGCTTGATTTCGAGAGTGAGCGAAACTAATGAAAACATTGTTGGGGTAAAACCTAAAGGGAAAGACCTAGCACCAAATACAATTTGCCATCTGATCTAACTTCTGGAGGCAGTCAAAATGAGTATTTGAATTCTTCCCTACCTTATTCCTGTGCTGAGATACAGGCTGCTCCAACCTGCTGTAAAATGCTTGATTTCGAGAGTGAGCGAAACTAATGAAAACATTGTTGGGGTAAAACCTAAAGGGAAAGACCTAGCACCAAATCCAATATGCCATCTGATCTAACTTCTGGAGGCAGTCAAAATGAGTATTTGAATTCTTCCCTACCTTATTCCTGTGCTGAGATACAGGCTGCTCCAACCTGCTGTAAAATGCTTGATTTCGAGAGTGAGCGAAACTAATGAAAACATTGTTGGGGTAAAACCTAAAGGGAAAGGCCTAGCACCAAATTGCATTGGCCATCTGATCTAACTTCTGGAGGCAGTCAAAATGAGTATTTGAATTCTTCCCTACCTTATTCCTGTGCTGAGATACAGGCTGCTCCAACCTGCTGTAAAATGCTTGATTTCGAGAGTGAGCGAAACTAATGAAAACATTGTTGGGGTAAAACCTAAAGGGAAAGACCTAGCACCAAATACAATTTGCCATCTGATCTAACTTCTGGAGGCAGTCAAAATGAGTATTTGAATTCTTCCCTACCTTATTCCTGTGCTGAGATACAGGCTGCTCCAACCTGCTGTAAAATGCTTGATTTCGAGAGTGAGCGAAACTAATGAAAACATTGTTGGGGTAAAACCTAAAGGGAAAGACCTAGCACCAAATACAATTTGCCATCTGATCTAACTTCTGGAGGCAGTCAAAATGAGTATTTGAATTCTTCCCTACCTTATTCCTGTGCTGAGATACAGGCTGCTCCAACCTGCTGTAAAATGCTTGATTTCGAGAGTGAGCGAAACTAATGAAAACATTGTTGGGGTAAAACCTAAAGGGAAAGGCCTAGCACCAAATTGCATTGGCCATCTGATCTAACTTCTGGAGGCAGTCAAAATGAGTATTTGAATTCTTCCCTACCTTATTCCTGTGCTGAGATGCAGGCTGCTCCAACCTGCTGTAAAATGCTTGATTTCGAGAGTGAGCGAAACTAATGAAAACATTGTTGGGGTAAAACCTAAAGGGAAAGACCTAGCACCAAATTCCATTAGCCATCTGATCTAACTTCTGGAGGCAGTCAAAATGAGTATTTGAATTCTTCCCTACCTTATTCCTGTGCTGAGATACAGGCTGCTCCAACCTGCTGTAAAATGCTTGATTTCGAGAGTGAGCGAAACTAATGAAAACATTGTTGGGGTAAAACCTAAAGGGAAAGGCCTAGCACCAAATTGCATTGGCCATCTGATCTAACTTCTGGAGGCAGTCAAAATGAGTATTTAAATTCTTCCCTACCTTATTCCTGTGCTGAGATACAGGCTGCTCCAACCTGCTGTAAAATGCTTGATTTCGAGAGTGAGCGAAACTAATGAAAACATTGTTGGGGTAAAACCTAAAGGGAAAGACCTAGCACCAAATACAATTTGCCATCTGATCTAACTTCTGGAGGCAGTGAAAATGAGTATTTGAATTCTTCCCTACCTTATTCCTGTGCTGAGATACAGGCTGCTCCAACCTGCTGTAAAATGCTTGATTTCGAGAGTGAGCGAAACTAATGAAAACATTGTTGGGGTAAAACCTAAAGGGAAAGGCCTAGCACCAAATTGCATTGGCCATCTGATCTAACTTCTGGAGGCAGTCAAAATGAGTATTTGAATTCTTCCCTACCTTATTCCTGTGCTGAGATGCAGGCTGCTCCAACCTGCTGTAAAATGCTTGATTTCGAGAGTGATCGAAAGTAATGAAAACATTGTTGGGGTAAAACCTAAAGGGAAAGACCTAGCACCAATTTCCATTAGCCATCTGATCTAACTTCTGGAGGCAGTCAAAATGAGTATTTGAATTCTTCCCTACCTTATTCCTGTGCTGAGATACAGGCTGCTCCAACCTGCTGTAAAATGCTTGATTTCGAGAGTGAGCGAAACTAATGAAAACATTGTTGGGGTAAAACCTAAAGGGAAAGGCCTAGCACCAAATTGCATTGGCCATCTGATCTAACTTCTGGAGGCAGTCAAAATGAGTATTTGAATTCTTCCCTACCTTATTCCTGTGCTGAGATACAGGCTGCTCCAACCTGCTGTAAAATGCTTGATTTCGAGAGTGAGCGAAACTAATGAAAACATTGTTGGGGTAAAACCTAAAGGGAAAGACCTAGCACCAAATACAATTTGCCATCTGATCTAACTTCTGGAGGCAGTGAAAATGAGTATTTGAATTCTTCCCTACCTTATTCCTGTGCTGAGATACAGGCTGCTCCAACCTGCTGTAAAATGCTTGATTTCGAGAGTGAGCGAAACTAATGAAAACATTGTTGGGGTAAAACCTAAAGGGAAAGACCTAGCACCAAATACAATTTGCCATCTGATCTAACTTCTGCAGGCAGTCAAAATGAGTATTTGAATTCTTCCCTACCTTATTCCTGTGCTGAGATACAGGCTGCTCCAACCTGCTGTAAAATGCTTGATTTCGAGAGTGAGCGAAACTAATGAAAACATTGTTGCGGTAAAACCTAAAGGGAAAGGCCTAGCACCAAATTGCATTGGCCATCTGATCTAACTTCTGGAGGCAGTCAAAATGAGTATTTGAATTCTTCCCTACCTTATTCCTGTGCTGAGATGCAGGCTGCTCCAACCTGCTGTAAAATGCTTGATTTCGAGAGTGAGCGAAACTAATGAAAACATTGTTGGGGTAAAACCTAAAGGGAAAGACCTAGCACCAAATTCCATTAGCCATCTGATCTAACTTCTGGAGGAAGTCAAAATGAGTATTTGAATTCTTCCCTACCTTATTCCTGTGCTGAGATACAGGCTGCTCCAACCTGCTGTAAAATGCTTGATTTCGAGAGTGAGCGAAACTAATGAAAACATTGTTGGGGTAAAACCTAAAGGGAAAGGCATAGCACCAAATTGCATTGGCCATCTGATCTATCTTCTGCAGGCAGTCAAAATGATCCTTAGAATTCTTCCCTACCTTATTCCTGTGCTGAGATACAGGCTGCTCCAACCTGCTGTAAAATGCTTGATTTCGAGAGTGAGCGAAACTAATGAAAACATTGTTGGGGTAAAACCTAAAGGGAAAGGCCTAGCACCAAATTGCATTGGCCATCTGATCTAACTTCTGGAGGCAGTCAAAATGAGTATTTGAATTCTTCCCTACCTTATTCCTGTGCTGAGATGCAGGCTGCTCCAACCTGCTGTAAAATGCTTGATTTCGAGAGTGATCGAAAGTAATGAAAACATTGTTGGGGTAAAACCTAAAGGGAAAGACCTAGCACCAAATTCCATTAGCCATCTGATCTAAATTCTGGAGGCAGTCAAAATGAGTATTTGAATTCTTCCCTAGCTTATTCCTGTGCTGAGATACAGGCTGCTCCAACCTGCTGTAAAATGCTTGATTTCGAGAGTGAGCGAAACTAATGAAAACATTGTTGGGGTAAAACCTAAAGGGAAAGGCCTAACACCAAATTGCATTGGCCATCTGATCTAACTTCTGGAGGCAGTCAAAATGAGTATTTGAATTCTTCCCTACCTTTTTCCTGTGCTGAGATACAGGCTGCTCCAACCTGCTGTAAAATGCTTGATTTCGAGAGTGAGCGAAACTAATGAAAACATTGTTGGAGTAAAACCTAAAGGGAAAGACCTAGCACCAAATACAATTTGCCATCTGATCTAACTTCTGGAGGCAGTGAAAATGAGTATTTGAATTCTTCCCTACCTTATTCCTGTGCTGAGATACAGGCTGCTCCAACCTGCTGTAAAATGCTTGATTTCGAGAGTGAGCGAAACTAATGAAAACATTGTTGGGGTAAAACCTAAAGGGAAAGGCATAGCACCAAATTGCATTGGCCATCTGATCTATCTTCTGCAGGCAGTCAAAATGATCCTTAGAATTCTTCCCTACCTTATTCCTGTGCTGAGATACAGGCTGCTCCAACCTGCTGTAAAATGCTTGATTTCGAGAGTGAGCGAAACTAATGAAAACATTGTTGGGGTAAAACCTAAAGGGAAAGGCCTAGCACCAAATTGCATTGGCCATCTGATCTAACTTCTGGAGGCAGTCAAAATGAGTATTTGAATTCTTCCCTACCTTATTCCTGTGCTGAGATACAGGCTGCTCCAACCTGCTGTAAAATGCTTGATTTCGAGAGTGAGCGAAACTAATGAAAACATTGTTGGGGTAAAACCTAAAGGGAAAGGCCTAGCACCAAATTGCATTGGCCATCTGATCTAACTTCTGGAGGCAGTCAAAATGAGTATTTGAATTCTTCCCTACCTTATTCCTGTGCTGAGATACAGGCTGCTCCAACCTGCTGTAAAATGCTTGATTTCGAGAGTGAGCGAAACTAATGAAAACATTGTTGGGGTAAAACCTAAAGGGAAAGACCTAGCACCAAATACAATTTGCCATCTGATCTAACTTCTGGAGGCAGTGAAAATGAGTATTTGAATTCTTCCCTACCTTATTCCTGTGCTGAGATACAGGCTGCTCCAACCTGCTGTAAAATGCTTGATTTCGAGAGTGAGCGAAACTAATGAAAACATTGTTGGGGTAAAACCTAAAGGGAAAGGCCTAGCACCAAATTGCATTGGCCATCTGATCTAACTTCTGGAGGCAGTCAAAATGAGTATTTGAATTCTTCCCTACCTTATTCCTGTGCTGAGATGCAGGCTGCTCCAACCTGCTGTAAAATGCTTGATTTCGAGAGTGATCGAAAGTAATGAAAACATTGTTGGGGTAAAACCTAAAGGGAAAGACCTAGCACCAAATTCCATTAGCCATCTGATCTAACTTCTGGAGGCAGTCAAAATGAGTATTTGAATTCTTCCCTACCTTATTCCTGTGCTGAGATACAGGCTGCTCCAACCTGCTGTAAAATGCTTGATTTCGAGAGTGAGCGAAACTAATGAAAACATTGTTGGGGTAAAACCTAAAGGGAAAGGCCTAGCACCAAATTGCATTGGCCATCTGATCTAACTTCTGGAGGCAGTCAAAATGAGTATTTGAATTCTTCCCTACCTTATTCCTGTGCTGAGATACAGGCTGCTCCAACCTGCTGTAAAATGCTTGATTTAGTGAGTGAGCGAAACTAATGAAAACATTGTTGGGGTAAAACCTAAAGGGAAAGACCTAGCACCAAATACAATTTGCCATCTGATCTAACTTCTGGAGGCAGTGAAAATGAGTATTTGAATTCTTCCCTACCTTATTCCTGTGCTGAGATACAGGCTGCTCCAACCTGCTGTAAAATGCTTGATTTCGAGAGTGAGCGAAACTAATGAAAACATTGTTGGGGTAAAACCTAAAGGGAAAGACCTAGCACCAAATACAATTTGCCATCTGATCTAACTTCTGCAGGCAGTCAAAATGAGTATTTGAATTCTTCCCTACCTTATTCCTGTGCTGAGATACAGGCTGCTCCAACCTGCTGTAAAATGCTTGATTTCGAGAGTGAGCGAAACTAATGAAAACATTGTTGCGGTAAAACCTAAAGGGAAAGGCCTAGCACCAAATTGCATTGGCCATCTGATCTAACTTCTGGAGGCAGTCAAAATGAGTATTTGAATTCTTCCCTACCTTATTCCTGTGCTGAGATGCAGGCTGCTCCAACCTGCTGTAAAATGCTTGATTTCGAGAGTGAGCGAAACTAATGAAAACATTGTTGGGGTAAAACCTAAAGGGAAAGACCTAGCACCAAATTCCATTAGCCATCTGATCTAACTTCTGGAGGAAGTCAAAATGAGTATTTGAATTCTTCCCTACCTTATTCCTGTGCTGAGATACAGGCTGCTCCAACCTGCTGTAAAATGCTTGATTTCGAGAGTGAGCGAAACTAATGAAAACATTGTTGGGGTAAAACCTAAAGGGAAAGGCATAGCACGAAATTGCATTGGCCATCTGATCTATCTTCTGCAGGCAGTCAAAATGATCCTTAGAATTCTTCCCTACCTTATTCCTGTGCTGAGATACAGGCTGCTCCAACCTGCTGTAAAATGCTTGATTTCGAGAGTGAGCGAAACTAATGAAAACATTGTTGGGGTAAAACCTAAAGGGAAAGGCCTAGCACCAAATTGCATTGGCCATCTGATCTAACTTCTGGAGGCAGTCAAAATGAGTATTTGAATTCTTCCCTACCTTATTCCTGTGCTGAGATGCAGGCTGCTCCAACCTGCTGTAAAATGCTTGATTTCGAGAGTGATCGAAAGTAATGAAAACATTGTTGGGGTAAAACCTAAAAGGAAAGACCTAGCACCAAATTCCATTAGCCATCTGATCTAACTTCTGGAGGCAGTCAAAATGAGTATTTGAATTCTTCCCTAGCTTATTCCTGTGCTGAGATACAGGCTGCTCCAACCTGCTGTAAAATGCTTGATTTCGAGAGTGAGCGAAACTAATGAAAACATTGTTGGGGTAAAACCTAAAGGGAAAGGCCTAACACCAAATTGCATTGGCCATCTGATCTAACTTCTGGAGGCAGTCAAAATGAGTATTTGAATTCTTCCCTACCTTTTTCCTGTGCTGAGATACAGGCTGCTCCAACCTGCTGTAAAATGCTTGATTTCGAGAGTGAGCGAAACTAATGAAAACATTGTTGGAGTAAAACCTAAAGGGAAAGACCTAGCACCAAATACAATTTGCCATCTGATCTAACTTCTGGAGGCAGTGAAAATGAGTATTTGAATTCTTCCCTACCTTATTCCTGTGCTGAGATACAGGCTGCTCCAACCTGCTGTAAAATGCTTGATTTCGAGAGTGAGCGAAACTAATGAAAACATTGTTGGGGTAAAACCTAAAGGGAAAGACCTAGCACCAAATACAATTTGCCATCTGATCTAACTTCTGCAGGCAGTCAAAATGAGTATTTGAATTCTTCCCTACCTTATTCCTGTGCTGAGATACAGGCTGCTCCAACCTGCTGTAAAATGCTTGATTTCGAGAGTGAGCGAAACTAATGAAAACATTGTTGGGGTAAAACCTAAAGGGAAAGGCCTAGCACCAAATTGCATTGGCCATCTGATCTAACTTCTGGAGGCAGTCAAAATGAGTATTTGAATTCTTCCCTACCTTATTCCTGTGCTGAGATACAGGCTGCTCCAACCTGCTGTAAAATGCTTGATTTCAAGAGTGATCGAAACTAATGAAAACATTGTTGGTGTAAAACCTAAAGGGAAAGGCCTAGCACCAAATTGCATTGGCCATCTGATCTAACTTCTGGAGGAAGTCAAAATGAGTATTTGAATTCTTCCCTACCTTATTCCTGTGCTGAGATACAGGCTGCTCCAACCTGCTGTAAAATGCTTGATTTCGAGAGTGAGCGAAACTAATGAAAACATTGTTGGGGTAAAACCTAAAGGGAAAGGCCTAGCACCAAATTGCATTGGCCATCTGATCTAACTTCTGGAGGCAGTCAAAATGAGTATTTGAATTCTTCCCTACCTTATTCCTGTGCTGAGATACAGGCTGCTCCAACCTGCTGTAAAATGCTTGATTTCGAGAGTGAGCGAAACTAATGAAAACATTGTTGGGGTAAAACCTAAAGGGAAAGACCTAGCACCAAATACAATTTGCCATCTGATCTAACTTCTGGAGGCAGTGAAAATGAGTATTTGAATTCTTCCCTACCTTATTCCTGTGCTGAGATACAGGCTGCTCCAACCTGCTGTAAAATGCTTGATTTCGAGAGTGAGCGAAACTAATGAAAACATTGTTGGGGTAAAACCTAAAGGGAAAGGCCTAACACCAAATTGCATTGGCCATCTGATCTAACTTCTGGAGGCAGTCAAAATGAGTATTTGAATTCTTCCCTACCTTATTCCTGTGCTGAGGTACAGGCTGCTCCAACCTGCTGTAAAATGCTTGATTTCGAGAGTGAGCGAAACTAATGAAAACATTGTTGGGGTAAAACCTAAAGGGAAAGACCTAGCACCAAATTGCATTGGCCATCTGATCTAACTTCTGGAGGCAGTCAAAATGAGTATTTGAATTCTTCCCTACCTTATTCCTGTGCTGAGATACAGGCTGCTCCAACCTGCTGTAAAATGCTTGATTTCGAGAGTGAGCGAAACTAATGAAAACATTGTTGGGGTAAAACCTAAAGGGAAAGACCTAGCACCAAATTCAATTTGCCATCTGATCTAACTTCTGGAGGCAGTCAAAATGAGTATTTGAATTCTTCCCTACCTTATTCCTGTGCTGAGATACAGGCTGCTCCAACCTGCTGTAAAATGCTTGATTTCGAGAGTGAGCGAAACTAATGAAAACATTGTTGGGGTAAAACCTAAAGGGAAAGGCCTAGCACCAAATTGCATTGGCCATCTGATCTAACTTCTGGAGGCAGTCAAAATGAGTATTTGAATTCTTCCCTACCTTATTCCTGTGCTGAGATACAGGCTGCTCCAACCTGCTGTAAAATGCTTGATTTCGAGAGTGAGCGAAACTAATGAAAACATTGTTGCGGTAAAACCTAAAGGGAAAGGCCTAGCACCAAATTGCATTGGCCATCTGATCTAACTTCTGGAGGCAGTCAAAATGAGTATTTGAATTCTTCCCTACCTTATTCCTGTGCTGAGATACAGGCTGCTCCAACCTGCTGTAAAATGCTTGATTTCAAGAGTGATCGAAACTAATGAAAACATTGTTGGTGTAAAACCTAAAGGGAAAGGCCTAGCACCAAATTGCATTGGCCATCTGATCTAACTTCTGGAGGAAGTCAAAATGAGTATTTGAATTCTTCCCTACCTTATTCCTGTGCTGAGATACAGGCTGCTCCAACCTGCTGTAAAATGCTTGATTTCGAGAGTGAGCGAAACTAATGAAAACATTGTTGGGGTAAAACCTAAAGGGAAAGGCCTAGCACCAAATTGCATTGGCCATCTGATCTAACTTCTGGAGGCAGTCAAAATGAGTATTTGAATTCTTCCCTACCTTATTCCTGTGCTGAGATACAGGCTGCTCCAACCTGCTGTAAAATGCTTGATTTCGAGAGTGAGCGAAACTAATGAAAACATTGTTGGGGTAAAACCTAAAGGGAAAGACCTAGCACCAAATACAATTTGCCATCTGATCTAACTTCTGGAGGCAGTGAAAATGAGTATTTGAATTCTTCCCTACCTTATTCCTGTGCTGAGATACAGGCTGCTCCAACCTGCTGTAAAATGCTTGATTTCGAGAGTGAGCGAAACTAATGAAAACATTGTTGGGGTAAAACCTAAAGGGAAAGGCCTAACACCAAATTGCATTGGCCATCTGATCTAACTTCTGGAGGCAGTCAAAATGAGTATTTGAATTCTTCCCTACCTTATTCCTGTGCTGAGGTACAGGCTGCTCCAACCTGCTGTAAAATGCTTGATTTCGAGAGTGAGCGAAACTAATGAAAACATTGTTGGGGTAAAACCTAAAGGGAAAGACCTAGCACCAAATTGCATTGGCCATCTGATCTAACTTCTGGAGGCAGTCAAAATGAGTATTTGAATTCTTCCCTACCTTATTCCTGTGCTGAGATACAGGCTGCTCCAACCTGCTGTAAAATGCTTGATTTCGAGAGTGAGCGAAACTAATGAAAACATTGTTGGGGTAAAACCTAAAGGGAAAGACCTAGCACCAAATTCAATTTGCCATCTGATCTAACTTCTGGAGGCAGTCAAAATGAGTATTTGAATTCTTCCCTACCTTATTCCTGTGCTGAGATACAGGCTGCTCCAACCTGCTGTAAAATGCTTGATTTCGAGAGTGAGCGAAACTAATGAAAACATTGTTGGGGTAAAACCTAAAGGGAAAGGCCTAGCACCAAATTGCATTGGCCATCTGATCTAACTTCTGGAGGCAGTCAAAATGAGTATTTGAATTCTTCCCTACCTTATTCCTGTGCTGAGATACAGGCTGCTCCAACCTGCTGTAAAATGCTTGATTTCGAGAGTGAGCGAAACTAATGAAAACATTGTTGCGGTAAAACCTAAAGGGAAAGACCTAGCACCAAATACAATTTGCCATCTGATCTAACTTCTGGAGGCAGTCAAAATGAGTATTTGAATTCTTCCCTACCTTATTCCTGTGCTGAGATACAGGCTGCTCCAACCTGCTGTAAAATGCTTGATTTCGAGAGTGAGCGAAACTAATGAAAACATTGTTGGGGTAAAACCTAAAGGGAAAGGCCTAGCACCAAATTGCATTGGCCATCTGATCTAACTTCTGGAGGCAGTCAAAATGAGTATTTGAATTCTTCCCTACCTTATTCCTGTGCTGAGATACAGGCTGCTCCAACCTGCTGTAAAATGCTTGATTTCGAGAGTGAGCGAAACTAATGAAAACATTGTTGGGGTAAAACCTAAAGGGAAAGACCTAGCACCAAATACAATTAGCCATCTGATCTAACTTCTGGAGGCAGTCAAAATGAGTATTTGAATTCTTCCCTACCTTATTCCTGTGCTGAGATACAGGCTGCTCCAACCTGCTGTAAAATGCTTGATTTCGAGAGTGAGCGAAACTAATGAAAACATTGTTGGGGTAAAACCTAAAGGGAAAACCTAGCACCAAATACAATTTGCCATCTGATCTAACTTCTGGAGGCAGTCAAAATGAGTATTTGAATTCTTCCCTACCTTATTCCTGTGCTGAGATACAGGCTGCTCCAACCTGCTGTAAAATGCTTGATTTCGAGAGTGAGCGAAACTAATGAAAACATTGTTGGGGTAAAACCTAAAGGGAAAGACCTAGCACCAAATACAATTTGCCATCTGATCTAACTTCTGGAGGCAGTCAAAATGAGTATTTGAATTCTTCCCTACCTTATTCCTGTGCTGAGATACAGGCTGCTCCAACCTGCTGTAAAATGCTTGATTTCGAGAGTGAGCGAAACTAATGAAAACATTGTTGGGGTAAAACCTAAAGGGAAAGACCTAGCACCAAATTGCATTGGCCATCTGATCTAACTTCTTGAGGCAGTCAAAATGAGTATTTGAATTCTTCCCTACCTTATTCCTGTGCTGAGATACAGGCTGCTCCAACCTGCTGTAAAATGCTTGATTTCGAGAGTGAGCGAAACTAATGAAAACATTGTTGGGGTAAAACCTAAAGGGAAAGACCTAGCACCAAATACAATTAGCCATCTGATCTAACTTCTGGAGGCAGTCAAAATGAGTATTTGAATTCTTCCCTACCTTATTCCTGTGCTGAGATACAGGCTGCTCCAACCTGCTGTAAAATGCTTGATTTCGAGAGTGAGCGAAACTAATGAAAACATTGTTGGGGTAAAACCTAAAGGGAAAACCTAGCACCAAATACAATTTGCCATCTGATCTAACTTCTGGAGGCAGTCAAAATGAGTATTTGAATTCTTCCCTACCTTATTCCTGTGCTGAGATACAGGCTGCTCCAACCTGCTGTAAAATGCTTGATTTCGAGAGTGAGCGAAACTAATGAAAACATTGCTGGGGTAAAACCTAAAGGGAAAGGCCTAGCACCAAATTGCATTGGCCATCTGATCTAACTTCTGGAGGCAGTCAAAATGAGTATTTGAATTCTTCCCTACCTTATTCCTGTGCTGAGATACAGGCTGCTCCAACCTGCTGTAAAATGCTTGATTTCGAGAACGAGCGAAACTAATGAAAACATTGTTGGGGTAAAACCTAAAGGGAAAGGCCTAGCACCAAATTGCATTGGCCATCTGATCTAACTTCTGGAGGCAGTCAAAATGATCCTTAGAATTCTTCCCTACCTTATTCCTGTGCTGAGATACAGGCTGCTCCAACCTGCTGTAAAATGCTTGATTTCGAGAGTGAGCGAAATTAATGAAAACATTGTTGGGGTAAAACCTAAAGGGAAAGACCTAGCACCAAATACAATTTGCCATCTGATCTAACTTCTGGAGGCAGTCAAAATGAGTATTTGAATTCTTCCCTACCTTATTCCTGTGCTGAGATACAGGCTGCTCCAACCTGCTGTAAAATGCTTGATTTCGAGAGTGAGCGAAACTAATGAAAACATTGTTGGGGTAAAACCTAAAGGGAAAGACCTAGCACCAAATTGCATTGGCCATCTGATCTAACTTCTGGAGGCAGTCAAAATGAGTATTTGAATTCTTCCCTACCTTATTCCTGTGCTGAGATACAGGCTGCTCCAACCTGCTGTAAAATGCTTGATTTTGAGAACGAGCGAAACTAATGAAAACATTGTTGGGGTAAAACCTAAAGGGAAAGGCCTAGCACCAAATTGCAATGGCCATCTGATCTAACTTCAGGAGGCAGTCAAAATGAGTATTTGAATTCTTCCCTACCTTATTCCTGTGCTGAGATACAGGCTGCTCCAACCTGCTGTAAAATGCTTGATTTCGAGAGTGATCGAAACTAATGAAAACATTGTTGGGGTAAAACCTAAAGGGAAAGACCTAGCACCAAATTGCATTTGCCATCTGATCTAACTTCGGGAGGCAGTCAAAATGATCCTTAGAATTCTTCCCTACCTTATTCCTGTGCTGAGATACAGGCTGCTCCAACCTGCTGTAAAATGCTTGATTTCGAGAGTGATCGAAACTAATGAAAACATTGTTGGGGTAAAACCTAAAGGGAGCGGCCTAGCACCTAATTTCATTGGCCATCTGATCAAACTTCTGGAGGCAGTCAAAATGAGTATTTGAATTCTTCCCTACCTTATTCCTGTGCTGAGATACAGGCTGCTCCAACCTGCTGTAAAATGCTTGATTTCGAGAGTGAGCGAAACTAATGAAAACATTGTTGGGGTAAAACCTAAAGGGAAAGACCTAGCACCAAATACAATTAGCCATCTGATCTAACTTCTGGAGGCAGTCAAAATGAGTATTTGAATTCTTCCCTACCTTATTCCTGTGCTGAGATACAGGCTGCTCCAACCTGCTGTAAAATGCTTGATTTCGAGAGTGAGCGAAACTAATGAAAACATTGTTGGGGTAAAACCTAAAGGGAAAACCTAGCACCAAATACAATTTGCCATCTGATCTAACTTCTGGAGGCAGTCAAAATGAGTATTTGAATTCTTCCCTACCTTATTCCTGTGCTGAGATACAGGCTGCAGCAACCTGCTGTAAAATGCTTGATTTCGAGAGTGAGCGAAACTAATGAAAACATTGTTGGGGTAAAACCTAAAGGGAAAGGCCTAGCACCAAATTGCATTGGCCATCTGATCTAACTTCTGGAGGCAGTCAAAATGAGTATTTGAATTCTTCCCTACCTTATTCCTGTGCTGAGATACAGGCTGCTCCAACCTGCTGTAAAATGCTTGATTTCGAGAACGAGCGAAACTAATGAAAATATTGTTGGGGTAAGACCTAAAGGGAAAGGCCTAGCACCAAATTGCATTGGCCATCTGATCTAACTTCTGGAGGCAGTCAAAATGAGTATTTGAATTCTTCCCTACCTTATTCCTGTGCTGAGATACAGGCTGCTCCAACCTGCTGTAAAATGCTTGATTTCGAGAGTGAGCGAAACTAATGAAAACATTGTTGGGGTAAAACCTAAAGGGAAAGGCCTAGCACCAAATTGCATTGGCCATCTGATCTAACTTCTGGAGGCAGTCAAAATGAGTATTTGAATTCTTCCCTACCTTATTCCTGTGCTGAGATACAGGCTGCTCCAACCTGCTGTAAAATGCTTGATTTCGAGAGTGAGCGAAACTAATGAAAACATTGTTGGGGTAAGACCTAAAGGGAAAGACCTAGCACCAAATTGCATTGGCCATCTGATCTAACTTCTGGAGGCAGTCAAAATGATCCTTAGAATTCTTCCCTACCTTATTCCTGTGCTGAGATACAGGCTGCTCCAACCTGCTGTAAAATGCTTGATTTCGAGAGTGAGCGAAACTAATGAAAACATTGTTGGGGTAAAACCTAAAGGGAAAGACCTAGCACCAAATACAATTTGCCATCTGATCTAACTTCTGGAGGCAGTCAAAATGAGTATTTCAATTCTTCCCTACCTTATTCCTGTGCTGAGATACAGGCTGCTCCAACCTGCTGTAAAATGCTTGATTTTGAGAACGAGCGAAACTAATGAAAACATTGTTGGGGTAAAACCTAAAGGGAAAGGCCTAGCACCAAATTGCAATGGCCATCTGATCTAACTTCAGGAGGCAGTCAAAATGAGTATTTGAATTCTTCCCTACCTTATTCCTGTGCTGAGATACAGGCTGCTCCAACCTGCTGTAAAATGCTTGATTTCGAGAGTGATCGAAACTAATGAAAACATTGTTGGGGTAAAACCTAAAGGGAAAGACCTAGCACCAAATTGCATTGGCCATCTGATCTAACTTCTGGAGGCAGTCAAAATGAGTATTTGAATTCTTCCCTACCTTATTCCTGTGCTGAGATACAGGCTGCTCCAACCTGCTGTAAAATGCTTGATTTCAAGAGTGATCGAAACTAATGAAAACATTGTTGGTGTAAAACCTAAAGGGAAAGGCCTAGCACCAAATTCCATTGGCCATCTGATCTAACTTCTGGAGGCAGTCAAAATGAGTATTTGAATTCTTCCCTACCTTATTCCTGTGCTGAGATACAGGCTGCTCCAACCTGCTGTAAAATGCTTGATTTCGAGAGTGAGCGAAACTAATGAAAACATTGTTGGGGTAAAACCTAAAGGGAAAGGCCTAGCACCAAATTGCATTGGCCATCTGATCTAACTTCTGGAGGCAGTCAAAATGAGTATTTGAATTCTTCCCTACCTTATTCCTGTGCTGAGATACAGGCTGCTCCAACCTGCTGTAAAATGCTTGATTTCGAGAGTGAGCGAAACTAATGAAAACATTGTTGGGGTAAAACCTAAAGGGAAAGACCTAGCACCAAATACAATTAGCCATCTGATCTAACTTCTGGAGGCAGTCAAAATGAGTATTTGAATTCTTCCCTACCTTATTCCTGTGCTGAGATACAGGCTGCTCCAACCTGCTGTAAAATGCTTGATTTCGAGAGTGAGCGAAACTAATGAAAACATTGTTGGGGTAAAACCTAAAGGGAAAACCTAGCACCAAATACAATTTGCCATCTGATCTAACTTCTGGAGGCAGTCAAAATGAGTATTTGAATTCTTCCCTACCTTATTCCTGTGCTGAGATACAGGCTGCTCCAACCTGCTGTAAAATGCTTGATTTCGAGAACGAGCGAAACTAATGAAAATATTGTTGGGGTAAAACCTAAAGGGAAAGGCCTAGCACCAAATTGCATTGGCCATCTGATCTAACTTCTGGAGGCAGTCAAAATGAGTATTTGAATTCTTCCCTACCTTATTCCTGTGCTGAGATACAGGCTGCTCCAACCTGCTGTAAAATGCTTGATTTCGAGAGTGAGCGAAACTAATGAAAACATTGTTGGGGTAAAACCTAAAGGGAAAGGCCTAGCACCAAATTGCATTGGCCATCTGATCTAACTTCTGGAGGCAGTCAAAATGAGTATTTGAATTCTTCCCTACCTTATTCCTGTGCTGAGATACAGGCTGCTCCAACCTGTTGTAAAATGCTTGATTTCGAGAGTGAGCGAAACTAATGAAAACATTGTTGGGGTAAGACCTAAAGGGAAAGACCTAGCACCAAATTGCATTGGCCATCTGATCTAACTTCTGGAGGCAGTCAAAATGATCCTTAGAATTCTTCCCTACCTTATTCCTGTGCTGAGATACAGGCTGCTCCAACCTGCTGTAAAATGCTTGATTTCAAGAGTGATCGAAACTAATGAAAACATTGTTGGTGTAAAACCTAAAGGGAAAGGCCTAGCACCAAATTCCATTGGCCATCTGATCTAACTTCTGGAGGCAGTCAAAATGAGTATTTGAATTCTTCCCTACCTTATTCCTGTGCTGAGATACAGGCTGCTCCAACCTGCTGTAAAATGCTTGATTTCGAGAGTGAGCGAAACTAATGAAAACATTGTTGGGGTAAAACCTAAAGGGAAAGGCCTAGCACCAAATTGCATTGGCCATCTGATCTAACTTCTGGAGGCAGTCAAAATGAGTATTTGAATTCTTCCCTACCTTATTCCTGTGCTGAGATACAGGCTGCTCCAACCTGCTGTAAAATGCTTGATTTCGAGAGTGAGCGAAACTAATGAAAACATTGTTGGGGTAAAACCTAAAGGGAAAGACCTAGCACCAAATACAATTAGCCATCTGATCTAACTTCTGGAGGCAGTCAAAATGAGTATTTGAATTCTTCCCTACCTTATTCCTGTGCTGAGATACAGGCTGCTCCAACCTGCTGTAAAATGCTTGATTTCGAGAGTGAGCGAAACTAATGAAAACATTGTTGGGGTAAAACCTAAAGGGAAAACCTAGCACCAAATACAATTTGCCATCTGATCTAACTTCTGGAGGCAGTCAAAATGAGTATTTGAATTCTTCCCTACCTTATTCCTGTGCTGAGATACAGGCTGCTCCAACCTGCTGTAAAATGCTTGATTTCGAGAACGAGCGAAACTAATGAAAATATTGTTGGGGTAAAACCTAAAGGGAAAGGCCTAGCACCAAATTGCATTGGCCATCTGATCTAACTTCTGGAGGCAGTCAAAATGAGTATTTGAATTCTTCCCTACCTTATTCCTGTGCTGAGATACAGGCTGCTCCAACCTGCTGTAAAATGCTTGATTTCGAGAGTGAGCGAAACTAATGAAAACATTGTTGGGGTAAAACCTAAAGGGAAAGGCCTAGCACCAAATTGCATTGGCCATCTGATCTAACTTCTGGAGGCAGTCAAAATGAGTATTTGAATTCTTCCCTACCTTATTCCTGTGCTGAGATACAGGCTGCTCCAACCTGTTGTAAAATGCTTGATTTCGAGAGTGAGCGAAACTAATGAAAACATTGTTGGGGTAAGACCTAAAGGGAAAGACCTAGCACCAAATTGCATTGGCCATCTGATCTAACTTCTGGAGGCAGTCAAAATGATCCTTAGAATTCTTCCCTACCTTATTCCTGTGCTGAGATACAGGCTGCTCCAACCTGCTGTAAAATGCTTGATTTCGAGAGTGAGCGAAACTAATGAAAACATTGTTGGGGTAAAACCTAAAGGGAAAGACCTAGCACCAAATACAATTTGCCATCTGATCTAACTTCTGGAGGCAGTCAAAATGAGTATTTCAATTCTTCCCTACCTTATTCCTGTGCTGAGATACAGGCTGCTCCAACCTGCTGTAAAATGCTTGTTTTCGAGAGTGATCGAAACTAATGAAAACATTGTTGGGGTAAAACCTAAAGGGAAAGACCTAGCACCAAATTGCATTGGCCATCTGATCTAACTTCTGGAGGCAGTCAAAATGAGTATTTGAATTCTTCCCTACCTTATTCCTGTGCTGAGATACAGGCTGCTCCAACCTGCTGTAAAATGCTTGATTTTGAGAACGAGCGAAACTAATGAAAACATTGTTGGGGTAAAACCTAAAGGGAAAGGCCTAGCACCAAATTGCAATGGCCATCTGATCTAACTTCAGGAGGCAGTCAAAATGAGTATTTGAATTCTTCCCTACCTTATTCCTGTGCTGAGATACAGGCTGCTCCAACCTGCTGTAAAATGCTTGATTTCGAGAGTGATCGAAACTAATGAAAACATTGTTGGGGTAAAACCTAAAGGGAAAGACCTAGCACCAAATTGCATTGGCCATCTGATCTAACTTCTGGAGGCAGTCAAAATGAGTATTTGAATTCTTCCCTACCTTATTCCTGTGCTGAGATACAGGCTGCTCCAACCTGCTGTAAAATGCTTGATTTCAAGAGTGATCGAAACTAATGAAAACATTGTTGGTGTAAAACCTAAAGGGAAAGGCCTAGCACCAAATTCCATTGGCCATCTGATCTAACTTCTGGAGGCAGTCAAAATGAGTATTTGAATTCTTCCCTACCTTATTCCTGTGCTGAGATACAGGCTGCTCCAACCTGCTGTAAAATGCTTGATTTCGAGAGTGAGCGAAACTAATGAAAACATTGTTGGGGTAAAACCTAAAGGGAAAGGCCTAGCACCAAATTGCATTGGCCATCTGATCTAACTTCTGGAGGCAGTCAAAATGAGTATTTGAATTCTTCCCTACCTTATTCCTGTGCTGAGATACAGGCTGCTCCAACCTGCTGTAAAATGCTTGATTTCGAGAGTGAGCGAAACTAATGAAAACATTGTTGGGGTAAAACCTAAAGGGAAAGACCTAGCACCAAATACAATTAGCCATCTGATCTAACTTCTGGAGGCAGTCAAAATGAGTATTTGAATTCTTCCCTACCTTATTCCTGTGCTGAGATACAGGCTGCTCCAACCTGCTGTAAAATGCTTGATTTCGAGAGTGAGCGAAACTAATGAAAACATTGTTGGGGTAAAACCTAAAGGGAAAACCTAGCACCAAATACAATTTGCCATCTGATCTAACTTCTGGAGGCAGTCAAAATGAGTATTTGAATTCTTCCCTACCTTATTCCTGTGCTGAGATACAGGCTGCTCCAACCTGCTGTAAAATGCTTGATTTCGAGAGTGATCGAAACTAATGAAAACATTGTTGGGGTAAAACCTAAAGGGAAAGGCCTAGCACCAAATTGCATTGGCCATCTGATCTAACTTCTGGAGGCAGTCAAAATGAGTATTTGAATTCTTCCCTACCTTATTCCTGTGCTGAGATACAGGCTGCTCCAACCTGCTGTAAAATGCTTGATTTCGAGAACGAGCGAAACTAATGAAAATATTGTTGGGGTAAAACCTAAAGGGAAAGGCCTAGCACCAAATTGCATTGGCCATCTGATCTAACTTCTGGAGGCAGTCAAAATGAGTATTTGAATTCTTCCCTACCTTATTCCTGTGCTGAGATACAGGCTGCTCCAACCTGCTGTAAAATGCTTGATTTCGAGAGTGAGCGAAACTAATGAAAACATTGTTGGGGTAAAACCTAAAGGGAAAGGCCTAGCACCAAATTGCATTGGCCATCTGATCTAACTTCTGGAGGCAGTCAAAATGAGTATTTGAATTCTTCCCTACCTTATTCCTGTGCTGAGATACAGGCTGCTCCAACCTGCTGTAAAATGCTTGATTTCGAGAGTGAGCGAAACTAATGAAAACATTGTTGGGGTAAGACCTAAAGGGAAAGACCTAGCACCAAATTGCATTGGCCATCTGATCTAACTTCTGGAGGCAGTCAAAATGATCCTTAGAATTCTTCCCTACCTTATTCCTGTGCTGAGATACAGGCTGCTCCAACCTGCTGTAAAATGCTTGATTTCGAGAGTGAGCGAAACTAATGAAAACATTGTTGGGGTAAAACCTAAAGGGAAAGACCTAGCACCAAATACAATTTGCCATCTGATCTAACTTCTGGAGGCAGTCAAAATGAGTATTTCAATTCTTCCCTACCTTATTCCTGTGCTGAGATACAGGCTGCTCCAACCTGCTGTAAAATGCTTGTTTTCGAGAGTGATCGAAACTAATGAAAACATTGTTGGGGTAAAACCTAAAGGGAAAGACCTAGCACCAAATTGCATTGGCCATCTGATCTAACTTCTGGAGGCAGTCAAAATGAGTATTTGAATTCTTCCCTACCTTATTCCTGTGCTGAGATACAGGCTGCTCCAACCTGCTGTAAAATGCTTGATTTTGAGAACGAGCGAAACTAATGAAAACATTGTTGGGGTAAAACCTAAAGGGAAAGGCCTAGCACCAAATTGCAATGGCCATCTGATCTAACTTCAGGAGGCAGTCAAAATGAGTATTTGAATTCTTCCCTACCTTATTCCTGTGCTGAGATACAGGCTGCTCCAACCTGCTGTAAAATGCTTGATTTCGAGAGTGATCGAAACTAATGAAAACATTGTTGGGGTAAAACCTAAAGGGAAAGACCTAGCACCAAATTGCATTGGCCATCTGATCTAACTTCTGGAGGCAGTCAAAATGAGTATTTGAATTCTTCCCTACCTTATTCCTGTGCTGAGATACAGGCTGCTCCAACCTGCTGTAAAATGCTTGATTTCAAGAGTGATCGAAACTAATGAAAACATTGTTGGTGTAAAACCTAAAGGGAAAGGCCTAGCACCAAATTCCATTGGCCATCTGATCTAACTTCTGGAGGCAGTCAAAATGAGTATTTGAATTCTTCCCTACCTTATTCCTGTGCTGAGATACAGGCTGCTCCAACCTGCTGTAAAATGCTTGATTTCGAGAGTGAGCGAAACTAATGAAAACATTGTTGGGGTAAAACCTAAAGGGAAAGGCCTAGCACCAAATTGCATTGGCCATCTGATCTAACTTCTGGAGGCAGTCAAAATGAGTATTTGAATTCTTCCCTACCTTATTCCTGTGCTGAGATACAGGCTGCTCCAACCTGCTGTAAAATGCTTGATTTCGAGAGTGAGCGAAACTAATGAAAACATTGTTGGGGTAAAACCTAAAGGGAAAGACCTAGCACCAAATACAATTAGCCATCTGATCTAACTTCTGGAGGCAGTCAAAATGAGTATTTGAATTCTTCCCTACCTTATTCCTGTGCTGAGATACAGGCTGCTCCAACCTGCTGTAAAATGCTTGATTTCGAGAGTGAGCGAAACTAATGAAAACATTGTTGGGGTAAAACCTAAAGGGAAAACCTAGCACCAAATACAATTTGCCATCTGATCTAACTTCTGGAGGCAGTCAAAATGAGTATTTGAATTCTTCCCTACCTTATTCCTGTGCTGAGATACAGGCTGCTCCAACCTGCTGTAAAATGCTTGATTTCGAGAGTGAGCGAAACTAATGAAAACATTGTTGGGGTAAAACCTAAAGGGAAAGGCCTAGCACCAAATTGCATTGGCCATCTGATCTAACTTCTGGAGGCAGTCAAAATGAGTATTTGAATTCTTCCCTACCTTATTCCTGTGCTGAGATACAGGCTGCTCCAACCTGCTGTAAAATGCTTGATTTCGAGAACGAGCGAAACTAATGAAAATATTGTTGGGGTAAAACCTAAAGGGAAAGGCCTAGCACCAAATTGCATTGGCCATCTGATCTAACTTCTGGAGGCAGTCAAAATGAGTATTTGAATTCTTCCCTACCTTATTCCTGTGCTGAGATACAGGCTGCTCCAACCTGCTGTAAAATGCTTGATTTCGAGAGTGAGCGAAACTAATGAAAACATTGTTGGGGTAAAACCTAAAGGGAAAGGCCTAGCACCAAATTGCATTGGCCATCTGATCTAACTTCTGGAGGCAGTCAAAATGAGTATTTGAATTCTTCCCTACCTTATTCCTGTGCTGAGATACAGGCTGCTCCAACCTGCTGTAAAATGCTTGATTTCGAGAGTGAGCGAAACTAATGAAAACATTGTTGGGGTAAGACCTAAAGGGAAAGACCTAGCACCAAATTGCATTGGCCATCTGATCTAACTTCTGGAGGCAGTCAAAATGATCCTTAGAATTCTTCCCTACCTTATTCCTGTGCTGAGATACAGGCTGCTCCAACCTGCTGTAAAATGCTTGATTTCGAGAGTGAGCGAAACTAATGAAAACATTGTTGGGGTAAAACCTAAAGGGAAAGACCTAGCACCAAATACAATTTGCCATCTGATCTAACTTCTGGAGGCAGTCAAAATGAGTATTTCAATTCTTCCCTACCTTATTCCTGTGCTGAGATACAGGCTGCTCCAACCTGCTGTAAAATGCTTGTTTTCGAGAGTGATCGAAACTAATGAAAACATTGTTGGGGTAAAACCTAAAGGGAAAGGCATAGCACCAAATTGCATTGGCCATCTGATCTAACTTCTGGAGGCAGTCAAAATGAGTATTTGAATTCTTCCCTACCTTATTCCTGTGCTGAGATACAGGCTGCTCCAACCTGCTGTAAAATGCTTGATTTTGAGAACGAGCGAAACTAATGAAAACATTGTTGGGGTAAAACCTAAAGGGAAAGGCCTAGCACCAAATTGCAATGGCCATCTGATCTAACTTCAGGAGGCAGTCAAAATGAGTATTTGAATTCTTCCCTACCTTATTCCTGTGCTGAGATACAGGCTGCTCCAACCTGCTGTAAAATGCTTGATTTCGAAAGTGAGCGAAACTAATGAAAACATTGTTGGGGTAAAACCTAAAGGGAAAGACCTAGCACCAAATTGCATTGGCCATCTGATCTAACTTCGGGAGGCAGTCAAAATGATCCTTAGAATTCTTCCCTACCTTATTCCTCTGCTGGGATACAGGGCGCTCCAACCTGCTGTAAAATGCTTGATTTCGAGAGTGAGCGAAACTAATGAAAACATTGTTGGGGTAAAACCTAAAGGGAGCGGCCTAGCACCAAATTCCATTGGCCATCTGATCTAACTTCTGGAGGCAGTCAAAATGAGTATTTGAATTCTTCCCTACCTTATTCCTGTGCTGAGATACAGGCTGCTCCAACCTGCTGTAAAATGCTTGATTTCGAGAGTGAGCGAAACTAATGAAAACATTGTTGGGGTAAAACCTAAAGGGAAAGGCCTAGCACCAAATTGCATTGGCCATCTGATCGAACTTCTGGGGGCAGTCAAAATGATCCTTAGAATTCTTCCCTACCTTATTCCTGTGCTGAGATACAGGCTGCTCCAACCTGCTGTAAAATGCTTGATTTCGAGAGTGAGCGAAACTAATGAAAACATTGTTGGGGTAAAACCTAAAGGGAAAGACCTAGCACCAAATACAATTAGCCATCTGATCTAACTTCTGGAGGCAGTCAAAATGAGTATTTGAATTCTTCCCTACCTTATTCCTGTGCTGAGATACAGGCTGCTCCAACCTGCTGTAAAATGCTTGATTTAGAGAGTGAGCGAAACTAATGAAAACATTGTTGGGGTAAAACCTAAAGGGAAAACCTAGCACCAAATACAATTTGCCATCTGATCTAACTTCTGGAGGCAGTCAAAATGAGTATTTGAATTCTTCCCTACCTTATTCCTGTGCTGAGATACAGGCTGCTTCAACCTGCTGTAAAATGCTTGATTTCGAGAGTGAGCGAAACTAATGAAAACATTGTTGGGGTAAAACCTAAAGGGAAAGGCCTAGCACCAAATTGCATTGGCCATCTGATCTAACTTCTGGAGGCAGTCAAAATGATCCTTAGAATTCTTCCCTACCTTATTCCTGTGCTGAGATACAGGCTGCTCCAACCTGCTGTAAAATGCTTGATTTCGAGAGTGAGCGAAACTAATGAAAACATTGTTGGGGTAAAACCTAAAGGGAAAGACCTAGCACCAAATACAATTTGCCATCTGATCTAACTTCTGGAGGCAGTCAAAATGAGTATTTCAATTCTTCCCTACCTTATTCCTGTGCTGAGATACAGGCTGTTCCAACCTGCTGTAAAATGCTTGTTTTCGAGAGTGATCGAAACTAATGAAAACATTGTTGGGGTAAAACCTAAAGGGAAAGGCATAGCACCAAATTGCATTGGCCATCTGATCTAACTTCTGGAGGCAGTCAAAATGAGTATTTGAATTCTTCCCTACCTTATTCCTGTGCTGAGATACAGGCTGCTCCAACCTGCTGTAAAATGCTTGATTTAGAGAGTGAGCGAAACTAATGAAAACATTGTTGGGGTAAAACCTAAAGGGAAAACCTAGCACCAAATACAATTTGCCATCTGATCTAACTTCTGGAGGCAGTCAAAATGAGTATTTGAATTCTTCCCTACCTTATTCCTGTGCTGAGATACAGGCTGCTTCAACCTGCTGTAAAATGCTTGATTTCGAGAGTGAGCGAAACTAATGAAAACATTGTTGGGGTAAAACCTAAAGGGAAAGGCCTAGCACCAAATTGCATTGGCCATCTGATCTAACTTCTGGAGGCAGTCAAAATGAGTATTTGAATTCTTCCCTACCTTATTCCTGTGCTGAGATACAGGCTGCTCCAACCTGCTGTAAAATGCTTGATTTCGAGAACGAGCGAAACTAATGAAAATATTGTTGGGGTAAAACCTAAAGGGAAAGGCCTAGCACCAAATTGCATTGGCCATCTGATCTAACTTCTGGAGGCAGTGAAAATGAGTATTTGAATTCTTCCCTACCTTATTCCTGTGCTGAGATACAGGCTGCTCCAACCTGCTGTAAAATGCTTGATTTCGAGAGTGAGCGAAACTAATGAAAACATTGTTGGGGTAAAACCTAAAGGGAAAGGCCTAGCACCAAATTGCATTGGCCATCTGATCTAACTTCTGGAGGCAGTCAAAATGAGTATTTGAATTCTTCCCTACCTTATTCCTGTGCTGAGATACAGGCTGCTCCAACCTGCTGTAAAATGCTTGATTTCGAGAGTGAGCGAAACTAATGAAAACATTGTTGGGGTAAAACCTAAAGGGAAAGACCTAGCACCAAATTGCATTGGCCATCTGATCTAACTTCTGGAGGCAGTCAAAATGATCCTTAGAATTCTTCCCTACCTTATTCCTGTGCTGAGATACAGGCTGCTCCAACCTGCTGTAAAATGCTTGATTTCGAGAGTGAGCGAAACTAATGAAAACATTGTTGGGGTAAAACCTAAAGGGAAAGACCTAGCACCAAATACAATTTGCCATCTGATCTAACTTCTGGAGGCAGTCAAAATGAGTATTTCAATTCTTCCCTACCTTATTCCTGTGCTGAGATACAGGCTGCTCCAACCTGCTGTAAAATGCTTGTTTTCGAGAGTGATCGAAACTAATGAAAACATTGTTGGGGTAAAACCTAAAGGGAAAGACCTAGCACCAAATTGCATTGGCCATCTGATCTAACTTCTGGAGGCAGTCAAAATGAATATTTGAATTCTTCCCTACCTTATTCCTGTGCTGAGATACAGGCTGCTCCAACCTGCTGTAAAATGCTTGATTTTGAGAACGAGCGAAACTAATGAAAACATTGTTGGGGTAAAACCTAAAGGGAAAGGCCTAGCACCAAATTGCAATGACCATCTGATCTAACTTCAGGAGGCAGTCAAAATGAGTATTTGAATTCTTCCCTACCTTATTCCTGTGCTGAGATACAGGCTGCTCCAACCTGCTGTAAAATGCTTGATTTCGAGAGTGATCGAAACTAATGAAAACATTGTTGGGGTAAAACCTAAAGGGAAAGACCTAGCACCAAATTGCATTGGCCATCTGATCTAACTTCGGGAGGCAGTCAAAATGATCCTTAGAATTCTTCCCTACCTTATTCCTCTGCTGGGATACAGGCTGCTCCAACCTGCTGTAAAATGCTTGATTTCGAGAGTGAGCGAAACTAATGAAAACATTGTTGGGGTAAAACCTAAAGGGAGCGGCCTAGCACCTAATTTCATTGGCCATCTGATCAAACTTCCGGAGGCAGTCAAAATGAGTATTTGAATTCTTCCCTAACTTATTCCTGTGCTGAGATACAGGCTGCAGCCAACTGATGTAAAGTTCTTGATTTCGAGAGTGAGCGAAACTAATGAAAACATTGTTGGGGTAAAACCTAAAGGGAAAGGCATAGCACCAAATACCATTTGCCATCTGATCTAACTTCTGGAGGCAGTCAAAATGATCCTTAGAATTCTTCCCTGCCTAATTCCTCTGCTGAGATACAGGGTGCTCCAACCTGCTGTAAAATGCTTGATTTCATGAGTGAGCGAAACTAATGAAAACATTGTTGGGGTAAAACCTAAAGGGAAAGGCATTGCACCAAATACCATTTGCCATCTGATCTAACTTCTGGAGGCAGTCAAAATGATTCGTAGAATTCTTCCCTACCTTATTCCTCTGCTGAGATACAGGGTGCTCCAGCCTGCTGTAAAATGCATGATTTCGAGAGTGATCGAAACTAATGAAAACATTGTTGGGGTAAATCCTAAAGGGAAAGGCCTAGCCCCAAATTGCATTGGCCATCTGATCTAACTTCTGGAGGCAGTCAAAATGAGTATTTGAATTCTTCCCTACCTTATTCCTGTGCTGAGATACAGGCTGCTCCAACCTGCTGTAAAATGCTTGATTTCGAGAGTGAGCGAAACTAATGAAAACATTGTTGGGGTAAAACCTAAAGGGAAAGAGCTAGCACCAAATTGCATTGGCCATCTGATCTAACTTCTGGAGGCAGTCAAAATGAGTATTTGAATTCTTCCCTACCTTATTCCTGTGCTGAGATACAGGCTGCTCCAACCTGCTGTAAAATGCTTGATTTCAAGAGTGATCGAAACTAATGAAAACATTGTTGGTGTAAAACCTAAAGGGAAAGGCCTAGCACCAAATTGCATTGGCCATCTGATCTAACTTCTGGAGGCAGTCAAAATGAGTATTTGAATTCTTCCCTACCTTATTCCTGTGCTGAGATACAGGCTGCTCCAACCTGCTGTAAAATGCTTGATTTCGAGAGTGAGCGAAACTAATGAAAACATTGTTGGGGTAAAACCTAAAGGGAAAGGCCTAGCACCAAATTGCATTGTCCATCTGATCTAACTTCTGGAGGCAGTCAAAATGAGTATTTGAATTCTTCCCTACCTTATTCCTGTGCTGAGATACAGGCTGCTCCAACCTGCTGTAAAATGCTTGATTTCGAGAGTGAGCGAAACTAATGAAAACATTGTTGGGGTAAAACCTAAAGGGAAAGGCCTAGCACCAAATTGCATTGGCCATCTGATCTAACTTCTGGAGGCAGTCAAAATGAGTATTTGAATTCTTCCCTACCTTATTCCTGTGCTGAGATACAGGCTGCTCCAACCTGCTGTAAAATGCTTGATTTCGAGAGTGAGCGAAACTAATGAAAACATTGTTGGGGTAAAACCTAAAGGGAAAGGCCTAACACCAAATTGCATTGGCCATCTGATCTAACTTCTGGAGGCAGTCAAAATGAGTATTTGAATTCTTCCCTACCTTATTCCTGTGCTGAGATACAGGCTGCTCCAACCTGCTGTAAAATGCTTGATTTCGAGAGTGAGCGAAACTAATGAAAACATTGTTGGGGTAAAACCTAAAGGGAAAGACCTAGCACCAAATTGCATTGGCCATCTGATCTAACTTCTGGAGGCAGTCAAAATGAGTATTTGAATTCTTCCCTACCTTATTCCTGTGCTGAGATACAGGCTGCTCCAACCTGCTGTAAAATGCTTGATTTCGAGAGTGAGCGAAACTAATGAAAACATTGTTGGGGTAAAACCTAAAGGGAAAGACCTAGCACCAAATTCAATTTGCCATCTGATCTAACTTCTGGAGGCAGTCAAAATGAGTATTTGAATTCTTCCCTACCTTATTCCTGTGCTGAGATACAGGCTGCTCCAACCTGCTGTAAAATGCTTGATTTCGAGAGTGAGCGAAACTAATGAAAACATTGTTGGGGTAAAACCTAAAGGGAAAGGCCTAGCACCAAATTGCATTGGCCATCTGATCTAACTTCTGGAGGCAGTCAAAATGAGTATTTGAATTCTTCCCTACCTTATTCCTGAGCTGAGATACAGGCTGCTCCAACCTGCTGTAAAATGCTTGATTTCGAGAGTGAGCGAAACTAATGAAAACATTGTTGGGGTAAAACCTAAAGGGAAAGACCTAGCACCAAATACAATTAGCCATCTGATCTAACTTCTGGAGGCAGTCAAAATGAGTATTTGAATTCTTCCCTACCTTATTCCTGTGCTGAGATACAGGCTGCTCCAACCTGCTGTAAAATGCTTGATTTCGAGAGTGATCGAAACTAATGAAAACATTGTTGGGGTAAAACCTAAAGGGAAAGGCCTAGCACCAAATTGCATTAGCCATCTGATGTAACTTCTGGAGGCAGTCAAAATGATCCTTAGAATTCTTCCCTACCTTATTCCTGTGCTGAGATACAGGCTGCTCCAACCTGCTGTAAAATGCTTGATTTCGAGAGTGAGCGAAACTAATGAAAACATTGTTGGGGTAAAACCTAAAGGGAAAGACCTAGCACCAAATACAATTTGCCATCTGATCTAACTTCTGGAGGCAGTCAAAATGAGTATTTCAATTCTTCCCTACCTTATTCCTGTG
Organism: Melanerpes formicivorus; assembly: GCF_026170545.1. Taxonomy (NCBI): domain Eukaryota; kingdom Metazoa; phylum Chordata; class Aves; order Piciformes; family Picidae; genus Melanerpes; species Melanerpes formicivorus. The sequence continues at coordinate 5,935,538 of NW_027142395.1, read as the reverse complement.
CTGAGATACAGGCTGCTCCAACCTGCTGTAAAATGCTTGTTTTCGAGAGTGATCGAAACTAATGAAAACATTGTTGGGGTAAAACCTAAAGGGAAAGACCTAGCACCAAATTCCATTGGCCATCTGATCTAACTTCTGGAGGCAGTCAAAATGAGTATTTGAATTCTTCCCTACCTTATTCCTGTGCTGAGATACAGGCTGCTCCAACCTGCTGTAAAATGCTTGATTTTGAGAACGAGCGAAACTAATGAAAACATTGTTGGGGTAAAACCTAAAGGGAAAGGCCTAGCACCAAATTGCAATGGCCATCTGATCTAACTTCAGGAGGCAGTCAAAATGAGTATTTGAATTCTTCCCTACCTTATTCCTGTGCTGAGATACAGGCTGCTCCAACCTGCTGTAAAATGCTTGATTTCGAGAGTGATCGAAACTAATGAAAACATTGTTGGGGTAAAACCTAAAGGGAAAGACCTAGCACCAAATTGCATTGGCCATCTGATCTAACTTCGGGAGGCAGTCAAAATGATCCTTAGAATTCTTCCCTACCTTATTCCTCTGCTGGGATACAGGGTGCTCCAACCTGCTGTAAAATGCTTGATTTCGAGAGTGAGCGAAACTAATGAAAACATTGTTGGGGTAAAACCTAAAGGGAGCGGCCTAGCACCTAATTTCATTGGCCATCTGATCAAACTTCTGGAGGCAGTCAAAATGAGTATTTGAATTCTTCCCTAACTTATTCCTGTGCTGAGATACAGGCTGCAGCCAACTGATGTAAAATTCTTGATTTCGAGAGTGAGCGAAACTAATGAAAACATTGTTGGGGTAAAACCTAAAGGGAAAGGCATAGCACCAAATACCATTTGCCATCTGATCTAACTTCTGGAGGCAGTCAAAATGATCCTTAGAATTCTTCCCTAGCTTATTCCTGTGCTGAGATACAGGGTGCTCCAACCTGCTGTAAAATGCTTGATTTCGAGAGTGAGCGAAACTAATGAAAACATTGTTGGGGTAAAACCTAAAGGGAAAGGCATTGCACCAAATACCATTTGCCATCTGATCTAACTTCTGGAGGCAGTCAAAATGATTCGTAGAATTCTTCCCTACCTTATTCCTCTGCTGAGATACAGGGTGCTCCAACCTGCTGTAAAATGCATGATTTCGAGAGTGATCGAAACTAATGAAAACATTGTTGGGGTAAAACCTAAAGGGAAAGGCCTAGCCCCAAATTGCATTGGCCATCTGATCTAACTTCTGGAGGCAGTCAAAATGAGTATTTGAATTCTTCCCTACCTTATTCCTGTGCTGAGATACAGGCTGCTCCAACCTGCTGTAAAATGCTTGATTTCGAGAGTGAGCGAAACTAATGAAAACATTGTTGGGGTAAAACCTAAAGGGAAAGAGCTAGCACCAAATTGCATTGGCCATCTGATCTAACTTCTGGAGGCAGTCAAAATGAGTATTTGAATTCTTCCCTACCTTATTCCTGTGCTGAGATACAGGCTGCTCCAACCTGCTGTAAAATGCTTGATTTCAAGAGTGATCGAAACTAATGAAAACATTGTTGGTGTAAAACCTAAAGGGAAAGGCCTAGCACCAAATTCCATTGGCCATCTGATCTAACTTCTGGAGGCAGTCAAAATGAGTATTTGAATTCTTCCCTACCTTATTCCTCTGCTGAGATACAGGGTGCTCCAACCTGCTGTAAAATGCTTGATTTCGAGAGTGAGCGAAACTAATGAAAACATTGTTGGGGTAAAACCTAAAGAGAAAGGCCTAGCACCAAATTGCATTGGCCATCTGATCTAACTTCTGGAGGCAGTCAAAATGAGTATTTGAATTCTTCCCTACCTTATTCCTGTGCTGAGATACAGGCTGCTCCAACCTGCTGTAAAATGCTTGATTTCGAGAGTGAGCGAAACTAATGAAAACATTGTTGGGGTAAAACCTAAAGGGAAAGACCTAGCACCAAATACAATTAGCCATCTGATCTAACTTCTGGAGGCAGTCAAAATGAGTATTTGAATTCTTCCCTACCTTATTCCTGTGCTGAGATACAGGCTGCTCCAACCTGCTGTAAAATGCTTGATTTCGAGAGTGAGCGAAACTAATGAAAACATTGTTGGGGTAAAACCTAAAGGGAAAACCTAGCACCAAATACAATTTGCCATCTGATCTAACTTCTGGAGGCAGTCAAAATGAGTATTTGAATTCTTCCCTACCTTATTCCTGTGCTGAGATACAGGCTGCTCCAACCTGCTGTAAAATGCTTGATTTCGAGAGTGAGCGAAACTAATGAAAACATTGTTGGGGTAAAACCTAAAGGGAAAGACCTAGCACCAAATACAATTAGCCATCTGATCTAACTTCTGGAGGCAGTCAAAATGAGTATTTGAATTCTTCCCTACCTTATTCCTGTGCTGAGATACAGGCTGCTCCAACCTGCTGTAAAATGCTTGATTTCGAGAGTGAGCGAAACTAATGAAAACATTGTTGGGGTAAAACCTAAAGGGAAAGACCTAGCACCAAATTGCATTGGCCATCTGATCTAACTTCTGGAAGCAGTCAAAATGAGTATTTGAATTCTTCCCTACCTTATTCCTGTGCTGAGATACAGGCTGCTCCAACCTGCTGTAAAATGCTTGATTTCGAGAACGAGCGAAACTAATGAAAATATTGTTGGGGTAAAACCTAAAGGGAAAGGCCTAGCCCCAAATTGCATTGGCCATCTGATCTAACTTCTGGAGGCAGTCAAAATGAGTATTTGAATTCTTCCCTACCTTATTCCTGTGCTGAGATACAGGCTGCTCCAACCTGCTGTAAAATGCTTGATTTCGAGAGTGAGCGAAACTAATGAAAACATTGTTGGGGTAAAACCTAAAGGGAAAGAGCTAGCACCAAATTGCATTGGCCATCTGATCTAACTTCTGGAGGCAGTCAAAATGAGTATTTGAATTCTTCCCTACCTTATTCCTGTGCTGAGATACAGGCTGCTCCAACCTGCTGTAAAATGCTTGATTTCAAGAGTGATCGAAACTAATGAAAACATTGTTGGAGTAAAACCTAAAGGGAAAGGCCTAGCACCAAATTCCATTGGCCATCTGATCTAACTTCTGGAGGCAGTCAAAATGAGTATTTGAATTCTTCCCTACCTTATTCCTGTGCTGAGATACAGGCTGCTCCAACCTGCTGTAAAATGCTTGATTTCGAGAGTGAGCGAAACTAATGAAAACATTGTTGGGGTAAAACCTAAAGGGAAAGGCCTAGCACCAAATTGCATTGGCCATCTGATCTAACTTCTGGAGGCAGTCAAAATGAGTATTTGAATTCTTCCCTACCTTATTCCTGTGCTGAGATACAGGCTGCTCCAACCTGCTGTAAAATGCTTGATTTCGAGAGTGAGCGAAACTAATGAAAACATTGTTGGGGTAAAACCTAAAGGGAAAGACCTAGCACCAAATTGCATTGGCCATCTGATCTAACTTCTGGAGGCAGTCAAAATGATCCTTAGAATTCTTCCCTACCTTATTCCTGTGCTGAGATACAGGCTGCTCCAACCTGCTGTAAAATGCTTGATTTCGAGAGTGAGCGAAACTAATGAAAACATTGTTGGGGTAAAACCTAAAGGGAAAGGCCTAGCACCAAATTGCATTGGCCATCTGAACTAACTTCTGGAGGCAGTCAAAATGAGTATTTGAATTCTTCCCTACCTTATTCCTGTGCTGAGATACAGGCTGCTCCAACCTGCTGTAAAATGCTTGATTTCGAGAGTGAGCGAAACTAATGAAAACATTGTTGGGGTAAAACCTAAAGGGAAAGGCCTAGCACCAAATTGCATTGGCCATCTGATCTAACTTCTGGAGGCAGTCAAAATGAGTATTTGAATTCTTCCCTACCTTATTCCTGTGCTGAGATACAGGCTGCTCCAACCTGCTGTAAAATGCTTGATTTCGAGAGTGAGCGAAACTAATGAAAACATTGTTGGGGTAAAACCTAAAGGGAAAGGCCTAGCACCAAATTGCATTGGCCATCTGATCTAACTTCTGGAGGCAGTCAAAATGAGTATTTGAATTCTTCCCTACCTTATTCCTGTGCTGAGATACAGGCTGCTCCAACCTGCTGTAAAATGCTTGATTTCGAGAACGAGCGAAACTAATGAAAATATTGTTGGGGTAAAACCTAAAGGGAAAGGCCTAGCACCAAATTGCATTGGCCATCTGATCTAACTTCTGGAGGCAGTCAAAATGAGTATTTGAATTCTTCCCTACCTTATTCCTGTGCTGAGATACAGGCTGCTCCAACCTGCTGTAAAATGCTTGATTTCGAGAGTGAGCGAAACTAATGAAAACATTGTTGGGGTAAAACCTAAAGGGAAAGGCCTAGCACCAAATTGCATTGTCCATCTGATCTAACTTCTGGAGGCAGTCAAAATGAGTATTTGAATTCTTCCCTACCTTATTCCTGTGCTGAGATACAGGCTGCTCCAACCTGCTGTAAAATGCTTGATTTCGAGAGTGAGCGAAACTAATGAAAACATTGTTGGTGTAAAACCTAAAGGGAAAGGCCTAGCACCAAATTGCATTGTCCATCTGATCTAACTTCTGGAGGCAGTCAAAATGAGTATTTGAATTCTTCCCTACCTTATTCCTGTGCTGAGATACAGGCTGCTCCAACCTGCTGTAAAATGCTTGATTTCGAGAGTGAGCGAAACTAATGAAAACATTATTGGGGTAAAACCTCAAGGGAAAGGCCTAGCACCAAATTGCATTGGCCATCTGATCTAACTTCTGGAGGCAGTCAAAATGAGTATTTGAATTCTTCCCTACCTTATTCCTGTGCTGAGATACAGGCTGCTCCAACCTGCTGTAAAATGCTTGATTTCGAGAGTGAGCGAAACTAATGAAAACATTGTTGGGGTAAAACCTAAAGGGAAAGGCCTAACACCAAATTGCATTGGCCATCTGATCTAACTTCTGGAGGCAGTCAAAATGAGTATTTGAATTCTTCCCTACCTTATTCCTGTGCTGAGATACAGGCTGCTCCAACCTGCTGTAAAATGCTTGATTTCGAGAGTGAGCGAAACTAATGAAAACATTGTTGGGGTAAAACCTAAAGGGAAAGGCCTAGCACCAAATTGCATTGGCCATCTGATGTAACTTCTGGAGGCAGTCAAAATGATCCTTAGAATTCTTCCCTACCTTATTCCTGTGCTGAGATACAGGCTGCTCCATCCTGCTGTAAAATACTTGATTTCGAGAGTGAGCGAAACTAATGAAAACATTGTTGGGGTAAAACCTAAAGGGAAAGACCTAGCACCAAATACAATTTGCCATCTGATCTAACTTCTGGAGGCAGTCAAAATGAGTATTTCAATTCTTCCCTACCTTATTCCTGTGCTGAGATACAGGCTGCTCCAACCTGCTGTAAAATGCTTGTTTTCGAGAGTGATCGAAACTAATGAAAACATTGTTGGGGTAAAACCTAAAGGGAAAGACCTAGCACCAAATTGCATTGGCCATCTGATCTAACTTCTGGAGGCAGTCAAAATGAGTATTTGAATTCTTCCCTACCTTATTCCTGTGCTGAGATACAGGCTGCTCCAACCTGCTGTAAAATGCTTGATTTTGAGAACGAGCGAAACTAATGAAAACATTGTTGGGGTAAAACCTAAAGGGAAAGGCCTAGCACCAAATTTCATTGGCCATCTGATCTAACTTCAGGAGGCAGTCAAAATGAGTATTTGAATTCTTCCCTACCTTATTCCTGTGCTGAGATACAGGCTGCTCCAACCTGCTGTAAAATGCTTGTTTTCGAGAGTGATCGAAACTAATGAAAACATTGTTGGGGTAAAACCTAAAGGGAAAGACCTAGCACCAAATTGCATTGGCCATCTGATCTAACTTCGGGAGGCAGTCAAAATGATCCTTAGAATTCTTCCCTACCTTATTCCTCTGCTGGGATACAGGGTGCTCCAACCTGCTGTAAAATGCTTGATTTCGAGAGTGAGCGAAACTAATGAAAACATTGTTGGGGTAAAACCTAAAGGGAGCGGCCTAGCACCTAATTTCATTGGCCATCTGATCAAACTTCTGGAGGCAGTCAAAATGAGTATTTGAATTCTTCCCTAACTTATTCCTGTGCTGAGATACAGGCTGCAGCCAACTGATGTAAAATTCTTGATTTCGAGAGTGAGCGAAACTAATGAAAACATTGTTGGGGTAAAACCTAAAGGGAAAGGCATAGCACCAAATACCATTTGCCATCTGATCTAACTTCTGGAGGCATTCAAAATGATCCTTAGAATTCTTCCCTAGCTTATTCCTGTGCTGAGATACAGGGTGCTCCAACCTGCTGTAAAATGCTTGATTTCATGAGTGAGCGAAACTAATGAAAACATTGTTGGGGTAAAACCTAAAGGGAAAGGCATTGCACCAAATACCATTTGCCATCTGATCTAACTTCTGGAGGCAGTCAAAATGATTCGTAGAATTCTTCCCTACCTTATTCCTCTGCTGAGATACAGGGTGCTCCAACCTGCTGTAAAATGCATGATTTCGAGAGTGATCGAAACTAATGAAAACATTGTTGGGGTAAAACCTAAAGGGAAAGGCCTAGCCCCAAATTGCATTGGCCATCTGATCTAACTTCTGGAGGCAGTCAAAATGATCCTTAGAATTCTTCCCTACCTTATTCCTGTGCTGAGATACAGGCTGCTCCAACCTGCTGTAAAATGCTTGATTTCGAGAGTGAGCGAAACTAATGAAAACATTGTTGGGGTAAAACCTAGAGGGAAAGAGCTAGCACCAAATTGCATTGGCCATCTGATCTAACTTCTGGAGGCAGTCAAAATGAGTATTTGAATTCTTCCCTACCTTATTCCTGTGCTGAGATACAGGCTGCTCCAACCTGCTGTAAAATGCTTGATTTCAAGAGTGATCGAAACTAATGAAAACATTGTTGGTGTAAAACCTAAAGGGAAAGGCCTAGCACCAAATTGCATTGGCCATCTGATCTAACTTCTGGAGGCAGTCAAAATGAGTATTTGAATTCTTCCCTACCTTATTCCTGTGCTGAGATACAGGCTGCTCCAACCTGCTGTAAAATGCTTGATTTCGAGAGTGAGCGAAACTAATGAAAACATTGTTGGGGTAAAACCTAAAGGGAAAGGCCTAGCACCAAATTGCATTGGCCATCTGATCTAACTTCTGGAGGCAGTCAAAATGAGTATTTGAATTCTTCCCTACCTTATTCCTGTGCTGAGATACAGGCTGCTCCAACCTGCTGTAAAATGCTTGATTTCGAGAGTGAGCGAAACTAATGAAAACATTGTTGGGGTAAAACCTAAAGGGAAAGACCTAGCACCAAATACAATTAGCCATCTGATCTAACTTCTGGAGGCAGTCAAAATGAGTATTTGAATTCTTCCCTACCTTATTCCTGTGCTGAGATACAGGCTGCTCCAACCTGCTGTAAAATGCTTGATTTCGAGAGTGAGCGAAACTAATGAAAACATTGTTGGGGTAAAACCTAAAGGGAAAACCTAGCACCAAATACAATTTGCCATCTGATCTAACTTCTGGAGGCAGTCAAAATGAGTATTTGAATTCTTCCCTACCTTATTCCTGTGCTGAGATACAGGCTGCTCCAACCTGCTGTAAAATGCTTGATTTCGAGAGTGAGCGAAACTAATGAAAACATTGTTGGGGTAAAACCTAAAGGGAAAGGCCTAGCACCAAATTGCATTGGCCATCTGATCTAACTTCTGGAGGCAGTCAAAATGAGTATTTGAATTCTTCCCTACCTTATTCCTGTGCTGAGATACAGGCTGCTCCAACCTGCTGTAAAATGCTTGATTTCGAGAACGAGCGAAACTAATGAAAATATTGTTGGGGTAAAACCTAAAGGGAAAGGCCTAGCACCAAATTGCATTGTCCATCTGATCTAACTTCTGGAGGCAGTCAAAATGAGTATTTGAATTCTTCCCTACCTTATTCCTGTGCTGAGATACAGGCTGCTCCAACCTGCTGTAAAATGCTTGATTTCGAGAGTGAGCGAAACTAATGAAAACATTGTTGGGGTAAAACCTAACGGGAAAGGCCAAGCACCAAATTGCATTGTCCATCTGATCTAACTTCTGGAGGCAGTCAAAATGAGTATTTGAATTCTTCCCTACCTTATTCCTGTGCTGAGATACAGGCTGCTCCAACCTGCTGTAAAATGCTTGATTTCGAGAGTGAGCGAAACTAATGAAAACATTGTTGGGGTAAAACCTAAAGGGAAAGGCCTAGCACCAAATTGCATTGGCCATCTGATCTAACTTCTGGAGGCAGTCAAAATGATCCTTAGAATTCTTCCCTACCTTATTCCTGTGCTGAGATACAGGCTGCTCCAACCTGCTGTAAAATGCTTGATTTCGAGAGTGAGCGAAACTAATGAAAACATTGTTGGGGTAAAACCTAAAGGGAAAGACCTAGCACCAAATACAATTTGCCATCTGATCTAACTTCTGGAGGCAGTCAAAATGAGTATTTCAATTCTTCCCTACCTTATTCCTGTGCTGAGATACAGGCTGCTCCAACCTGCTGTAAAATGCTTGTTTTCGAGAGTGATCGAAACTAATGAAAACATTGTTGGGGTAAAACCTAAAGGGAAAGACCTAGCACCAAATTGCATTGGCCATCTGATCTAACTTCTGGAGGCAGTCAAAATGAGTATTTGAATTCTTCCCTACCTTATTCCTGTGCTGAGATACAGGCTGCTCCAACCTGCTGTAAAATGCTTGATTTTGAGAACGAGCGAAACTAATGAAAACATTGTTGGGGTAAAACCTAAAGGGAAAGGCCTAGCACCAAATTGCAATGGCCATCTGATCTAACTTCAGGAGGCAGTCAAAATGAGTATTTGAATTCTTCCCTACCTTATTCCTGTGCTGAGATACAGGCTGCTCCAACCTGCTGTAAAATGCTTGATTTCGAGAGTGATCGAAACTAATGAAAACATTGTTGGGGTAAAACCTAAAGGGAAAGACCTAGCACCAAATTGCATTGGCCATCTGATCTAACTTCGGGAGGCAGTCAAAATGATCCTTAGAATTCTTCCCTACCTTATTCCTCTGCTGGAATACAGGGTGCTCCAACCTGCTGTAAAATGCTTGATTTCGAGAGTGAGCGAAACTAATGAAAACATTGTTGGGGTAAAACCTAAAGGGAGCGGCCTAGCACCTAATTTCATTGGCCATCTGATCAAACTTCTGGAGGCAGTCAAAATGAGTATTTGAATTCTTCCCTAACTTATTCCTGTGCTGAGATACAGGCTGCAGCCAACTGATGTAAAGTTCTTGATTTCGAGAGTGAGCGAAACTAATGAAAACATTGTTGGGGTAAAACCTAAAGGGAAAGGCATAGCACCAAATACCATTTGCCATCTGATCTAACTTCTGGAGGCAGTCAAAATGATCCTTAGAATTCTTCCCTACCTAATTCCTCTGCTGAGATACAGGGTGCTCCAACCTGCTGTAAAATGCTTGATTTCATGAGTGAGCGAAACTAATGAAAACATTGTTGGGGTAAAACCTAAAGGGAAAGGCATTGCACCAAATACCATTTGCCATCTGATCTAACTTCTGGAGGCAGTCAAAATGATTCGTAGAATTCTTCCCTACCTTATTCCTCTGCTGAGATACAGGGTGCTCCAACCTGCTGTAAAATGCATGATTTCGAGAGTGATCGAAACTAATGAAAACATTGTTGGGGTAAAACCTAAAGGGAAAGGCCTAGCCCCAAATTGCATTGGCCATCTGATCTAACTTCTGGAGGCAGTCAAAATGAGTATTTGAATTCTTCCCTACCTTATTCCTGTGCTGAGATACAGGCTGCTCCAACCTGCTGTAAAATGCTTGATTTCGAGAGTGAGCGAAACTAATGAAAACATTGTTGGGGTAAAACCTAAAGGGAAAGAGCTAGCACCAAATTGCATTGGCCATCTGATCTAACTTCTGGAGGCAGTCAAAATGAGTATTTGAATTCTTCCCTACCTTATTCCTGTGCTGAGATACAGGCTGCTCCAACCTGCTGTAAAATGCTTGATTTCAAGAGTGATCGAAACTAATGAAAACATTGTTGGTGTAAAACCTAAAGGGAAAGGCCTAGCACCAAATTGCATTGGCCATCTGATCTAACTTCTGGAGGCAGTCAAAATGAGTATTTGAATTCTTCCCTACCTTATTCCTGTGCTGAGATACAGGCTGCTCCAACCTGCTGTAAAATGCTTGATTTCGAGAGTGAGCGAAACTAATGAAAACATTGTTGGGGTAAAACCTAAAGGGAAAGGCCTAGCACCAAATTGCATTGTCCATCTGATCTAACTTCTGGAGGCAGTCAAAATGAGTATTTGAATTCTTCCCTACCTTATTCCTGTGCTGAGATACAGGCTGCTCCAACCTGCTGTAAAATGCTTGATTTCGAGAGTGATCGAAACTAATGAAAACATTGTTGGGGTAAAACCTAAAGGGAAAGGCCTAGCACCAAATTGCATTGTCCATCTGATCTAACTTCTGGAGGCAGTCAAAATGAGTATTTGAATTCTTCCCTACCTTATTCCTGTGCTGAGATACAGGCTGCTCCAACCTGCTGTAAAATGCTTGATTTCGAGAGTGAGCGAAACTAATGAAAACATTGTTGGGGTAAAACCTAAAGGGAAAGGCCTAACACCAAATTGCATTGGCCATCTGATCTAACTTCTGGAGGCAGTCAAAATGAGTATTTGAATTCTTCCCTACCTTATTCCTGTGCTGAGATACAGGCTGCTCCAACCTGCTGTAAAATGCTTGATTTCGAGAGTGAGCGAAACTAATGAAAACATTGTTGGGGTAAAACCTAAAGGGAAAGACCTAGCACCAAATTGCATTGGCCATCTGATCTAACTTCTGGAGGCAGTCAAAATGAGTATTTGAATTCTTCCCTACCTTATTCCTGTGCTGAGATACAGGCTGCTCCAACCTGCTGTAAAATGCTTGATTTCGAGAGTGAGCGAAACTAATGAAAACATTGTTGGGGTAAAACCTAAAGGGAAAGACCTAGCACCAAATTCAATTTGCCATCTGATCTAACTTCTGGAGGCAGTCAAAATGAGTATTTGCATTCTTCCCTACCTTATTCCTGTGCTGAGATACAGGCTGCTCCAACCTGCTGTAAAATGCTTGATTTCGAGAGTGAGCGAAACTAATGAAAACATTGTTGGGGTAAAACCTAAAGGGAAAGGCCTAGCACCAAATTGCATTGGCCATCTGATCTAACTTCTGGAGGCAGTCAAAATGAGTATTTGAATTCTTCCCTACCTTATTCCTGAGCTGAGATACAGGCTGCTCCAACCTGCTGTAAAATGCTTGATTTCGAGAGTGAGCGAAACTAATGAAAACATTGTTGGGGTAAAACCTAAAGGGAAAGACCTAGCACCAAATACAATTAGCCATCTGATCTAACTTCTGGAGGCAGTCAAAATGAGTATTTGAATTCTTCCCTACCTTATTCCTGTGCTGAGATACAGGCTGCTCCAACCTGCTGTAAAATGCTTGATCTCGAGAGTGATCGAAACTAATGAAAACATTGTTGGGGTAAAACCTAAAGGGAAAGGCCTAGCACCAAATTGCATTGGCCATCTGATGTAACTTCTGGAGGCAGTCAAAATGATCCTTAGAATTCTTCCCTACCTTATTCCTGTGCTGAGATACAGGGTGCTGCAACCTGCTGTAAAATGCTTGATTTCGAGAGTGATCGAAACTAATGAAAACATTGTTGGGGTAAAACCTAAAGGGAGCGGCCTAGCACCTAATTTCATTGGCCATCTGATCAAACTTCTGGAGGCAGTCAAAATGAGTATTTGAATTCTTCCCTACCTTATTCCTGTGCTGAGATACAGGCTGCAGCCAACTGCTGTAAAATTCTTGATTTCGAGAGTGAGCGAAACTAATGAAAACATTGTTGGGGTAAAACCTAAAGGGAGCGGCCTAGCACCTAATTTCATTGGCCATCTGATCAAACTTCTGGAGGCAGTCAAAATGAGTATTTGAATTCTTCCCTACCTTATTCCTGTGCTGAGATACAGGCTGCTCCAACCTGCTGTAAAATGCTTGATTTCGAGAGTGAGCGAAACTAATGAAAACATTGTTAGGGTAAAACCTAAAGGGAAAGGCCTAGGACCAAATACCCTTTGCCATCTGATCTAACTTCTGGAGGCAGTCAAAATGATCCTTAGAATTCTTCCCTACCTTATTCCTGTGCTGAGATACAGGGTGCTCCAACCTGCTGTAAAATGCTTGATTTCGAGAGTGATCGAAACTAATGAAAACATTGTTGGGGTAAAACCTAAAGGGAAAGGCCTAGCACCAAATTGCATTGGCCATCTGATCTAACTTCTGGAGGCAGTCAAAATGATCCTTAGAATTCTTCCCTACCTTATTCCTGTGCTGAGATACAGGCTGCTCCAACCTGCTGTAAAATGCTTGATTTCGAGAGTGATCGAAACTAATGAAAACATTGTTGGGGTAAAACCTAAAGGGAAAGGCCTAGCACCAAATACCATTTGCCATCTAAACTAACTTCTGGAGGCAGTCAAAATGAGTATTTGAATTCTTCCCTACCTTATTCCTGTGCTGAGATACAGGCTGCTCCAACCTGCTGTAAAATGCTTTATTTCGAGAGTGAGCAAAACTAATGAAAACATTGTTGGGGTAAAACCTAAAGGGAAAGGCATAGCACCAACTACCATTTGCAATCTGATCTAACTTCTGGAGGCAGTCAAAATGAGTATTTGAATTCTTCCCGACCTTATTCCTCTGCTGAGATACAGGGTGCTCCAACCTGCTGTAAAATGCTTGATTTCGAGACTGAGCGGAACTAATGAAAACATTGTTGGGGTAAAACCTAAAAGTAAAGGCCTAGCACCAAATACCATTTGCCATCTGATCTAACTTCTGGAGGCAGTCAAAATGATCCTTAGAATTCTTCCCTACCTTATTCCTCTGCTGAGATACAGGGTGCTCCAACCTGCTGCTAAATGTTTGATTTCGAGAGTGATCGAAACTAATGAAAACATTGTTGGGGTAAAACCTAAAGGGAAAGGCCTAGCACCAAATTGCATTGGCCATCTGATGTAACTTCTGGAGGCAGTCAAAATGATCCTTAGAATTCTTCCCTACCTTATTCCTCTGCTGAGATACAGGCTGCAGCAAACTGCTGTAAAATGCTTGATTTCGAGAGTGAGCGAAACTAATGAAAACATTGTTGGGGTAAAACCTAAAGGGAAAGGCCTAGCACCAAATTGCATTGGCCATTTGATCTAACTTCTGGAGGCAGTCAAAATGATCCTTAGAATTCTTCCCTAGCTTATTCCTGTGCTGAGATACAGGGTGCTCCATCCTGCTGTAAAATGCTTGATTTCGAGAGTGAGCGGAACTAATGAAAACATTGTTGGGGTAAAACCTAAAGGGAAAGGCATAGCACCAAATACCATTTGCCATCTGATCTAACTTCTGGAGGCAGTCAAAATGAGTATTTGAATTCTTCCCTACCTTATTCCTGTACTGAGATACAGGCTGCTCCAACCTGCTGTAAAATGCTTGATTTCGAGTGTGATCGAAACCAATGAAAACATTGTTGGGGTAAAACCTAAAGGGAAAGGCATAGCTCCAAATACCATTTGCCATCTTATGTAACTTCTGGAGGCAGTCAAAATGATCCTTAGAATTCTTCCCTACCTTATTCCTCTTCTGAGATACAGGGTTCTCCAACCTGCTGTTAAATCCTTGATTTCGAGAGTGATCGAAACTAATGAAAACATTGTTGGGGTAAAACCTAAAGGGAAAGGCCTATCACCAAATACCCTTTGCCATCTGATTTAACTTCTGGAGGCAGTCAAAATGATCCTTAGAATTCTTCCCTACCTTATTCCTCTGCTGAGATACAGGGTACTCCAACCTGCTGTTAAATGCTTGATTTCGAGAGTGATCGAAACTAATGAAAACATTGTTGGGGTAAAACCTAAAGGGAAAGGCCTAGCACCAAATACCATTTGCCATCTGATCTAACTTCTGGAGGCAGTCAAAATGAGTATTTGAATTCTTCCCTACCTTATTTCTCTGCTGACATACAGGCTGCTCCAACCTGCTGTAAAATGCTTGATTTCATGACTGAGCGAAACTAATGAAAATATTGTTGGGGTAAAACCTAAAGGGAAAGGCCTAGCACCAAATTGCACTGGCCATCGGATCTAACTTCTGGAGGCAGTCAAAATGATCCTTAGAATTCTTCCCTAGCTTATTCCTCTGCTGAGATGCAGGGTGCTCCAACCTGCTATAAAATGCTTGATTTCGAGAGTGATCGAAACTAATGAAAATATTATTGGGCTAAAACCTAAAGGGAAAGGCCTAGCACCAAATTGCATTGGCCATCTGATCTAACTTCTGGAGGCAGTCAAAATGAGTATTTGAATTCTTCCCTACCTTATTATTCTGCTGAGATACAGGGTGCTCCAACCTGCTGTAAAATGCTTTATTTAGGAACGAGCGAAACTAATGAAAACATTGTTGGGGTAAAACCTAAAGGGAAAGGCCTAGCACCAAATTGCAATGGCCATCTGATCTAAACTCAGGAAGCAGTCAAAATGAGTATTTGAATTCTTCCCTACCTTATTCCTCTGCTGAGATACAGGCTGCTCCAACCTGCTGTAAAATGCTTGATTTCGAGAGTGATTGAAACTAATGAAAACATTGTTGGGGTAAAACCTAAAGGGAAAGGCCTAGCACCAAATTGCATTGGCCATCTGATCTAACTTCTGGAGGCAGTCAAAATGATCCTTAGAATTCTTCCCTACCTTATTCCTGTGCTGAGATACAGGCTGCAGCAACCTGCTGTAAAATGCTTGATTTCGAGAGTGAGCGAAACTAATGAAAACATTGTTGGGGTAAAACCTAAAGGGAAAGGTATAGCACCAACTACCATTTGCCATCTGATCTAACTTCTGGAGGCAGTCAAAATGATCCTTAGAATTCTTCCCTACCTTATTCCTCTGCTGAGATACAGGGTGCTCCAACCTGCTGTAAAATGCTTGATTTTGAGAATGAGCGAAACTAATGAAAACATTGTTGGGGTAAAACCTAAAGGGAAAGGCCTAGCACCAAATACCCTTTGCCATCTGATCTAACTTCTGGAGGCAGTCAAAATGAGTATTTGAATTCTTCCCTACCTTATTCCTGTGCTGAGATACAGGCTGCTCCAACCTGCTGTAAAATGCTTGATTTCGAGAGTGAGCGAAACTAATGAAAACATTGTTGGGGTAAAACCTAAAGGGAAAGGCCTAGCACCAAATTGCATTGGCCATCTGATCTAACTTCTGGAGGCAGTCAAAATGAGTATTTGAATTCTTCCCTACCTTATTCCTGTGCTGAGATACAGGCTGCTCCAACCTGCTGTAAAATGCTTGATTTCGAGAGTGAGCGAAACTAATGAAAACATTGTTGGGGTAAAACCTAAAGGGAAAGGCCTAACACCAAATTGCATTGGCCATGTGATCTAACTTCTGGAGGCAGTCAAAATGAGTATTTGAATTCTTCCCTACCTTATTCCTGTGCTGAGATACAGGCTGCTCCAACCTGCTGTAAAATGCTTGATTTCGAGAGTGAGCGAAACTAATGAAAACATTGTTGGGGTAAAACCTAAAGGGAAAGACCTAGCACCAAATTGCATTTGCCATCTGATCTAACTTCTGGAGGCAGTCAAAATGAGTATTTGAATTCTTCCCTACCTTATTCCTGTGCTGAGATACAGGCTGCTCCAACCTGCTGTAAAATGCTTGATTTCGAGAGTGAGCGAAACTAATGAAAACATTGTTGGGGTAAAACCTAAAGGGAAAGACCTAGCACCAAATTCAATTTGCCATCTGATCTAACTTCTGGAGGCAGTCAAAATGAGTATTTGAATTCTTCCCTACCTTATTCCTGTGCTGAGATACAGGCTGCTCCAACCTGCTGTAAAATGCTTGATTTCGAGAGTGAGCGAAACTAATGAAAACATTGTTGGGGTAAAACCTAAAGGGAAAGGCCTAGCACCAAATTGCATTGGCCATCTGATGTAACTTCTGGAGGCAGTCAAAATGATCCTTAGAATTCTTCCCTACCTTATTCCTCTTCTGAGATACAGGGTGCTGCAACCTGCTGTAAAATGCTTGATTTCGAGAGTGATCGAAACTAATGAAAACATTGTTGGGGTAAAACCTAAAGGGAGTGGCCTAGCACCTAATTTCATTGGCCATCTGATCAAACTTCTGGAGGCAGTCAAAATGAGTATTTGAATTCTTCCCTACCTTATTCCTGTGCTGAGATACAGGCTGCAGCCAACTGCTGTAAAATTCTTGATTTCGAGAGTGAGCGAAACTAATGAAAACATTGTTGGGGTAAAACCTAAAGGGAGCGGCCTAGCACCTAATTTCATTGGCCATCTGATCAAACTTCTGGAGGCAGTCAAAATGAGTATTTGAATTCTTCCCTACCTTATTCCTGTGCTGAGATACAGGCTGCTCCAACCTGCTGTAAAATGCTTGATTTCGAGAGTGAGCGAAACTAATGAAAACATTGTTGGGGTAAAACCTAAAGGGAAAGGCCTAGGACCAAATACCCTTTGCCATCTGATCTAACTTCTGGAGGCAGTCAAAATGATCCTTAGAATTCTTCCCTACCTTATTCCTGTGCTGAGATACAGGGTGCTCCAACCTGCTGTAAAATGCTTGATTTCGAGAGTGATCGAAACTAATGAAAACATTGTTGGGGTAAAACCTAAAGGGAAAGGCCTAGCACCAAATTGCATTGGCCATCTGATCTAACTTCTGGAGGCAGTCATAATGATCCTTAGAATTCTTCCCTACCTTATTCCTGTGCTGAGATACAGGCTGCTCCAACCTGCTGTAAAATGCTTGATTTCGAGAGTGATCGAAACTAATGAAAACATTGTTGGGGTAAAACCTAAAGGGAAAGGCCTAGCACCAAATACCATTTGCCATCTAAACTAACTTCTGGAGGCAGTCAAAATGAGTATTTGAATTCTTCCCTACCTTATTCCTGTGCTGAGATACAGGCTGCTCCAACCTGCTGTAAAATGCTTTATTTCGAGAGTGAGCAAAACTAATGAAAACATTGTTGGGGTAAAACCTAAAGGGAAAGGCATAGCACCAACTACCATTTGCCATCTGATCTAACTTCTGGAGGCAGTCAAAATGAGTATTTGAATTCTTCCCGACCTTATTCCTCTGCTGAGATACAGGGTGCTCCAACCTGCTGTAAAATGCTTGATTTCGAGACTGAGCGGAACTAATGAAAACATTGTTGGGGTAAAACCTAAAAGGAAAGGCCTAGCACCAAATACCATTTGCCATCTGATCTAACTTCTGGAGGCAGTCAAAATGATCCTTAGAATTCTTCCCTACCTTATTCCTCTGCTGAGATACAGGGTGCTCCAACCTGCTGCTAAATGTTTGATTACGAGAGTGATCGAAACTAATGAAAACATTGTTGGGGTAAAACCTAAAGGGAAAGGCCTAGCACCAAATTGCATTGGCCATCTGATGTAACTTCTGGAGGCAGTCAAAATGATCCTTAGAATTCTTCCCTACCTTATTCCTCTGCTGAGATACAGGCTGCAGCAAACTGCTGTAAAATGCTTGATATCGAGAGTGAGCGAAACTAATGAAAACATTGTTGGGGTAAAACCT
The DNA here is from genome assembly GCF_026170545.1 of Melanerpes formicivorus. Classification (NCBI taxonomy): domain Eukaryota; kingdom Metazoa; phylum Chordata; class Aves; order Piciformes; family Picidae; genus Melanerpes; species Melanerpes formicivorus. Next base: position 5,917,784 of record NW_027142395.1, on the reverse strand, counting down.
AAAGGGAAAGGCCTAGCACCAAATTGCATTGGCCATTTGATCTAACTTCTGGAGGCAGTCAAAATGATCCTTAGAATTCTTCCCTAGCTTATTCCTGTGCTGAGATACAGGGTGCTCCATCCTGCTGTAAAATGCTTGATTTCGAGAGTGAGCGGAACTAATGAAAACATTGTTGGGGTAAAACCTAAAGGGAAAGGCATAGCACCAAATACCATTTGCCATCTGATCTAACTTCTGGAGGCAGTCAAAATGAGTATTTGAATTCTTCCCTACCTTATTCCTGTACTGAGATACAGGCTGCTCCAACCTGCTGTAAAATGCTTGATTTCGAGTGTGATCGAAACCAATGAAAACATTGTGGGGATAAAACCTAAAGGGAAAGGCATAGCTCCAAATACCATTTGCCATCTTATGTAACTTCTGGAGGCAGTCAAAATGATCCTTAGAATTCTTCCCTACCTTATTCCTCTTCTGAGATACAGGGTTCTCCAACCTGATGTTAAATGCTTGATTTCGAGAGTGATCGAAACTAATGAAAACATTGTTGGGGTAAAACCTAAAGGGAAAGGCCTAGCACCAAATACCATTTGCCATCTGATCTAACTTCTGGAGGCAGTCAAAATGAGTATTTGAATTCTTCCCTACCTTATTTCTCTGCTGACATACAGGCTGCTCCAACCTGCTGTAAAATGCTTGATTTCATGATTGAGCGAAACTAATGAAAATATTGTTGGGGTAAAACCTAAAGGGAAAGGCCTAGCACCAAATTGCACTGGCCATCTGATCTAACTTCTGGAGGCAGTCAAAATGATCCTTAGAATTCTTCCCTAGCTTATTCCTCTGCTGAGATGCAGGGTGCTCCAACCTGCTATAAAATGCTTGATTTCGAGAGTGATCGAAACTAATGAAAATATTATTGGGCTAAAACCTAAAGGGAAAGGCCTAGCACCAAATTGCATTGGCCATCTGATCTAACTTCTGGAGGCAGTCAAAATGAGTATTTGAATTCTTCCCTACCTTATTATTCTGCTGAGATACAGGGTGCTCCAACCAGCTGTAAAATGCTTTATTTTGGGAACGAGCGAAACTAATGAAAACATTGTTGGGGTAAAACCTAAAGGGAAAGGCCTAGCACCAAATTGCAATGGCCATCTGATCTAACCTCAGGAGGCAGTCAAAATGAGTATTTGAATTCTTCCCTACCTTATTCCTCTGCTGAGATACAGGCTGCTCCAACCTGCTGTAAAATGCTTGATTTCGAGAGTGATTGAAACTAATGAAAACATTGTTGGGGTAAAACCTAAAGGGAAAGGCCTAGCACCAAATTGCATTGGCCATCTGATGTAACTTCTGGAGGCAGTCAAAATGATCCTTAGAATTCTTCCCTACCTTATTCCTGTGCTGAGATACAGGCTGCAGCAACCTGCTGTAAAATGCTTGATTTCGAGAGTGAGCGAAACTAATGAAAACATTGTTGGGGTAAAACCTAAAGGGAAAGGTATAGCACCAACTACCATTTGCCATCTGATCTAACTTCTGGAGGCAGTCAAAATGATCCTTAGAATTCTTCCCTACCTTATTCCTCTGCTGAGATACAGGGTGCTCCAACCTGCTGTAAAATGCTTGATTTTGAGAATGAGCGAAACTAATGAAAACATTGTTGGGGTAAAACCTAAAGGGAAAGGCCTAGCACCAAATTGCATTGGCCATCTGATCTAACTTCTGGAGGCAGTCAAAATGATCCTTAGCATTCTTCCCTACCTTATTCCTCTGCTGAGATACAGGCTGCTCCAACCTGCTGTTAAATGCTTGATTTCATGAGTGAGCGAAACTAATGAAAACATTGTTGGGTAAAACCTAAAGGGAAAGGCCTAGCAACAAATTGCACAGGCCATCTGATCTAACTTCTGGAGGCAGTCAAAATGAGTATTTGAATTCTTCCCTACCTTATTCCTGTGCTGAGATACAGGGTACTCCAACCTGCTGTAAAATGCTTGATTTCGAGAGTGAGCAAAACTAATGAAAACATTGTTGGGGTAAAACCTAAAGGGAAAGGCCTAGCACCAAATACCATTTGCCATCTGATCTAACTTCTGGAGGCAGTCAAAATGATCCTTAGAATTCTTCCCTACCTTATTCCTGTGCTGAGATACAGGGTGCTCCAACCTGCTGTAAAATGCTTGATTTCGACAGTGATCGAAACTAATGAAAACATTGTTGGGGTAAAACCTAAAGGGAAAGGCCTAGCACCAAATTGCATTGGCCATCTGATCTAACTTCTGGAGGCAGTCAAAATGATCCTTAGAATTCTTCCCTACCTTATTCCTCTGCTGAGATACAGGCTGCTCCAACCTGCTGTAAAATGCTTGATTTCGAGAGTGAGCAAAACTAATGAAAACATTGTTGGGGTAAAACCTAAAGGGAAAGGCCTAGCACCAAATACCATTTGCCATCTGATCTAACTTCTGGAGGCAGTCAAAATGAGTATTTGAATTCTTCCCTACCTTATTCCTCTGCTGACATACAGGCTGCTCCAACCTGCTGTAAAATGCTTGATTTCATGATTGAGCGAAACTAATGAAAATATTGTTGGGGTAAAACCTAAAGGGAAAGGCCTAGCACCAAATTGCACTGGCCATCTGATCTAACTTCTGGAGGCAGTCAAAATGATCCTTAGAATTCTTCCCTACCTTATTCCTGTGCTGAGATACAGGGTGCTCCAACCTGCTGTAAAATGCTTGATTTCGAGTGTGATCGAAACTAATGAAAATATTATTGGGCTAAAACCTAAAGGGAAAGGCCTAGCACCAAATTGCATTGGCCATCTGATCTAACTTCTGGAGGCAGTAAAAATGAGTATTTGAATTCTTCCCTACCTTATTCCTCTGCTGAGATACAGGGTGCTCCAACCTGCTGTAAAATGCTTGATTTTGAGAATGAGCGAAACTAATGAAAATATTGCTGGGGTAAAACTTAAAGGGAAAGGCCTAGCACCAAATTGCAATGGCCATCTGATCTAACTTCAGGAGGCAGTCAAAATGAGTATTTGAATTCTTCCCTACCTTATTCCTGTGCTGAGATACAGGCTGCTCCAACCTGCTGTAAAATGCTTGATTTCGAGAGTGATCGAAACTAATGAAAACATTGTTAGGGTAAAACCTAAAGGGAAAGGCCTAGCACCAAATACCATTTGCCATCTGATCTAACTTCTGGAGGCAGTCAAAATGATCCTTAGAATTCTTGCCTACCTTATTCCTCTGCTGAGATACAGGCTGCAGCAAACTGCTGTAAAATGCTTGATTTCGAGAGTGATCGAAACTAATGAAAACATTGTTGGGGAAAAACCTGAAGGGAGAGGCCTAGCACCTAATTTCATTGGCCATCTGATCTAACTTCTGGAGGCAGTCAAAATGAGTATTTGAATTCTTCCCTACCTTATTCCTGTGCTGAGATACAGGCTGCTCCAACCTGCTGTAAAATGCTTGATTTCGAGTGTGAGCGAAACTAATGAAAACATTGTTGGGGTAAAACCTAAAGGGAAAGGCGTAGCACCAAATACCCTTTGCCATCTGATCTATCTTCTGGAGGCAGTCAAAATGATCCTTAGAATTCTTCCCTACCTTATTCCTGTGCTGAGATACAGGCTGCTCCAACCTGCTGTAAAATGCTTGATTTCGAGAGTGAACGAAACTAATGAAAACATTGTTGTGGTAAAACTTAAAGGGAAATGCCAAGCACCTAAGTTCAATGGCCATCTGATCTAACTTCTGGAGGCAGTGAAAATGAGTATTTGAATTCTTCCCTACCTTATTCCTGTGCTGAGATACAGGCTGCTCCAACCTGCTGTAAAATGCTTGATTTCGAGAGTGAGCAAAACTAATGAAAACATTGTTGGGGTAAAACCTAAAGGGAAAGGCCTAGCACCAAATTGCATTGGCCATATGATCTAACTTCTGGAGGCAGTCAAAATGATCCTTAGAATTCTTCCCTACCTTATTCCTGTGCTGAGATACAGGTTGCAGCAAACTGCTGTAAAATGCTTGATTTCGAGAGTGAGCGAAACTAATGAAAACATTGTTGGGGTAAAACCTAAAGGGAAAGGCCTAGCACCAAATTGCATTGGCCATCTGATCTAACTTCTGGAGGCAGTCAAAATGATCCTTAGAATTCTTCCCTACCTTATTCCTGTGCTGAGATACAGGCTGCTCCAACCTGCTGTAAAATGCTTGATTTCGAGAGTGAGCAAAACTAATGAAAACATTGTTGGGGTAAAACCTAAAGGGAAAGGCATAGCACCAAATACCATTTGCCATCTGATCTAACTTCTGGAGGCAGTCAAAATGAGTATTTGAATTCTTCCCTACCTTATTCCTGTGCTGAGATACAGGCTGCTCCAACCTGCTGTAAAATGCTTGATTTCGAGTGTGATCGAAACTAATGAAAACATTGTTGGGGTATGTGGCCGGTTCACTCTGCCCCCTTAAGAAAGGGAATATGGTGGACGGAAATTTGTAAACGGAAGGAATAGTCTAAACTAATTTCATTGGACGAGTGGTAGGAAGCACCTTCGGAGCTGGGACTATACTGGACATTTCCAGCACTCAGGACCTGTCAGCTTCCTTTAAGGTGGCTGTAAATTCAAACACAGCTCCAGTCAAGATGGCTCCTTTAAAGACTAGACGTGGAAAGGCCCAAGATGGAGAAGAAGAGGTGGAGACTGATCCTGGTGAGGGGCCCTCTACTCTAAAAGATCCTGCTCAGGAGGAAGAGAAGGTTTGTTTTAAAGATCTAGCTAACCTAGTGAGATCAAAGCAGGATAGAGATGAAGCTAGGAAAGCAGCTGGCAAAGGTGGTTCTCGGCTTAAAGAGATCCTTAGGAGAATGACAGCAGGATTTTATGGGCAAAGAATTCAGGGAGATGAAGATGAAGATGATATTACGGACTGTTCTTCTCCAAGGGAGGAATTGCGATATGTCCGTAAAGATTTCACCAGGGCAGATAAGGAGCCAGTTCTAGCTTGGCTTAGTAGGTGTTATGATACAGGTGCTTCAGCTCTAACAGTTGGAGACAAGTCAGCAGCTGAGATAGGAACTCTCTCAAGGGACAATGGAATAGATAGACATCTAGGCGAAGCTCTCAGTAAGGTTAATCTGTGGATACGCCTTTTAATAGCGGTTGCCCTGAGATACCCTTCCCGAGATGATCTTCCATGGAATCCTAAACCCTGGACTACCATAGATGAGGGAATTAAGCGCTTGAGAGAATTTGCTGTTAGAGAGCTACTCTATGGTGAACATGAAACTCTGAATCCTGATGACGTTCCTGTGGGTATTGGTCTTGCTAAAAAGATCATCAAACTTGCTCCTTCCAATTATGCAAACATTCTGGCAAGCAGAATTGTGTCAAGAAGTTATGGTGGAGCTTCTCCCATGGTTGGCCAATTCAGTGATCAAATGAGACAATTGGAGGATAGCATGACACGTGGTTCTTTGGTTTCGGCCATTAAAACGATGTCTGGTGATATTCAAAATTGCATAAGAGAGTTAAAAGATGAATTTAGAAATTCCATATCCCAATTGGCACAAAGGGATAGTTTCAATTCTTCCTCCAGGTGGGTACAAGTCTCATCTGTGAGGAATACCCGTCCTCCAAGGAGGTCATTCCAAAACAGGTCATTCCAAAACAGGTCATTCCAAAACAGACCACCAAGGCAATCACGTAGAACTATTTGGATAACTCTGCGTGATCAGTTTGGTGAGAACATGAACCGCTGGGATGGCCAACCAACTTCTAATCTTTTCAGGAGACTGAGGGAATTGCAAAGTGGCAGAACCCGAGGTAGCAATACCAGAAGGGTAGCTGTTACTTCCACAGTTCCCCAGAACGACTCTTATGGCTCCAACAGTGGCTCCAGTTATAACATGCAAAGTTATAACCCTGCAAACTATGTGCAATGCACATGTGCGCATGTTCCCCATAACTAGGGGTGCCCTGCCTCCCGCCAGGGGGAGGAGAGGGATAACAGAGATAATAGAATCTATTGGGATGTGTACATCCAGTGGCCTGGCACTTCACAATTTCGGAAGTACAGGGCCTTGGTTGACACAGGAGCTCAGTGCACCATAATACCATCAAATTATCAGGGATCAGAGTCTATAACTATTCTGGGAGTCACTGGTGGATCTCAAGAGTTAAGTAGGGTAGAGGTTAATATAAGTTTAACTGGTAAACAATGGAGGAAGCATACAGTTGTGACCGGACCTGATGCACCTTGTATTTTGGGAATTGATTTTCTGAGAGAAGGGCGTTTCAAAGACCCTAGAGGTTACAAATGGGCTTTTGGAGTAGCTTCAATAGAAATTGATGGACAAAAATTGAGGCTGTCTGCCAGACCTGAACTTTCTGATGAATCTGCAGTTGTGGGACAACATAAGATACAGGACATTAAATTGCCGGTTGCTTCTCAGACTGTGCATCACAGACAGTACAGAACCAACCGTGACTCTTTGTTGCCCATTCAGAATCTGATTCGTCAGTTGGAAAGTCAGAAAGTCGTCAGCAAAACTCATTCACCTTTCAACAGTCCAGTGTGGCCTGTGCGGAAGCAGAATGGAGACTGGCGTCTGACAGTAGACTACCGAGCCCTGAATAAAGTGACACCACCTATGAGTGCAGCAGTACCAGACATGATGGAACTGCAGTATGAGCTGGAAGCCAAAGAGGCCAAATGGTATGCTACCATAGACATTGCTAATGCATTTTTCTCTATTCCCATAGCAGAGGAATGCAGGCCTCAGTTTGCTTTCACCTGGAGAGGAATCCAGTACACTTTCAACAGGCTGCCAATGGGCTGGATCCACAGCTCAAGCATCTGTCATGCAGTGATCCACGATGCTCTGGAGAAAGGTGGTGCTCCAGAACAGATCCAGTTCATCGATGATATCATCGTCTGGGGTAAAACTGCTGAGGAAGTCTTTGAGAAAGGTAACAAAATCATTGACATTCTTCTGAATGCAGGTTTTGCCATCAAGCGAGACAAGGTGAAAGGGCCTACCACAGAAATTCAGTTTCTGGGAGTGCGATGGCAGGATGGACGCCGACACATTCCAGTGGATGTGGTAAATAGAGTCTCTACCATGGCAAGTCCCACAAACAAACAAGAGACCCTACGTTTCTTGGGGATAGTGGGATTTTGGAGACTGCACATTCCTGGATACAGTCAGATTGTGAAACCTCTGTATGATGTGACTCGAAAGAGAAACCATTTCCACTGGGGACCTGAACAACAAGCAGCCTTTGACCAGATAAAGCAAGAGGTAATTCAAGCAATGGGTCTGGGACCTGTCCGAGATGGTCCAGACATTAAGAACATTTTGTACACGGCTGCAAGTGACAATGGTCCAACCTGGTGCTTGTGGCAAAAAGCTCCAGGTGAGACACGTGGACGACCTCTTGGTTTCTGGAGTCAAGGTTACAGAGGTTCAGAGGCTAATTATACTCCAACAGAGAAAGAAATCTTAGCTGCCTATGAAGGAGTAAAAGCATCTTCTGAAGTGATTGGAACTGAATCACAACTTCTCTTAGCTCCCAGATTACCAGTTTTCAATTGGATGTTCAAAGGCAAGGGCTCCACACCACATCATGCCACAGACTCAACCTGGTCTAAGTGGATGGCTCTGATAACACAGAGAGCTCGAATGGGAAATCTTGAAAGACCTGGTCTAGTGGAGGTGATCTCAAGTTGGCCTGAAGGTATCAACTGTGCCAAACCTCCAGAGGAGAAGATAACTCGTGCTGAGGAAGCTCCTCCTTACAATGACCTTTCTGATGATGAAAAGAAATTTGCTTTGTTCACAGACGGTTCCTGTCGTCTTGTTGGAAACAAACGAAGGTGGAAGTCTGCAGTGTGGAGTCCAACACGCCGAGTTGCAGAGGCGAAAGATGGAGAAGGAGAATCCAGTCAGTTCGCAGAGGTAAAAGCTGTCCAGCTAGCTCTCGACGTAGCTGAACGTGAGAGATGGCCAAAGCTTTATCTCTACACCGACTCATGGATGGTAGCCAATGCTCTATGGGGTTGGCTAAAGAACTGGAAGAAGAGTGGTTGGCAGAGAAAAGGAAAACCCATTTGGGCAGCCAACCTATGGCAGGACATTGCTGATCGAATCGAGAGAATTCCAGTGAAAGTGAGACACATCGATGCTCACATTCCTAAGAGCAAAGCTACTGAGGAACAGCAACACAACCATCAGGCAGATCTAGCTGCAAGAGTTTCTCAAGTAGACATGGACTCTAATCTTGATCTCGACTGGAAACACCGAGGTGAGATATTCTTAGCTCGGTGGGCTCACGATTCGTCAGGACATCAAGGCAGAGATGCAACATACCAATGGGCTCATGACAGATCCATAGACATTTCCATGGATGCTATCACACAAGTCATCCATGACTGTGACATTTGTGCTGCTATTAAGCAGGCAAAACGACTTAAGCCCTTGTGGTATGGTGACAGGTGGTCCAAGTACAAGTATGGTGAAGCTTGGCAGATTGACTACATCACTCTACCACGTTCTCGTTCAGGTAAGCAGTACGTGCTTACTATGGTAGAGGCAAACACTGGATGGTTGGAAACTTATCCAGTTCCACATGCAACTGCACGCAACACCATTCTCGGTCTGGAGAGACAAATCCTGTGGAGACACGGAACTCCAGAGAGGATTGAGTCAGACAACGGAACTCATTTCAAGAACAACCTTGTAAAGAACTGGGCAAAAGAGCACGGTATTGAGTGGATATTCCACATTCCCTACTATGCACCAGCTTCAGGGAAGATTGAACGCTACAATGGTTTGTTGAAGACCACTCTCAAAGCCATGGGAGGTGGATCTTTGAAAAACTGGGAAAAACATTTAGCACAAGCAACCTGGCTGGTAAATAGTAGAGGTTCAGTGAACCGAGCTGGACCTGCACATTCAGATTTGCTACGGAAAGTAGAAGGTGATAGAGTTCCTGTTGTTAGAGAAAAGAATCTGTTAGGTAAAACTGTTTGGGTATTTTCGCCCTCAGGAGAGGCTAAGCCTATCCGAGGGGTGGTTTCAGCTGAAGGTCCGGGTCACACTTATTGGGTAATGCAAGAGAATGGTGAAATTCAGTGTATTCCGCAAAGAAATTTAACTTTAGCTGAAAGAGGTTAATTTCAAACTGCTGTACAGCTACATCGCGTCCAGAGGAAGAACCAACGAGGAATCTACGGTGCACGAACCCTGAGATCCCTGAGAGCTCTGAGTCAACTAAGAGACCCTGAGAATCCCTGTTTCCCTTTTTCTTCGCTTTGTCGGCGAAGAAATGAACTGTTTTCCATTTTTCTCATTTTCTGATTTTCTTGGACTTTTAAATCATCTACATCTGAGCATAGCCGGAATGGACTATGAACTTTGCTCACGAACTGTAAATATCATTTTGGATTGGATGGACAGTATGAACAGCCAATGAAATTGTTTAGAAGGGGTGGACTGTGGCCGGTTGACGTTGCCCCCTTAAGAAAGGGAATATGGTGGACGGAAATTGGTAAACGGAAGGAATAGTCTAAACTAATTTCATTGGACGAGTGGGAGGAAGCACCTTCTGAGCTGGGACTATACTGGACATTTCCAGCACTTCTCAGTCAGTCTTGCTTCCGCCTTTGCATGGTGCAGCAGCTCTGCAGCTAACTCTGTGCTGGGCTTTCTGCCAAGGCGTCAGCCTTGAAAACAAGATACCAGGCCTGTATATTAGCTCCTTTCCAATTAACACAAACTGATTCTAACATTTTTTTTTTCCTCTCTTTTCTCTCTCTTCCTATCCCACTCTGGGGAAAGGGGGGAGAGAGGGGAGAGCGGAGGTGGGGAACCCCCTCTGTCCAGAGGGGGGTCACTCTCATTTCTGTGTTACTCTGTGGTATATCTTTGTATATATTGTAGATATTGTAACTTTGTAAATATCTCCCTGCAAATCCTACATTACTTTGTAAATATAGCCCCACTGCTTTGCTAATTCAGCTTGCGAGTTTTTTTTTCTTTCCCTTCAATTTTTTTTTTCCTTTTTACTTTACAAGGGGGAAGGGAGGAGGCTTCTAGGCCTTACCTTCTACCCACCACAGGGTAAAACCTAAAGGGAAAGGCATAGCTCCAAATACCATTTGCCATCTGATCTAACTTCTGGAGGCAGTCAAAATGAGTATTTGAATTCTTCCCTACCTTATTCCTGTGCTGAGATACAGGCTGCAGCAACCTGCTGTAAAATGCTTGATTTCGAGAGTGAGCGAAACTAATGAAAACATTGTTGGGGTAAAACCTAAAGGGAAAGGCCTAGCACCAAATACCCTTTGCCATCTGATCTAACTTCAGGAGGCAGTCAAAATGATCCTTAGAATTCTTCCCTACCTTATTCCTCTGCTGAGATACAGGCTGCTCCAACTTGCTGTAAAATGCTTGATTTCGAGAGTGAGCGAAACTAATGAAAACATTGTTGGGGTAAAACCTAAAGGGAAAGGCCTAGCACCAAATTGCATTGGCCATCTGATCTAACTTCTGGAGGCAGTCAAAATGATCCTTAGAATTCTTCCCTACCTTATTCCTGTACTGAGATACAGGGTGCTCCAACCTGCTGTTAAATCCTTGATTTCGAGAGTGATCGAAACTAATGAAAACATTGTTGAGGTAAAACCTAAAGGGAAAGGCCTAGCACCAAATACCCTTTGCCATCTGATCTAACTTCTGGAGGCTGTCAAAATGATCCTTAGAATTCTTCCCTACCTTATTCCTGTACTGAGATACAGGGTGGTCCAACCTGCTGTAAAATGCTTGATTTCGAGAGTGAGTGAAACTAATGAAAACATTGTTGGGGTAAAACCTAAAGGGAAAGGGATAGCACCAAATTGCATTGGCCATGTGATCTAACTTCTGGTGGCAGTCAAAATGAGTATTTGAATTCTTCCCTACCTTATTCCTGTGCTGAGATACAGGCTGCTCCAACCTGCTGTAAAATGCTTGATTTCGAGAGTGAGCGAAACTAATGAAAACATTGTTGGGGTAAAACCTAAAGGGAAAGGCCTAGCACCAAATACCATTTGCCATCTGATCTAACTTCTGGAGGCAGTCAAAATGATCCTTAGAATTCTTCCCTACCTTATTCCTCTGCTGAGATACAGGGTGCTCCAACCTGCTGAAAAATGCTTGATTTCATGAGTGAGTGATCGAAACTAATGGAAACATTGTTGGGGTAAAACCTAAAGGGAAAGGCCTAGCACCCAATTTCATTGGCCATCTGATCTAACTTCTGGTGGCAGTCAAAATGAGTATTTGAATTCTTCCCTACCTTATTCCTGTGCTGAGATACAGGCTGCTCCAACCTGCTGCAAAATGCTTGATTTCGAGAGTGAGCGAAACTAATGAAAACATTGTTGGGGTAAAACCTAAAGGGAAAGGCATAGCACCAAATACCCTTTGCCATCTGATCTAAATTCTGGAAACAGTCAAAAAGATCCTTAGAATTCTTCCCTACCTTATTCCTCCGCTGAGATACAAGGTGCTCCGACCTGCTGTAAAATGCTTGATTTCGAGAGTGAGCGAAACTAATGAAAATGTTGTTGGGGTAAAACCTAAAGGGAAAGGCCTAGCACCAAACTGCATTGGCCATCTGATCTAACATCTGGAGGCAGTCAAAATGAGTATTTGAATTCTTCCCTACCTTATTCCTGTGCTGAGATACAGGCTGCTCCAACCTGCTGTAAAATGCTTGATTTCGAGTGTGATCGAAACTAATGAAAACATTGTTGGGGTAAAACCTAAAGGGAAAGGCCTAGCACCAAATACCCTTTGCCATCTGATCAAACTTCTGGAGGCAGTCAAAATGATCCTTAGAATTCTTCCCTACCTTATTCCTCTGCTGAGATACAGGGTGCTCCAACCTGCTGTTAAATGCTTGATTTCGAGAGTGATCGAAACTAATGAAAACATTGTTGGGGTAAAACCTAAAGGGAAAGGCCAAGTACCAAATACCCTTTGCCATCTGATCTAACCTCTGGAGGCAGTCAAAAAAATCCTTAGAATTCTTCCCTACCTTATTCCTGTGCTGAGATACAGGCTGCTCCAACCTGCTGTAAAATGCTTGATTTCGAGAGTGACCAAAACTAATGAAAACATTGTTGGGGTAAAACCTAAAAGGAAAGGTCTAGCACCAAATTGCATTGGCCATCTGATCTAACTTCTGGAGGCAGTCAAAATGATCCTTAGAATTCTTCCCTACCTTATTCCTCTGCTGAGATACAGGGTGCTGCAACCTGCTGTAAAATGCTTGATTTCGAGAGTGAGCGAATCTAATGAAAACATTGTTGGGGTAAAACCTAAAGGGAAAGGCCTAGCACCAAATACCATTGGCCATCTGATCTAACTTCTGGAGGCAGTCAAAATGAGTATTTGAATTCTTCCCTACCTTATTCCTCTGCTGAGATACAGGCTGCTCCAACCTGCTGTAAAATGCTTGATTTCATGATTGAGCAAAACTAATGAAAACATTGTTGGGGTAAAACCTAAAGGGAAAGGCATAGCACCAAATATCATTTGCTATCTGATCTAAATTCTGGAGGCAGTCAAAATGAGTATTTGAATTCTTCCCTACCTTATTCCTCTGCTGAGATACAGGCTGCTCCAACCTGCTGTAAAATGCTTGATTTCATGATTGAGCGAAACTAATGAAAACATTGTTGGGGTAGAACCTAAAGGGAAAGGCCTAGCACCAAATATCCTTTGCCATCTGATCTAACTTCTGGAGGCAGTCAAAATGATCCTTAGAATTCTTCCCTACCTTATTCCTCTGCTGAGATACAGGCTGCTCCAACCTGCTGTAAAAAGCTTGATTTAGAGAGTGAGCGAAACTAATGAAAACATTGTTGTGGTAAAACTTAAAGGGGAATGCCTGGCACCTAAGTTCATTGGCCATCTGATCTAACTTCTGGAGGCAGTCAAAATGAGTATTTGAAATCCTCCCTACCTTATTCCTGTGCTGAGATACAGGGTGCTCCAACTTGCTGTAAAATGCTTGATTTCGAGAGAGAGCAAAACTAATGAAAACATTGTTGGGGTAGAACCTAAAGGGAAAGGCCTAGCACCAAATTGCACTGGCCATCTGATCCAACTTCTGGAGGCAGTCAAAATGATCCTTAGAATTCTTCCCAACCTTATTCCTCTGCTGAGATACAGGGTGCTCCAACCTGCTGTAAAATGCTTGATTTCGAAAGTGATCGAAACTAATGAAAACCTTGTTGGGGTAAAACCTAAAGGGAAAGGCCTAGCACCAAATACCCTTTGCCATCTGATCTAACTTCTGGAGGCAGTCAAAATGATCCTTAGAATTCTTCCCTACCTTATTCCTGTGCTGAGATACAGGCTGCTCCAACCTGCTGTTAAATGCTTGATTTCGAGAGTGATCGAAACTAATGAAAACATTGTTGGGGTAAAACCTAAAGGGAAAGGCATAGCACCAAATACCATTTGCCATCTGATCTAACTTCTGGAGGCAGTCAAAATGATCCTTAGAATTCTGCCCTACCTTATTCCTGTGCTGAGGTACAGGGTGCTCCAACCTCCTGTAAAATGCTTGATTTCGAGAGTGATCGAAACTAATGAAAACATTGTTGGGGTAAAACCTAAAGGGAAAGGCCTAGCACCAAACTGCATTGGCCATCTGATCTAACTTCTGGAGGCAGTCAAAATGAGTATTTGAATTCTTCCCTACCTTATTCCTCTGCTGAGATACAGGGTGCACCAACCTGCTGTAAAATGCTTGAATTTGAGAGTGAGCGAAAATAATGAAAACATTGTTGGGGTAAAACCTAAAGGGAAAGGCCTAGCACCAAATACCCTTTGCCATCTGATCTAACTTCTGGAGGAAGTCAAAATGATCCTTAGAATTCTTCCCTACCTTATTCCTCTGCTGAGATACAGGGTGCTCCAACCTGTTGTAAAATGCTTGATTTCGAGAGTGATCGAAACTAATGAAAACATTGTTGGGGTAAAACCTAAAGGGAAAGGCCTAGCACCAAATTGCATTGGCCATCTGATCTAACTTCTGGAGGCAGTCAAAATGAGTATTTGAATTCTTCCCTACCTTATTGCTGTGCTGAGATACAGGCTGCTCCAACCTGCTGTTAAATGCTTGATTTCGAGAGTGATCGAAACTAATGAAAACATTGTTGGGGTAAAACCTAAAGGGAAAGGCATAGCACCAAATACCATTTGCCATCTGATCTAACTTCTGGAGGCAGTCAAAATGATCCTTAGAATTGTGCCCTACCTTATTCCTGTGCTGAGATACAGGGTGCTCCAAACAGCTGTAAAATGCTTGATTTAGAGAGTGATCGAAACTAATGAAAACATTGTTGGGGAAAAACCTAAAGGGAGAGGCCTAGCACCTAATTTCATTGGCCATCTGATCTAACTTCTGGAGGCAGACAAAATGATCCTTAGAATTCTTCGCTACCTTATTCCTCTGTTGAGATACAGGGTGCTCCAACCTGCTGCAAAATGCTTGATTTCGAGAGTGAGCAAAACTAATGAAAACATTGTTGGGGTAAAACCTAAAGGGAAACGCCTAGCGCCAAATTGCATTGGCCATCTGATCTAACTTCTGGAGGCAGTCAAAATGATCCTTAGAATTCTTCCCTAGCTTATTCCTGTGCTGAGATACAGGGTGCTCCAACCTGCTGTAAAATGCTTGATTTCGAGAGTGAGCGAAACTAATGAAAACATTGTCGTGGTAAAACTTAAAGGGGAATGCCTAGCACTTAAGTTCATTGGCCATCTGATCTAACTTCTGGAGGCAGTCAAAATGATCCTTAGAATTCTTCCCTACCTTATTCCTCTGCTGAGATACAGGCTGCTCCAACCTGCTGTAAAATGCTTGATTTCGACAGTGATCGAAACTAATGAAAACATTGTTGGGGTAAAACCTAAAGGGAAAGGCCTAGCACCAAATTGCATTGGCCATCTGATCTAACTTCTGGAGGCAGTCAAAATGATCCTTAGAATTCTTCCCTACCTTATTCCTGTGCTGAGATACAGGCTGCTCCAACCTGCTGTTAAATGCTTAATTTCGAGAGTGAGCGAAACTAATGAAAACATTGTTGGGGTAAAACCTAAAGGGAAAGGCCTAGCACCAAATGCCATTTGCCATCTGATCTAACTTCTGGAGGCAGTCAAAATGATCCTTAGAATTCTTCCCTACCTTATTCCTGTGCTGAGATACAGGCTGCTCCAACCTGCTGTAAAATGCTTGATTTCGAGAGTGATCGAAACTAATGAAAACATTGTTGGGGAAAAACCTGAAGGGAAAGACCTAGCACCAAATTCCATTGGCCATCTGATCTAACTTCTGGAGGCAGTCAAAATGAGTATTTGAATTCTTCCCTACCTTATTCCTCTGCTGAGATACAGGGTGCTCCGACCTGCTGTAAAATGCTTGATTTCGAGAGTGATCGAAACTAATGAAAACATTGTTGGGGTAAAACCTAAAGGGAAAGGCATAGCACCAAATACCATTTGCCATCTGATCTAACTTCTGGAGGCAGTCAAAATGATCCTTAGAATTCTGCCCTACCTTATTCCTCTGCTGAGATACAGGGTGCTCCAACCTGTTGTAAAATGCTTGATTTAGGGAGTGATCGAAACTAATTAAAACATTGTTGGGGAAAAACCTGAAGGGAGAGGCCTAGCACCAAATTGCATTGGCCATCTGATCTAACTTCTGGAGGCAGTCAAAATGAGTATTTGAATTCTTCCCTAGCTTATTCCTCTGCTGAGATACAGGGTGCACCAACCTGCTGTAAAATGCTTGATTTCGAGAGTGAGCGAAACTAATGAAAACATTGTTGGGGTAAAACCTAAAGGGAAAGGCCTAGCACCAAATACCCTTTGCCATCTGATCTAACTTCTGGAGGAAGTCAAAATGATCCTTAGAATTCTTCCCTACCTTATTCCTCTGCTGAGATACAGGGTGCTCCAACCTGCTGTAAAATGCTTGATTTCGAGAGTGATCGAAACTAATGAAAACATTGTTGGGGTAAAACCTAAAGGGAAAGGCCTAGCACCAAATTGCATTGGCCATCTGATCTAACTTCTGGAGGCAGTCAAAATGAGTATTTGAATTCTTCCCTACCTTATTCCTGTGCTGAGATACAGGGTGCTCCAACCTGCTGTTAAATGCTTGATTTCGAGAGTGATCGAAACTAATGAAAACATTGTTGGGGTAAAACCTAAAGGGAAAGGAATAGCACCAAATACCATTTACCATCTGATCTAACTTCTGGAGGCAGTCAAAATGATCCTTAGAATTCTGCCCTACCTTATTCCTCTGCTGAGATACAGGGTGCTCCAACCTGCTGTAAAATGCTTGATTTAGAGAGTGATCGAAACTAATGAAAACATTGTTGGGGAAAAACCTGAAGGGAGAGGCCTAGCACCTAATTTCATTGGCCATCTGATCTAACTTCTGGAGGCAGACAAAATGATCCTTAGAATTCTTCGCTACCTTATACCTCTGTTGAGATACAGGGTGCTAACAACCTGCTGTAAAATGCTTGACTTCGAGAGTGAGCAAAACTAATGAAAACATTGTTGGGGTAAAACCTAAAGGGAAAGGCCTAGCACCAAATTGCATTGGCCATCTGATCTAACTTCTGGAGGCAGTCAAAATGATCCTTAGAATTCTTCCCTACCTTATTCCTGTGCTGAGATACAGGGTGCTCCAACCTGCTGTAAAATGCTTGATTTCGAGAGTGATCGAAACTAATGAAAACATTGTCGTGGTAAAACTTAAAGGGGAATGCCTAGCACCTAAGTTCATTGGCCATCTGATCTATCTTCTGGAGGCAGTCAAAATGATCCTTAGAATTCTTCCCTACCTTATTCCTCTGCTGAGATACAGGGTGCTCCAACCTGCTGTAAAATGCTTGATTTCGACAGTGATCGAAACTAATGAAAACATTGTTGGGGTAAAACCTAAAGGGAAAGGCCTAGCACCAAATTACATTGGCCATCTGATCTAACTTCTGGAGGCAGTCAAAATGATCCTTAGAATTCTTCCCTACCTTATTCCTGTGCTGAGATACAGGCTGCTACAACCTGATGTTAAATGCTTGATTTCGAGAGTGATCGAAACTAATGAAAACATTGTTGCGGTAAAACCTAAAGGGAAAGGCATAGCACCAAATACCATTTGCCATCTGATCTAACTTCTGGAGGCAGTCAAAATGATCCTTAGAATTCTGCCCTACCTTATTCCTCTGCTGAGATACAGGGTGCTCCAACCTGTTGTAAAATGCTTGATTTAGGGAGTGATCGAAACTAATTAAAACATTGTTGGGGTAAAACCTAAAGGGAAAGACCTAGCACCAAATTGCATTGGCCATCTGATCTAACTTCTGGAGGCAGTCAAAATGAGTATTTGAATTCTTCCCGACCTTATTCCTCTGCTGAGATACAGGGTGCTCCAACCTGCTGTAAAATGCTTGATTTCATGAGTGAGCGATCGAAACTAATGAAAACATTGTTGGGGTAAAACCTAAAGGGAAAGGCATAGCACCTAATTTCATCGGCCATGTGATCTAACTTCTGGTGGCAGTCAAAATGAGTATTTGAATTCTTCCCTACCTTATTCCTGTGCTGAGATACAGGCTGCAGCAAACTGCTGTAAAATGCTTGATTTCGAGAGTGAGCGAAACTAATGAAAACATTGTTGGGGTAAAACCTAAAGGGAAAGGCCTAGCACCAAATACCATTTGCCATCTGATCTAACTTCTGGAGGCAGTCAAAATGAGTATTTGAATTCTTCCCTACCTTATTCCTCTGCTGAGATACAAGGTGGTCCAACCTGCTGTAAAATGCTTGATTTCGAGAGTGAGTGAAACTAATGAAAACATTGTTGGGGTAAAACCTAAAGGGAAAGGCCTAGCACCAAATTGCATTGGCCATCTGATCTAACTTCTGGAGGCAGTCAAAAAAATCCTTAGAATTCTTCCCTACCTTATTCCTGTGCTGAGATACAGGGTGCTCCAACCTGCTGTAAAATGCTTGATTTCGAGAGCGATCGAAACTAATGAAAACATTGTTGGGGTAAAACCTAAAGGGAAAGGCCTAGCAGCAAATACAATTTGCCATCTGATCTAACTTCTGGAGGCAGTCAAAATGATCCTTAGAATTCTTCCCTACCTTATTCCTCTGCTGAGATACAGGGTGCTCCAACCTGCTGTAAAATGCGTGATTTCATGAGTGAGTGATCGAAACTAATGAAAACATTGTTGGGGTAAAACCTAAAGGGAAAGGGATAGCACCTAATTTCATTGGCCATCTGATCTAACTTCTGGTGGCAGTCAAAATGAGAATTTGAATTCTTCCCTACCTTATTCCTGTGCTGAGATACAGGCTGCAGCAAACTGCTGTAAAATGCTTGATTTCGTGAGTGATTGAAACTAATGAAAACATTGTTGGGGTAAAACCTAAAGGGAAAGGCATAGCACCAAATACCCTTTGCCATCTGATCTAAATTCTGGAGGCAGTCAAAATGATCCTTAGAATTCTTCCCTACCTTATTCCTCTGCTGAGATACAAGGTGGTCCAACCTGCTGTAAAATGCTTGATTTCGAGAGTGAGCGAAACTAATGAAAACATTGTTGGGGTAAAACCTAAAGGGAAAGGCCTAGCACCAAATTACATTGGCCATCTGATCTAAATTCTGGAGGCAGTCAAAATGATCCTTAGAATTCTTCCCTACCTTATTCCTCTGCTGAGATACAGGGTGCTCCAACCTGCTGTAAAATGCTTGATTTCGAGAGTGATCGAAACTAATGAAAACATTGTTGGGGTACAACCTAAAAGGAAAGGCCTAGCACCAAATTGTTTTGGCCATCTGATCTAACTTCTGGAGGCAGACAAAATGATCCTTAGAATTCTTCCCTACCTTATTCCTGTGCTGAGATACAGGCCGCTCCAACCTGCTGTTAAATGCTTGATTTCGAGTGTGATCGAAACTAATGAAAACATTGTTGGGGTAAAACCTAAAGGGAAAGGCATAGCACCAAATACCATTTGCCATCTGATCTAACGTCTGGAGGCCGTCAAAATGATCCTTAGAATTCTTCCCTACCTTATTCCTCTGCTGAGATACAAGGTGCTCCAACCTGCTGTAAAATGCTTGATTTCGAGAGTGATCGAAACTAATGAAAACATTGTTGGGGTAAAACCTAAAGGGAAAGGCCTGGCACCAAATTGCCTTGGCCATCTGATCTAACTTCTGGAGGCAGTCAAAATGAGTATTTGAATTCTTCCCTACCTTATTCCTGTGCTGAAGATACAGGGTGCTCCAACCTGCTGTAAAATGCTTGATTTCGAGAGTGATCGAAACTAATGAAAATATTGTTGGGGTAAAACCTAAAGGGAAAGGCCTAGCACCAAATTGCATTGGCCATCTGATCTAACTTCTGGAGGCAGTCAAAATGATCCTTAGAATTCTTCCCTACCTTATTCCTCTGCTGAGATACAGGGTGCTCCAACCTGCTGTTAAATCCTTGATTTCGAGAGTGATCGAAACTAATGAAAACATTGTTGGGGTAAAACCTAAAGGGAAAGGCATAGCACCAAATACCATTTGCCATCTGATCTAACTTCTGGAGGCAGTCAAAATGAGTATTTGAATTCTTAACTACCTTATTCCTGTACTGAGATACAGGCTGCTCCAAAGTGCTGTAAAATGCTTGATTTGTAGTGTGATCGAAACTAATGAAAGCATTGTTGGGGTAAAACCTAAAGGGAAAGGCATAGCACCAAATTGCATTGGCCATCTGATCTAACTTCTGGAGGCAGTCAAAATAAGTATTTGAATTCTTCCCTACCTTATTCCTGTGCTGAGATACAGGCTGCTCCAACCTGCTGTAAAATGCTTGATTTCGAGAGTGAGCGAAACTAATGAAAACATTGTTGGGGTAAAACCTAAAGGGAAAGGCCTAGCACCAAATACCCTTTGCCATCTGATCTAACTTCTGGAGGCAGACAAAATGATCCTTAGAATTCTTCCCTACCTTATTCCTCTGCTGAGATACAGGGTGCTCCAACCTGCTGTAAAATGCTTGATTTCGAGAGTGAGCAAAACTAATGAAAACATTGTTGGGGTAAAACCTAAAGGGAAAGGCCTAGCACCAAATTACATTGGCCATCTGATCTAACTTCTGGAGGCAGTCAAAATGATCCTTAGAATTCTTCCCTACCTTATTCCTCTGCTGAGATACAGGGTGCTCCAACCTGCTGTTAAATCCTTGATTTCGAGAGTGATGGAAACTAATGAAAACATTGTTGGGGTAAAACCTAAAGGGAAAGGCCTAGCACCAAATACCCTTTGGCATCTGATCTAACTTCTGGTGCAAGTCAAAATGATCCTTAGAATTCTTCCCTACCTTATTCCTGTGCTGAGATACAGGCTGCAGCAACCTGCTGTAAAATGCTTGATTTCGAAAGTGATCGAAACTAATGAAAACATTGTTGGGGTAAAACCTAAAGTGAAAGGCCTAGCACCAAATACCATTTGCCATCTGATCTAACTTCTGGAGGGAGTCAAAATGAGTATTTGAATTCTTCCCTACCTTATTCCTCTCCTGAGATACAGGCTGCAGCAACCTGCTGTGAAATGCTTGATTTCGAGAGTGAGCGGAACTAATGAAAACATTTTTGGGGTAAAATCTAGAAGGAAAGGCCTAGCACCAAATACCATTTGCCATCTGATCTAACTTCTGGAGGCAGTCAAAATGATCCTTAGAATTCTTCCCTACCTTATTCCTCTGCTGAGATACACGGTGCTCCAACCTCCTGCAAAATTCTTGATTTCGACACTGATTGAAACTAATGAAAACATTGTTGGGTAAAACCTAAAGGGAAAGGCCTAGCACCAAATACCCTTTGCCGTCTGATCTAACTTCTGGAGGCAGTCAAAATGATCATTAGAATTCTTCCCCACCTTATTCCTCTGCTGAGATACAGGGTGCTCCAACCTGCTGTTAAATCCTTGATTTCGAGAGTGAGCGAAACTAATGAAAACATTGTTGGGGTAAAACCTAAAGGGAAAGGCCTAGCACCAAATTGCATTGGCCATGTGATCTAACTTCTGGAGGCAGTCAAAATGAGTATTTGAATTCTTCCCTACCTTATTCCTGTGCTGAGATACAGGCTACAGCAACCTGCTGTAAAATGATTGATTTCGAGAGTGATCGAAACTAATGAAAACATTGTTGGGGTAAAACCTAAAGTGAAAGGCCTAGCACCAAATACAATTTGCCATCTGATCTAACTTCTGGAGGCAGTCAAAATGGGTATTTGAATTCTTCCCTACCTTATTCCTCTGCTGAGATACAGGCTGCAGCAAACTGCTGTAAAATGCTTGATTTCGAGAGTGAGCGGAACTAATGAAAACATTGTTGGGGTAAAACCTAAAAGGAAAGGCCTAGCACCAAATACCATTTGCCATCTGATCTAACTTCTGGAGGCAGTCAAAATGATCCTTAGAATTCTTCCCTACCTTATTCCTCTGCTGAGATACAGGGTGCTCCAACCTGCTGCTAAATGCTTGATTTCGAGAGTGATCGAAACTAATGAAAACATTGTTGGGGTAAAACCTAAAGGGAAAGGCCTAGCACCAAATTGCATTGGCCATCTGATCTAACTTCTGGAGGCAGTCAAAATGATCCTTAGTATTCTTCCCTACCTTATTCCTCTGCTGAGATACAGGGTGCTCCAACATGCTGTTAAATCCTGGATTTCGAGAGTGATCGAAACTAATGAAAACATTGTTGGGGTAAAACCTAAAGGGAAAGACCTAGCACCAAATCCAATTTGCCATCTGATCGAACTTCTGGAGGCAGTCAAAATGATCCTTAGAATTCTTCCCAACCTTATTCCTCTGCTGAGATACAGGGTGCTCCAACCTGCTGTAAAATGCTTGATTTCGACAGTGATCGAAACTAATGAAAACATTGTTGGGGTAAAACCTAAAGGGAAAGGCCTAGCACCAAATTGCATTGGCCATCTGATCTAACTTCTGGAGGCAGTCAAAAAAATCCTTAGAATTCTTCCCTACCTTATTCCTGTGCTGAGATACAGGGTGCTCCAACCTGCTGTAAAATGCTTGATTTCGAGAGCGATCGAAACTAATGAAAACATTGTTGGGGTAAAACCTAAAGGGAAAGGCCTAGCAGCAAATACAATTTGCCATCTGATCTAACTTCTGGAGGCAGTCAAAATGATCCTTAGAATTCTTCCCTACCTTATTCCTCTGCTGAGATACAGGGTGCTCCAACCTGCTGTAAAATGCGTGATTTCATGAGTGAGTGATCGAAACTAATGAAAACATTGTTGGGGTAAAACCTAAAGGGAAAGGGATAGCACCTAATTTCATTGGCCATCTGATCTAACTTCTGGTGGCAGTCAAAATGAGAATTTGAATTCTTCCCTACCTTATTCCTGTGCTGAGATACAGGCTGCAGCAAACTGCTGTAAAATGCTTGATTTCGTGAGTGATTGAAACTAATGCAAACATTGTTGGGGTAAAACCTAAAGGGAAAGGCATAGCACCAAATACCCTTTGCCATCTGATCTAAATTCTGGAGGCAGTCAAAATGATCCTTAGAATTCTTCCCTACCTTATTCCTCTGCTGAGATACAAGGTGGTCCAACCTGCTGTAAAATGCTTGATTTCGAGAGTGAGCGAAACTAATGAAAACATTGTTGGGGTAAAACCTAAAGGGAAAGGCCTAGCACCAAATTACATTGGCCATCTGATCTAAATTCTGGAGGCAGTCAAAATGATCCTTAGAATTCTTCCCTACCTTATTCCTGTGCTGAGATACAGGCCGCTCCAACCTGCTGTTAAATGCTTGATTTCGAGTGTGATCGAAACTAATGAAAACATTGTTGGGGTAAAACCTAAAGGGAAAGGCATAGCACCAAATACCATTTGCCATCTGATCTAACGTCTGGAGGCCGTCAAAATGATCCTTAGAATTCTTCCCTACCTTATTCCTCTGCTGAGATACAAGGTGCTCCAACCTGCTGTAAAATGCTTGATTTCGAGAGTGATCGAAACTAATGAAAACATTGTTGGGGTAAAACCTAAAGGGAAAGGCCTGGCACCAAATTGCCTTGGCCATCTGATCTAACTTCTGGAGGCAGTCAAAATGAGTATTTGAATTCTTCCCTACCTTATTCCTGTGCTGAAGATACAGGGTGCTCCAACCTGCTGTAAAATGCTTGATTTCGAGAGTGATCGAAACTAATGAAAATATTGTTGGGGTAAAACCTAAAGGGAAAGGCCTAGCACCAAATTGCATTGGCCATCTGATCTAACTTCTGGAGGCAGTCAAAATGATCCTTAGAATTCTTCCCTACCTTATTCCTCTGCTGAGATACAGGGTGCTCCAACCTGCTGTTAAATCCTTGATTTCGAGAGTGATCGAAACTAATGAAAACATTGTTGGGGTAAAACCTAAAGGGAAAGGCATAGCACCAAATACCATTTGCCATCTGATCTAACTTCTGGAGGCAGTCAAAATGAGTATTTGAATTCTTAACTACCTTATTCCTGTACTGAGATACAGGCTGCTCCAAAGTGCTGTAAAATGCTTGATTTGTAGTGTGATCGAAACTAATGAAAGCATTGTTGGGGTAAAACCTAAAGGGAAAGGCATAGCACCAAATTGCATTGGCCATCTGATCTAACTTCTGGAGGCAGTCAAAATAAGTATTTGAATTCTTCCCTACCTTATTCCTGTGCTGAGATACAGGCTGCTCCAACCTGCTGTAAAATGCTTGATTTCGAGAGTGAGCGAAACTAATGAAAACATTGTTGGGGTAAAACCTAAAGGGAAAGGCCTAGCACCAAATACCCTTTGCCATCTGATCTAACTTCTGGAGGCAGACAAAATGATCCTTAGAATTCTTCCCTACCTTATTCCTCTGCTGAGATACAGGGTGCTCCAACCTGCTGTAAAATGCTTGATTTCGAGAGTGAGCAAAACTAATGAAAACATTGTTGGGGTAAAACCTAAAGGGAAAGGCCTAGCACCAAATTACATTGGCCATCTGATCTAACTTCTGGAGGCAGTCAAAATGATCCTTAGAATTCTTCCCTACCTTATTCCTCTGCTGAGATACAGGGTGCTCCAACCTGCTGTTAAATCCTTGATTTCGAGAGTGATGGAAACTAATGAAAACATTGTTGGGGTAAAACCTAAAGGGAAAGGCCTAGCACCAAATACCCTTTGGCATCTGATCTAACTTCTGGTGCAAGTCAAAATGATCCTTAGAATTCTTCCCTACCTTATTCCTGTGCTGAGATACAGGCTGCAGCAACCTGCTGTAAAATGCTTGATTTCGAAAGTGATCGAAACTAATGAAAACATTGTTGGGGTAAAACCTAAAGTGAAAGGCCTAGCACCAAATACCATTTGCCATCTGATCTAACTTCTGGAGGGAGTCAAAATGAGTATTTGAATTCTTCCCTACCTTATTCCTCTCCTGAGATACAGGCTGCAGCAACCTGCTGTGAAATGCTTGATTTCGAGAGTGAGCGGAACTAATGAAAACATTTTTGGGGTAAAATCTAGAAGGAAAGGCCTAGCACCAAATACCATTTGCCATCTGATCTAACTTCTGGAGGCAGTCAAAATGATCCTTAGAATTCTTCCCTACCTTATTCCTCTGCTGAGATACACGGTGCTCCAACCTCCTGCAAAATTCTTGATTTCGACACTGATTGAAACTAATGAAAACATTGTTGGGTAAAACCTAAAGGGAAAGGCCTAGCACCAAATACCCTTTGCCGTCTGATCTAACTTCTGGAGGCAGTCAAAATGATCATTAGAATTCTTCCCCACCTTATTCCTCTGCTGAGATACAGGGTGCTCCAACCTGCTGTTAAATCCTTGATTTCGAGAGTGAGCGAAACTAATGAAAACATTGTTGGGGTAAAACCTAAAGGGAAAGGCCTAGCACCAAATTGCATTGGCCATGTGATCTAACTTCTGGAGGCAGTCAAAATGAGTATTTGAATTCTTCCCTACCTTATTCCTGTGCTGAGATACAGGCTACAGCAACCTGCTGTAAAATGATTGATTTCGAGAGTGATCGAAACTAATGAAAACATTGTTGGGGTAAAACCTAAAGTGAAAGGCCTAGCACCAAATACAATTTGCCATCTGATCTAACTTCTGGAGGCAGTCAAAATGGGTATTTGAATTCTTCCCTACCTTATTCCTCTGCTGAGATACAGGCTGCAGCAAACTGCTGTAAAATGCTTGATTTCGAGAGTGAGCGGAACTAATGAAAACATTGTTGGGGTAAAACCTAAAAGGAAAGGCCTAGCACCAAATACCATTTGCCATCTGATCTAACTTCTGGAGGCAGTCAAAATGATCCTTAGAATTCTTCCCTACCTTATTCCTCTGCTGAGATACAGGGTGCTCCAACCTGCTGCTAAATGCTTGATTTCGAGAGTGATCGAAACTAATGAAAACATTGTTGGGGTAAAACCTAAAGGGAAAGGCCTAGCACCAAATTGCATTGGCCATCTGATCTAACTTCTGGAGGCAGTCAAAATGATCCTTAGTATTCTTCCCTACCTTATTCCTCTGCTGAGATACAGGGTGCTCCAACATGCTGTTAAATCCTGGATTTCGAGAGTGATCGAAACTAATGAAAACATTGTTGGGGTAAAACCTAAAGGGAAAGACCTAGCACCAAATCCAATTTGCCATCTGATCGAACTTCTGGAGGCAGTCAAAATGATCCTTAGAATTCTTCCCAACCTTATTCCTCTGCTGAGATACAGGGTGCTCCAACCTGCTGTAAAATGCTTGATTTCGACAGTGATCGAAACTAATGAAAACATTGTTGGGGTAAAACCTAAAGGGAAAGGCCTAGCACCAAATTGCATTGGCCATCTGATCTAACTTCTGGAGGCAGTCAAAATGATTCTTAGAATTCTTCCCTACCTTATTCCTCTGCTGAGATACAGGCTGCTCCAACCTGCTGTAAAATGCTTGATTTCGAGAGTGATCGAAACTAATGAAAACATTGTCGGGGTAAAACCTAAAGGGAAAGGCATAGCACCAAATACCCTTTGCCATCTGATCTAACTTCTGGAGGCAGTCAAAATGATCCATAGAATTCTTCCCTACCTTATTCCTGTGCTGAGATACAGGCTGCAGCAAACTGCTGTAAAGTGCTTGATTTCGAGAGTGAGCGAAACTAATGAAAACATTGTTGGGGTAAAACCTCAAGGGAAAGGCTTAGCACCAAATTGCATTGGCCATCGGATCTAACTTCTGGAGGCAGTCAAAATGAGTATTTGAATTCTTCCCTACCTTATTCCTGTACTGAGATACAGGGTGCTCCAAACTGCTGTAAAATGCTTCATTTCGAGTGTGATCGAAACTAATGAAAACATTGTTGGGGTAAAACCTAAAGGGAAAGGCATAGCTCCAAATACCATTTCCCATCTGATCTAACTTCTGGAGGCAGTCAAAATGAGAATTTGAATTCTTCCCTACCTTATTCCTCTGCTGAGATACAGCGTGCTCCAACCTGCTGAAAATTCCTGATTTCGACAGTGATCGAAACTAATGAAAACATTGTTGGGTAAAACCTAAAGGGAAAGGCCTAGCACCAAATTGCACTGGCCATCTGATCTAACTTCTGGAGGCAGTCAAAATGAGTATTTGAATTCTTCCCTACCTTATTCCTGTCCTGAGATACAGGGTGCTCCAACCTGCAGTAAAATGCTTGATTTTGAGAGTGATCGAAACTAATGAAAACATTGTTGGGGTAAAACCTAAAGGGAAAGGCCTAGCACCAAATTGCATTGGCCATCTGATCGAACTTCTGGAGGCAGTCAAAATGATCCTTAGAATTCTTCCCTACCTTATTCCTGTCCTGAGATACAGGGTGCTCCAACCTGCAGTAAAATGCTTGATTTCGAGAGTGATCGAAACTAATGAAAACATTGTTGGGGTAAAACCTAAAGGGAAAGACCTAGCACCAAATACAATTTGCCATCTGATCTAACTTCTGGAGGCAGTCAAAATGAGTATTTGAATTCTTCCCTACCTTATTCCTCTGCTGAGATACAGGCTGCAGCAACCTGCTGTAAAATGCATGATTTCGAGAGTGAGCGGAACTAATGAAAACATTGTTGGGGTAAAACCCAAAGTGAAAGGCCTAGCACCAAATTGCATTGGCCATCTGATCTAACTTCTGGAGGCAGTCAAAATGATCCTTAGAATTCTTCCCTACCCTCTTCCTCTGCTGAGATACAGGGTGCTCCAACCTGCTGTAAAATGCTTGATTTCGAGAGTGAGCGAAACTAATGAAAACATTGTTGGGGTAAAACCTAAAGGGAAAGACCTAGCACCAAATTGCATTGGCCATCTGATCTAACTTCAGGAGGCAGTCAAAATGAGTATTTGAATTCTTCCCTACCTTATTCCTGTGCTGAGATACAGGCTGCTCCAACCTGCTGTAAAATGCTTGATTTCAAGAGTGATCGAAACTAATGAAAACATTGTTGGGGTAAAACCTAAAGGGAAAGACCTAGCACCAAATACCCTTTGCCATCTGATCTAAATTCTGGAGGCAGTCAAAATGATCCTTAGAATTCTTCCCTACCTTATTCCTGTGCTGAGATACAAGGTGGTCCAACCTGCTGTAAAATGCTTGATTTCGAGAGTGAGCGAAACTAATGAAAACATTGTTGGGGTAAAACCTAAAGGGAAAGGCCTAGCACCAAATTACATTGGCCATCTGATCTAAATTCTGGAGGCAGTCAAAATGATCCTTAGAATTCTTCCCTACCTTATTCCTCTGCTGAGATACAGGGTGCTCCAACCTGCTGTAAAATGCTTGATTTCGAGAGTGATCGAAACTAATGAAAACATTGTTGGGGTAAAACCTAAAAGGAAAGGCCTAGCACCAAATTGTTTTGGCCATCTGATCTAACTTCTGGAGGCAGACAAAATGATCCTTAGAATTCTTCCCTACCTTATTCCTGTGCTGAGATACAGGCCGCTCCAACCTGCTGTTAAATGCTTGATTTCGAGTGTGATCGAAACTAATGAAAACATTGTTGGGGTAAAACCTAAAGGGAAAGGCATAGCACCAAATACCATTTGCCATCTGATCTAACGTCTGGAGGCCGTCAAAATGATCCTTAGAATTCTTCCCTACCTTATTCCTCTGCTGAGATACAAGGTGCTCCAACCTGCTGTAAAATGCTTGATTTCGAGAGTGATCGAAACTAATGAAAACATTGTTGGGGTAAAACCTAAAGGGAAAGGCCTGGCACCAAATTGCATTGGCCATCTGATCTAACTTCTGGAGGCAGTCAAAATGAGTATTTGAATTCTTCCCTACCTTATTCCTGTGCTGAAGATACAGGGTGCTCCAACCTGCTGTAAAATGCTTGATTTCGAGAGTGATCGAAACTAATGAAAACATTGTTGGGGTAAAACCTAAAGGGAAAGGCCTAGCACCAAATTGCATTGGCCATCTGATCTAACTTCTGGAGGCAGTCAAAATGATCCTTAGAATTCTTCCCTACCTTATTCCTCTGCTGAGATACAGGGTGCTCCAACCTGCTGTTAAATCCTTGATTTCGAGAGTGATCGAAACTAATGAAAACATTGTTGGGGTAAAACCTAAAGGGAAAGGCCTAGCACCAAATACCATTTGCCATCTGATCTAACTTCTGGAGGCAGTCAAAATGAGTATTTGAATTCTTAACTACCTTATTCCTGTACTGAGATACAGGCTGCTCCAAAGTGCTGTAAAATGCTTGATTTGTAGTGTGATCGAAACTAATGAAAACATTGTTGGGGTAAAACCTAAAGGGAAAGGCATAGCACCAAATTGCATTGGCCATCTGATCTAACTTCTGGAGGCAGTCAAAATAAGTATTTGAATTCTTCCCTACCTTATTCCTGTGCTGAGATACAGGCTGCTCCAACCTGCTGTAAAATGCTTGATTTCGAGAGTGAGCGAAACTAATGAAAACATTGTTGGGGTAAAACCTAAAGGGAAAGGCCTAGCACCAAATACCCTTTGCCATATGATCTAACTTCTGGAGGCAGTCAAAATGATCCTTAGAATTCTTCCCTACCTTATTCCTGTGCTGAGATACAGGGTGCTCCAACCTGCTGTAAAATGCTTGATTTCGAGAGTGAGCAAAACTAATGAAAACATTGTTGGGGTAAAACCTAAAGGGAAAGGCCTAGCACCAAATTACATTGGCCATCTGATCTAACTTCTGGAGGCAGTCAAAATGATCCTTAGAATTCTTCCCTACCTTATTCCTCTGCTGAGATACAGGGTGCTCCAACCTGCTGTTAAATCCTTGATTTCGAGAGTGATGCAAACTAATGAAAACATTGTTGGGGTAAAACCTAAAGGGAAAGGCCTAGCACCAAATACCCTTTGGCATCTGATCTAACTTCTGGTGCAAGTCAAAATGATCCTTAGAATTCTTCCCTACCTTATTCCTGTGCTGAGATACAGGCTGCAGCAACCTGCTGTAAAATGCTTGATTTCGAAAGTGATCGAAACTAATGAAAACATTGTTGGGGTAAAACCTAAAGTGAAAGGCCTAGCACCAAATACCATTTGCCATCTGATCTAACTTCTGGAGGGAGTCAAAATGAGTATTTGAATTCTTCCCTACCTTATTCCTCTGCTGAGATACAGGCTGCAGCAACCTGCTGTAAAATGCTTGATTTCGAGAGTGAGCGGAACTAATGAAAACATTTTTGGGGTAAAATCTAGAAGGAAAGGCCTAGCACCAAATACCATTTGCCATCTGATCTAACTTCTGGAGGCAGTCAAAATGATCCTTAGAATTCTTCCCTACCTTATTCCTCTGCTGAGATACACGGTGCTCCAACCTCCTGCAAAATTCTTGATTTCGACACTGATTGAAACTAATGAAAACATTGTTGGGTAAAACCTAAAGGGAAAGGCCTAGCACCAAATACCCTTTGCCGTCTGATCTAACTTCTGGAGGCAGTCAAAATGATCCTTAGAATTCTTCCCTACCTTATTCCTCTGCTGAGATACAGGGTGCTCCAACCTGCTGTTAAATCCTTGATTTCGAGAGTGAGCGAAACTAATGAAAACATTGTTGGGGTAAAACCTAAAGGGAAAGGCATAGCACCAAATTGCATTGGCCATGTGATCTAACTTCTGGAGGCAGTCAAAATGAGTATTTGAATTCTTCCCTACCTTATTCCTGTGCTGAGATACAGGCTACAGCAACCTGCTGTAAAATGATTGATTTCGAGAGTGATCGAAACTAATGAAAACATTGTTGGGGTAAAACCTAAAGTGAAAGGCCTAGCACCAAATACAATTTGCCATCTGATCTAACTTCTGGAGGCAGTCAAAATGAGTATTTGAATTCTTCCCTACCTTATTCCTCTGCTGAGATACAGGCTGCAGCAAACTGCTGTAAAATGCTTGATTTCGAGAGTGAGCGGAACTAATGAAAACATTGTTGGGGTAAAACCTAAAAGGAAAGGCCTAGCACCAAATACCATTTGCCATCTGATCTAACTTCTGGAGGCAGTCAAAATGATCCTTAGAATTCTTCCCTACCTTATTCCTCTGCTGAGATACAGGGTGCTCCAACCTGCTGCTAAATGCTTGATTTCGAGAGTGATCGAAACTAATGAAAACATTGTTGGGGTAAAACCTAAAGGGAAAGGCCTAGCACCAAATTGCATTGGCCATCTGATCTAACTTCTGGAGGCAGTCAAAATGATCCTTAGTATTCTTCCCTACCTTATTCCTCTGCTGAGATACAGGGTGCTCCAACATGCTGTTAAATCCTGGATTTCGAGAGTGATCGAAACTAATGAAAACATTGTTGGGGTAAAACCTAAAGGGAAAGGCCTAGCACCAAATTACATTGGCCATCTGATCGAACTTCTGGAGGCAGTCAAAATGATCCTTAGAATTCTTCCCAACCTTATTCCTCTGCTGAGATACAGGGTGCTCCAACCTGCTGTAAAATGCTTGATTTCGACAGTGATCGAAACTAATGAAAACATTGTTGGGGTAAAACCTAAAGGGAAAGGCCTAGCACCAAATTGCATTGGCCATCTGATCTAACTTCTGGAGGCAGTCAAAATGATCCTTAGAATTCTTCCCTACCTTATTCCTCTGCTGAGATACAGGCTGCTCCAACCTGCTGTAAAATGCTTGATTTCGAGAGTGATCGAAACTAATGAAAGCATTGTCGGGGTAAAACCTAAAGGGAAAGGCATAGCACCAAATACCCTTTGCCATCTGATCTAACTTCTGGAGGCAGTCAAAATGATCCATAGAATTCTTCCCTACCTTATTCCTGTGCTGAGATACAGGCTGCAGCAAACTGCTGTAAAGTGCTTGATTTCGAGAGTGAGCGAAACTAATGAAAACATTGTTGGGGTAAAACCTAAAGGGAAAGGCTTAGCACCAAATTGCATTGCCCATCGGATCTAACTTCTGGAGGCAGTCAAAATGAGTATTTGAATTCTTCCCTACCTTATTCCTGTACTGAGATACAGGGTGCTCCAAACTGCTGTAAAATGCTTCATTTCGAGTGTGATCGAAACTAATGAAAACATTGTTGGGGTAAAACCTAAAGGGAAAGGCATAGCTCCAAATACCATTTCCCATCTGATCTAACTTCTGGAGGCAGTCAAAATGAGTATTTGAATTCTTCCCTACCTTATTCCTCTGCTGAGATACAGCGTGCTCCAACCTGCTGAAAATTCCTGATTTCGACAGTGATCGAAACTAATGAAAACATTGTTGGGTAAAACCTAAAGGGAAAGGCCTAGCACCAAATTGCACTGGCCATCTGATCTAACTTCTGGAGGCAGTCAAAATGAGTATTTGAATTCTTCCCTACCTTATTCCTGTCCTGAGATACAGGCTGCTCCAACCTGCAGTAAAATGCTTGATTTTGAGAGTGATCGAAACTGATGAAAACATTGTTGGGGTAAAACCTAAAGGGAAAGGCCTAGCACCAAATTGCATTGGCCATCTGATCTAAATTCTGGAGGCAGTCAAAATGAGTATTTGAATTCTTCCCTACCTTATTCCTGTCCTGAGATACAGGGTGCTCCAACCTGCAGTAAAATGCTTGATTTCGAGAGTGATCGAAACTAATGAAAACATTGTTGGGGTAAAACCTAAAGGGAAAGACCTAGCACCAAATACAATTTGCCATCTGATCTAACTTCTGGAGGCAGTCAAAATGAGTATTTGAATTCTTCCCTACCTTATTCCTCTGCTGAGATGCAGGCTGCAGCAACCTGCTGTAAAATGCATGATTTCGAGAGTGAGCGGAACTAATGAAAACATTGTTGGGGTAAAACCCAAAGTGAAAGGCCTAGCACCAAATTGCATTGGCCATCTGATCTAACTTCTGGAGGCAGTCAAAATGATCCTTAGAATTCTTCCCTACCCTCTTCCTCTGCTGAGATACAGGGTGCTCCAACCTGCTGCTAAAAGCTTCATTTCGAGAGTGATCGAAACTAATGAAAACATTGTTGGGGTAAAACCTAAAGGGAAAGGCATAGCACCAAATTACATTGGCCATCTGATCTAACTTCTGGAGGCAGTCAAAATGATCCTTAGAATTCTTCCCTACCTTATTCCTGTGCTGAGATACAGGCTGGAGCAAACTGCTGTAAAATGCTTGATTTCGAGAGTGAGCGAAACTAATGAAAACATTGTTGGGGTAAAAGTTAAAGGGAAAGGCTTAGCACCAAATTGCATTAGCCATCTGATCTAACTTCTGGAGGCAGTCAAAATGAGTATTTCAATTCTTCCCTACCTTATTCCTGTACTGAGATACAGGGTGCTCCAAACTGCTGTAAAATGCTTGATTTTGAGAGTGATCGAAACTAATGAAAACATTGTTGGGGTAAAACCTAAAGGGAAAGGCATAGCTCCAAATACCATTTCCCATCTGATCTAACTTCTGGAGGCAGTCAAAATGAGTATTTGAATTCTTCCCTACCTTATTCCTCTGCTGAGATACAGGCTGCAGCAACCTGCTCTAAAATGCTTGATTTCGAGAGTGATCGAAACTAATGAAAACATTGTTGGGGTAAAACCTAAAGTGAAAGGCCTAGCACCAAATACCATTTGCCATCTGATCTAACTTCTGGAGGGAGTCAAAATGAGTATTTGAATTCTTCCCTACCGTATTACTCTGCTGAGATACAGGCTGCAGCAACCTGCTGTAAAATGCTTGATTTCGAGAGTGAGCGGAACTAATGAAAACATTTTTGGGGTAAAATCTAGAAGGAAAGGCCTAGCACCAAGTACCATTTGCCATCTGATCTAACTTCTGGAGGCAGTCAAAATGATCCTTAGAATTCTTCCCTACCTTATTCCTCTGCTGAGATACAGGGTGCTCCAACCTCCTGCAAAATTCTTGATTTCGACAGTGATTGAAACTAATGAAAACATTGTTGGGTAAAACCTAAAGGGAAAGGCCTAGCACCAAATACCCTTTGCCGTCTGATCTAACTTCTGGAGGCAGTCAAAATGATCATTAGAATTCTTCCCTAACTTATTCCTCTGCTGAGATACAGGGTGCTCCAACCTGCTGTAAAATGCTTGATTTCGAGTGTGAGCAAAACTAATGAAAACATTGTTGGGGTAAAACCTAAAGGGAAAGGCCTAGCACCAAATTGCATTGGCCATGTGATCTAACTTCTGGAGGCCGTCAAAATGAGTATTTGAATTCTTCCCTACCTTATTCCTGTGCTGAGATACAGGCTACAGCAACCTGCTGTAAAATGATTGATTTCGAGAGTGATCGAAACTAATGAAAACATTGTTGGGGTAAAACCTAAAGGGAAAGGCCTAGCACCAAATACAATTTGCCATCTGATCTAACTTCTGGAGGCAGTCAAAATGAGTATTTGAATTCTTCCCTACCTTATTCCTCTGCTGAGATACAGGCTGCAGCAAACTGCTGTAAAATGCTTGATTTCGAGAGTGAGCGGAACTAATGAAAACATTGTTGGGGTAAAACCTAAAAGGAAAGGCCTAGCACCAAATACCATTTGCCATCTGATCTAACTTCTGGAGGCAGTCAAAATGATCCTTAGAATTCTTCCCTACCTTATTCCTCTGCTGAGATACAGGGTGCTCCAACCTGCTGCTAAATGCTTGATTTCGAGAGTGATCGAAACTAATGAAAACATTGTTGGGGTAAAACCTAAAGGGAAAGGCCTAGCACCAAATTGCATTGGCCATCTGATCTAACTTCTGGAGGCAGTCAAAATGATCCTTAGTATTCTTCCCTACCTTATTCCTCTGCTGAGATACAGGCTGCTCCAACCTGCTGTAAAATGCTTGATTTCGAGAGTGATCGAAACTAATGAAAACATTGTCGGGGTAAAACCTAAAGGGAAAGGCATAGCACCAAATACCCTTTGCCATCTGATCTAACTTCTGGAGGCAGTCAAAATGATCCTTAGAATTCTTCCCTACCTTATTCCTGTGCTGAGATACAGGCTGCAGCAAACTGCTGTAAAGTGCTTGATTTCGAGAGTGAGCGAAACTAATGAAAACATTGTTGGGGTAAAACCTAAAGGGAAAGGCTTAGCACCAAATTGCATTGGCCATCGGATCTAACTTCTGGAGGCAGTCAAAATGAGTATTTGAATTCTTCCCTACCTTATTCCTGTACTGAGATACAGGGTGCTCCAAACTGCTGTAAAATGCTTGATTTCGAGTGTGATCGAAACTAATGAAAACATTGTTGGGGTAAAACCTAAAGGGAAAGGCATAGCTCCAAATACCATTTCCAATCTGATCTAACTTCTGGAGGCAGTCAAAATGAGTATTTGAATTCTTCCCTACCTTATTCCTCTGCTGAGATACAGCGTGCTCCAACCTGCTGAAAATTCCTGATTTCGACAGTGATCGAAACTAATGAAAACATTGTTGGGTAAAACCTAAAGGGAAAGGCCTAGCACCAAATTGCACTGGCCATCTGATCTAACTTCTGGAGGCAGTCAAATGAGTATTTGAATTCTTCCCTACCTTATTCCTGTCCTGAGATACAGGCTGCTCCAACCTGCAGTAAAATGCTTGATTTTGAGAGTGATCGAAACTAATGAAAACATTGTTGGGGTAAAACCTAAAGGGAAAGGCCTAGCACCAAATTGCATTGGCCATCTGATCTAACTTCTGGAGGCAGTCAAAATGAGTATTTGAATTCTTCCCTACCTTATTCCTGTCCTGAGATACAGGGTGCTCCAACCTGCAGTAAAATGCTTGATTTTGAGAGTGATCGAAACTAATGAAAACATTGTTGGGGTAAAACCTAAAGGGAAAGACCTAGCACCAAATACAATTTGCCATCTGATCTAACTTCTGGAGGCAGTCAAAATAAGTATTTGAATTCTTCCCTACCTTATTCCTCTGCTGAGATACAGGCTGCAGCAACCTGCTGTAAAATGCATGATTTCGAGAGTGAGCGGAACTAATGAAAACATTGTTGGGGTAAAACCCAAAGTGAAAGGCCTAGCACCAAATTGCATTGGCCATCTGATCTAACTTTTGGAGGCAGTCAAAATGATCCTTAGAATTCTTCCCTACCCTCTTCCTCTGCTGAGATACAGGGTGCTCCAACCTGCTGCTAAAAGCTTGATTTCGAGAGTGATCGAAACTAATGAAAACATTGTTGGGGTAAAACCTAAAGGGAAAGGCCTAGCACCAAATTACATTGGCCATCTGATCTAACTTCTGGAGGCAGTCAAAATGATCCTTAGAATTCTTCCCTACCTTATTCCTGTGCTGAGATACAGGCTGCAGCAAACTGCGCTAAAATGCTTGATTTCGAGAGTGAGCGAAACTAATGAAAACATTGTTGGGGTAAAACTTAAAGGGAAAGGCTTAGCACCAAATTGCATTAGCCATCTGATCTAACTTCTGGAGGCAGTCAAAATGAGTATTTGAATTCTTCCCTACCTTATTCCTGTACTGAGATACAGGGTGCTCCAAACTGCTGTAAAATGCTTGATTTCGAGAGTGATCGAAACTAATGAAAACATTGTTGGGGTAAAACCTAAAGGGAAAGGCATAGCTCCAAATACCATTTCCCATCTGATCTAACTTCTGGTGGCAGTCAAAATGAGTATTTGAATTCTTCCCTACCTTATTCCTCTGCTGAGATACAGGCTGCAGCAACCTGCTGTAAAATGCTTGATTTCGAGAGTGAGCGAAACTAATGAAAACATTGTTGGGGTAAAACCTAAAGGGAAAGGCCTAGCACCAAATACCCTTCGCCATCTGATCTAACTTCTGGAGGCAGTCAAAATGAGTATTTGAATTCTTCCCTACCTTATTCCTCTGCTGAGATACAGGGTGCCCCAACCTGCTTTTAAATCCTGGATTTCGAGAGTGATCGAAACTAATGAAAACATTGTTGGGGTAAAACCTAAAGGGAAAGGCCTAGCACCAAATTACATAGGCCATCTGATCTAACTTCTGGAGGCAGTCAAAATGATCCTTAGAGTTCTTCCCTACCTTATTCCTCTGCTGAGATACAGGGTGCTCCAACCTGTTGTTAAATCCTTGATTTCGAGAGTGAGCAAAACTAATGAAAACATTGTTGGGGTAAAACCTAAAGGGAAAGGCCTAGCACCAAATTGCATTGGCCATCTGATCTAACTTCTGGAGGCAGTCAAAATGATCCTTAGAATTCTTCCCTACCTTATTCCTCTGCTGAGATACAGGGTGCTCCAACCTGCTGTTAAATCCTTGATTTCGAGAGTGATCGAAACTAATGAAAACATTGTTGGGGTAAAACCTAAAGGGAAAGGCCTAGCACCAAATACCGTTTGCCATCTGATCTAACTTCTGGAGGCAGTCAAAATGATCCTTAGAATTCTTCCCTACCTTATTCCTGTGCTGAGATACAGGCTGCTCCAACCTGCTGTAAAATGCTTGATTTCGAGAGTGATCGAAACTAATGAAAACATTGTTGGGGAAAAACCTAAAGGGAAAGGCCTAGCACCAAATTGCATTGGCCATGTGATCTAACTTCTGGAGGCAGTCAAAATGATCCTTAGAATTCTTCCCTACCTTATTCCTCTGCTGAGATACAGGCTGCTCCAACCTGCTGTAAAATGCTTGATTTCGAGAGTGAGCGAAACTAATGAAAACATTGTTGGGGTAAAACCTAAAGGGAAAGGCCTAGCACCTAATTTCATTGGCCATCTGATCTAACTTCTGGTGGCAGTCAAAATGAGTATTTGAATTCTTCCCTACCTTATTCCTGTGCTGAGATACAGGGTGCTCCAACCTGCTGTAAAATGCTTGATTTCGAGAGTGATCGAAACTAATGAAAATATTGTTGGGGTAAAACCTAAAGTGAAAGGCCTAGCACCAAATACCCTTTGCCATCTGATCTAACTTCTGGAGGCAGTCAAAATGAGTATTTGAATTCTTCCCTACCTTATTCCTCTGCTGAAATACAGGCTGCAGCAAACTGCTGTAAAATGCTTGATTTCGAGAGTGAGCGGAACTAATGAAAACATTGTTGGGGAAAAACCTAAAGGGAAAGGCCTAGCACCAAATTGCATTGGCCATGTGATCTAACTTCTGGAGGCAGTCAAAATGAGTATTTGAATTCTTCCCTACCTTATTCCTGTGCTGAGATACAGGCTACAGCAACCTGCTGTAAAATGCTTGATTTCGAGAGTGATCGAAACTAATGAAAACATTGTTGGGGTAAAACCTAAAGTGAAAGGCCTAGCACCAAATACCCTTTGCCATCTGATCTAACTTCTGGAGGCAGTCAAAATGAGTATTTGAATTCTTCCCTACCTTATTCCTCTGCTGAGATACAGGCTGCAGCAACATGCTGTAAAATGCTTGATTTCGAGAGTGATCGAAACTAATGAAAACATTGTTGGGGTAAAACCTAAAGGGAAAGGCCTAGCACCAAATTGCATTGGCCATCTGATCTAACTTCTGGAGGCAGTCAAAATGATCCTTAGAATTCTTCCCTACCTTATTCCTCTGCTGAGATACAGGGTGCTCCATCCTGCTGTTAAATGCTTGATTTCGAGAGTGATCGAAACTAATGAAAACATTGTTGGGGTAAAACCTAAAGGGAAAGGCCTAGCACCAAATTACATTGGCCATCTGATCTAACTTCTGGAGGCAGTCAAAATGATCCTTAAAATTCTTCCCTACCTTATTCCTCTGCTGAGATACAGGGTGCTCCAACCTGCTGTAAAATGCTTGATTTCGAGAGTGATCGAAACTAATGAAAACATTGTTGGGGTAAAACCTAAAGGGAAAGGCCTAGCACCAAATTGCATTGGCCATCTCATCTACCTTCTGGAGGCAGTCAAAATGATCCTTAGAATTCTTCCCTACCTTATTCCTGTGCTGAGATACAGGGTGCTCCAACCTGCTGTAAAATGCTTGATTTCGAGAGTGATCGAAACTAATGAAAACATTGTTGGGGTAAAATCTAAAGGGAAAGGCATAGCACCAAATACCCTTTGCCATCTGATCTAACTTCTGGAGGCAGTCAAAATGATCCTTAGAATTCTTCCCTTCCTTATTCCTCTGCTGAGATACAAGGTGCTCCAACCTGCTGTAAAATGCTTGATTTCGAGAGTGAGCAAAACTAATGAAAACATTGTTGGGGTAAAACCTAAAGGGAAAGGCCAAGCACCAAATTGCATTGGCCATCTGATCTAACTTCTGGAGGCAGTCAAAATGAGTATTTGAATTCTTCCCTACCTTATTCCTCTGCTGAGATACAGCGTGCTCCAACCTGCTGAAAATTCTTGATTTCGAGAGTGAGCAAAACTAATGAAAACTTTGTTGGGGTAAAACCTAAAGGGAAAGGCCTAGCACCAAATTGCATTGGCCATCTGATCTAACTTCTGGAGGCAGTCAAAATGATCCTTAGAATTCTTCCCTACCTTATTCCTCTGCTGAGATACAGGGTTCTCCAACATGCTGTTAAGTCCTTGATTTCGAGAGTGAGCAAAACTAATGAAAACATTGTTGGGGTAAAACCTAAAGGCAAAGGCCTAGCACCAAATACCGTTTGCCATCTGATCTAACTTCTGGAGGCAGTCAAAATGATCCTTAGAATTCTTCCCTACCTTATCCCTGTGCTGAGATACAGGCTGCTCCAACCTGCTGAAAATTCTTGATTTCGAGAGTGAGCAAAACTAATGAAAACATTGTTGGGGTAAAACCTAAAGGGAAAGGCCTAGCACCAAATTGCATTGGCCATCTGATCTAACTTCTGGAGGCAGTCAAAATGATCCTTAGAATTCTTCCCTACCTTATTCCTCTGCTGAGATACAGGGTTCTCCAACATGCTGTTAAATCCTGAATTTCGAGAGTGAGCGAAACTAATGAAAACATTGTTGGGGTAAAACCTAAAGGCAAAGGCCTAGCACCAAATACCGTTTGCCATCTGATCTAACTTCTGGAGGCAGTCAAAATGATCCTTAGAATTCTTCCCTACCTTATTCCTGTGCTGAGATACAGGCTGCTCCAACCTGCTGTAAAATGCTTGATTTCGAGAGTGAGCGAAACTAATGAAAACATTGTTGGGGTAAAACCTAAAGGGAAAGGCCTTGCACCAAATTACATTGGCCATCTGATCTAACTTCTGGAGGCAGTCAAAATGATCCTTAGAATTCTTCCCTACCTTATTCCTGTGCTGAGATACAGGCTGCAGCATACTGCTGTAAAATGCTTGATTTCGAGAGTGAGCGAAACTAATGAAAACATTGTTGGGGTAAAACCTAAAGGGAAAGGCTTAGCACCAAATTGCATTGGCCATCTGATCTAACTTCTGGAGGCAGTCAAAATGATCCTTAGAATTCTTCCCTACCTTATTCCTGTGCTGAGATACAGGGTGGTCCAACCTGCAGTAAAATGCTTGATTTCAAGAGTGAGCGAAACTAATGACAACATTGTTGGGGTAAAACCTAAAGGGAAAGGCCTAGCACCAAATACCCTTTGCCATCTGATCTAACTTCTGGAGGCAGTCAAAATGAGTATTTGAATTCTTCCCTACCTTATTCCTCTGCTGAGATACAGGCTGCAGCATCATGCTGTAAAATGCTTGATTTCGAGAGTGAGCGGAACTAATGAAAACTTTATTGGGGTAAAACCTAAAAGGAAAGGCCTAGCACCAAATTGTATTGGCCGTCTGATCTAACTTCTGGAGGCAGTCAAAATGATCCTTAGAATTCTTCCCTACCTTATTCCTGTGCTGAGATACAGGGTGCTCCAACCTGCTGTAAAATGCTTGATTTCGAGAGTGATCGAAACTAATGAAAACATTGTTGGGGTAAAACCTAAAGGGAAAGGCCTAGCACCAAATACCCTTTGCCATCTGATCTAACTTCTGGAGGCAGTCAAAATGATCCTTAGAATTCTTCCCTACATTATTCCTCTGCTGAGATACAGGGTGCTCCACCCTGCTGTAAAATGCTTGATTTCGAGAGTGATCGAAACTAATGAAAACATTGTTGGGGTAAAACCTAAAGGGAAAGGCATAGCACCAAATACCATTTGCCATCTGATCTAACTTCTGGACGCAGTCAAAATGAGTTTTGAATTCTTCCCTACCTTATTCCTGTACTGAGATACAGGCTGCTCCAACCTGCTGTAAAATGCTTGATTTCGAGTGTGATCGAAACTAATGAAAACATTGTTGGGGTAAAACCTAAAGGGAAAGGCATAGCTCCAAATACCATTTGCCATATGATCTAACTTCTGGAGGCATTCAAAATGAGTATTTGAATTCTTCCCTACCTTATTCCTGTGCTGAGATACAGGCTGCAGCAACCTGCTGTTAAATGCTTGATTTCGAGAGTGAGCGGAACTAATGAAAACATTTTTGGGGTAAAATCTAGAAGGAAAGGCCTAGCACCAAATACCATTTGCCATCTGATCTAACTTCTGGAGGCAGTCAAAATTATCCTTAGAATTCTTCCCTACCTTATTCCTCTGCTGAGATACAGGGTGCTCCAACCTGCTGTTAAATCCTTGATTTCGAGAGTGATCAAAACTAATGAAAACATTGTTGGGGTAAAACCTAAATGGAAAGGCCTAGCACCAAATTGCATTGGCCATCTGATCTAACTTCTGGAGGCAGTCAAAATGATCCTTAGAATTCTTCCCTACCTTATTCCTCTGCTGAGTTACAAGGTGCTCCAACCTGCTGTAAAATGCTTGATTTCGAGAGTGATCGAAACTAATGAAAACATTGTTGGGGAAAAACCCGAAGGGAGAGGCCTAGCACCTAATTTCATAGGCCGTCTGATCTAACTTCTGGAGGCAGTCAAAATGAGTATTTGAATTCTTCCCTACCTTATTCCTGTGCTGAGATACAGGCTGCTCCAACCTGCTGAAAAATGCTTGATTTCGAGAGTGAGCAAAACTAATGAAAACATTGTTGGGGTAAAACCTAAAGGGAAAGGACTAGCACCAAATTACATTGGCCATCTGATCTAACTTCTGGAGGCAGTCAAAATGATCCTTAAAATTCTTCCCTACCTTATTCCTCTGCTGAGATACAGGGTGCTCCAACCTGCTGTAAAATGCTTGATTTCGAGAGTGATCGAAACTAATGAAAACATTGTTGGGGTAAAACCTAAAGGGAAAGGCCTAGCACCAAATTGCATTGGCCATCTCATCTACCTTCTGGAGGCAGTCAAAATGATCCTTAGAATTCTTCCCTACCTTATTCCTGTGCTGAGATACAGGGTGCTCCAACCTGCTGTAAAATGCTTGATTTCGAGAGTGATCGAAACTAATGAAAACATTGTTGGGGTAAAATCTAAAGGGAAAGGCATAGCACCAAATACCCTTTGCCATCTGATCTAACTTCTGGAGGCAGTCAAAATGATCCTTAGAATTCTTCCCTTCCTTATTCCTCTGCTGAGATACAAGGTGCTCCAACCTGCTGTAAAATGCTTGATTTCGAGAGTGAGCAAAACTAATGAAAACATTGTTGGGGTAAAACCTAAAGGGAAAGGCCAAGCACCAAATTGCATTGGCCATCTGATCTAACTTCTGGAGGCAGTCAAAATGAGTATTTGAATTCTTCCCTACCTTATTCCTCTGCTGAGATACAGCGTGCTCCAACCTGCTGAAAATTCTTGATTTCGAGAGTGAGCAAAACTAATGAAAACTTTGTTGGGGTAAAACCTAAAGGGAAAGGCCTAGCACCAAATTGCATTGGCCATCTGATCTAACTTCTGGAGGCAGTCAAAATGATCCTTAGAATTCTTCCCTACCTTATTCCTCTGCTGAGATACAGGGTTCTCCAACATGCTGTTAAGTCCTTGATTTCGAGAGTGAGCAAAACTAATGAAAACATTGTTGGGGTAAAACCTAAAGGCAAAGGCCTAGCACCAAATACCGTTTGCCATCTGATCTAACTTCTGGAGGCAGTCAAAATGATCCTTAGAATTCTTCCCTACCTTATCCCTGTGCTGAGATACAGGCTGCTCCAACCTGCTGAAAATTCTTGATTTCGAGAGTGAGCAAAACTAATGAAAACATTGTTGGGGTAAAACCTAAAGGGAAAGGCCTAGCACCAAATTGCATTGGCCATCTGATCTAACTTCTGGAGGCAGTCAAAATGATCCTTAGAATTCTTCCCTACCTTATTCCTCTGCTGAGATACAGGGTTCTCCAACATGCTGTTAAATCCTGAATTTCGAGAGTGAGCGAAACTAATGAAAACATTGTTGGGGTAAAACCTAAAGGCAAAGGCCTAGCACCAAATACCGTTTGCCATCTGATCTAACTTCTGGAGGCAGTCAAAATGATCCTTAGAATTCTTCCCTACCTTATTCCTGTGCTGAGATACAGGCTGCTCCAACCTGCTGTAAAATGCTTGATTTCGAGAGTGAGCGAAACTAATGAAAACATTGTTGGGGTAAAACCTAAAGGGAAAGGCCTTGCACCAAATTACATTGGCCATCTGATCTAACTTCTGGAGGCAGTCAAAATGATCCTTAGAATTCTTCCCTACCTTATTCCTGTGCTGAGATACAGGCTGCAGCATACTGCTGTAAAATGCTTGATTTCGAGAGTGAGCGAAACTAATGAAAACATTGTTGGGGTAAAACCTAAAGGGAAAGGCTTAGCACCAAATTGCATTGGCCATCTGATCTAACTTCTGGAGGCAGTCAAAATGATCCTTAGAATTCTTCCCTACCTTATTCCTGTGCTGAGATACAGGGTGGTCCAACCTGCAGTAAAATGCTTGATTTCAAGAGTGAGCGAAACTAATGACAACATTGTTGGGGTAAAACCTAAAGGGAAAGGCCTAGCACCAAATACCCTTTGCCATCTGATCTAACTTCTGGAGGCAGTCAAAATGAGTATTTGAATTCTTCCCTACCTTATTCCTCTGCTGAGATACAGGCTGCAGCATCATGCTGTAAAATGCTTGATTTCGAGAGTGAGCGGAACTAATGAAAACTTTATTGGGGTAAAACCTAAAAGGAAAGGCCTAGCACCAAATTGTATTGGCCGTCTGATCTAACTTCTGGAGGCAGTCAAAATGATCCTTAGAATTCTTCCCTACCTTATTCCTCTGCTGAGATACAGGGTGCTCCAACCTGCTGTAAAATGCTTGATTTCGAGAGTGATCGAAACTAATGAAAACATTGTTGGGGTAAAACCTAAAGGGAAAGGCCTA
This sequence comes from Melanerpes formicivorus, assembly GCF_026170545.1. Classification (NCBI taxonomy): domain Eukaryota; kingdom Metazoa; phylum Chordata; class Aves; order Piciformes; family Picidae; genus Melanerpes; species Melanerpes formicivorus. The sequence goes on along the minus strand of NW_027142395.1, from coordinate 5,873,953 downwards.
GCACCAAATACCCTTTGCCATCTGATCTAACTTCTGGAGGCAGTCAAAATGATCCTTAGAATTCTTCCCTACATTATTCCTCTGCTGAGATACAGGGTGCTCCACCCTGCTGTAAAATGCTTGATTTCGAGAGTGATCGAAACTAATGAAAACATTGTTGGGGTAAAACCTAAAGGGAAAGGCATAGCACCAAATACCATTTGCCATCTGATCTAACTTCTGGACGCAGTCAAAATGAGTTTTGAATTCTTCCCTACCTTATTCCTGTACTGAGATACAGGCTGCTCCAACCTGCTGTAAAATGCTTGATTTCGAGTGTGATCGAAACTAATGAAAACATTGTTGGGGTAAAACCTAAAGGGAAAGGCATAGCTCCAAATACCATTTGCCATATGATCTAACTTCTGGAGGCATTCAAAATGAGTATTTGAATTCTTCCCTACCTTATTCCTGTGCTGAGATACAGGCTGCAGCAACCTGCTGTTAAATGCTTGATTTCGAGAGTGAGCGGAACTAATGAAAACATTTTTGGGGTAAAATCTAGAAGGAAAGGCCTAGCACCAAATACCATTTGCCATCTGATCTAACTTCTGGAGGCAGTCAAAATTATCCTTAGAATTCTTCCCTACCTTATTCCTCTGCTGAGATACAGGGTGCTCCAACCTGCTGTTAAATCCTTGATTTCGAGAGTGATCAAAACTAATGAAAACATTGTTGGGGTAAAACCTAAATGGAAAGGCCTAGCACCAAATTGCATTGGCCATCTGATCTAACTTCTGGAGGCAGTCAAAATGATCCTTAGAATTCTTCCCTACCTTATTCCTCTGCTGAGTTACAAGGTGGTCCAGCCTGCTGTAAAATGCTTGATTTCGAGAGTGATCGAAACTAATGAAAACATTGTTGGGGAAAAACCCGAAGGGAGAGGCCTAGCACCTAATTTCATAGGCCGTCTGATCTAACTTCTGGAGGCAGTCAAAATGAGTATTTGAATTCTTCCCTACCTTATTCCTGTGCTGAGATACAGGCTGCTCCAACCTGCTGAAAAATGCTTGATTTCGAGAGTGAGCAAAACTAATGAAAACATTGTTGGGGTAAAACCTAAAGGGAAAGGACTAGCACCAAATACCATTTGCCATCTGATCTAACTTCTGGAGGCAGTCAAAATGAGTATTTGAATTCTTCCCTACCTTATTCCTATGCTGAGATACAGGCAGCAGCAACCTGCTGTAAAATGCTTGATTTCGAGAGTGAGCGAAACTAATGAAAACATTGTTGGGGTAAAACCTAAAGGGAAAGGCCTAGCACCAAATTGCATTGGCCATCTGATCTAACTTCTGGAGGCAGTCAAAATGATCCTTAGAATTCTTCCCTACCTTATTCCTCTGCTGAGATACAGGGTGCTCCAACCTGCTGTTAAATGCTTGATTTCGAGAGAGATCGAAACTAATGAAAACATTGTTGGGGTAAAACCTAAAGGGAAAGGCATAGCACCAAATACCATTTGCCATCTGATCTAACTTCTGGAGGCAGTCAAAATGATCCTTAGAATTCTTCCCTACCTTATTCCTCTGCTGAGTTACAAGGTGGTCCAGCCTGCTGTAAAATGCTTGATTTCGAGAGAGATCGAAACTAATGGAAACATTGTTGGGGAAAAACCTGAAGGGAGAGGCCTAGCCCCTAATTTCATAGGCCATCTGATCTAACTTCTGGAGGCAGTCAAAATGAGTATTTGAATTCTTCCCTACCTTATTCCTCTGCTGAGATACAGGGTGCTCCAACCTGCTGAAAAATGCTTGATTTCGAGAGTGAGCAAAATTAATGAAAACATTGTTGGGGTAAAACCTAAAGGGAAAGGCCTAGCACCAAATACCCTTTGCCATCTGATCTAACTTCTGGAGGCAGTCAAAATGATCCTTAGAATTCTTCCCTACATTATTCCTCTGCTGAGATACAGGGTGTTCCACCCTGCTGCTAAAATGCTTGATTTCGAGAGTGATCGAAACTAATGAAAACATTGTTGGGGTAAAAACTAAAGGGAAAGGCATAGCACCAAATACCATTTGCCATCTGATCTAACTTCTGGAGGCAGTCAAAATGAGTTTTGAATTCTTCCCTACCTTATTCCTGTACTGAGATACAGGCTGCTCTAACCTGCTCTAAAATGCTTGATTTTGAGTGTGATCGAATCTAATGAAAACATTGTTGGGGAAAAACCTAAGGGGAAAGGCATAGCTCCAAATACCATTTGCCATATGATCTAACTTCTGGAGGCATTCAAAATGAGTATTTGAATTCTTCCCTACCTTATTCCTGTGCTGAGATACAGGCTGCAGCAACCTGCTGTTAAATGCTTGATTTCGAGAGTGAGCGAAACTAATGAAAATATTGTTGGGGTAAAACCTAAAGGGAAAGGCCTAGCACCAAATTGCATTGGCCATCTGATCTAACTTCTGGAGGCAGTCAAAATGATCCTTAGAATTCTTCCCTACCTTATTCCTCTGCTGAGATACAAGGTGGTCCAGCCTGCTGAAAAATGCTTGATTTCGAGAGTGATCGAAACTAATGAAAACATTGTTGGGGAAAAACCTGAAGGGAGAGGCCTAGCACCTAATTTCATAGGCCGTCTGATCTAACTTCTGGAGGCAGTCAAAATGAGTATTTGAATTCTTCCCTACCTTATTCCTCTGCTGAGATACAGGGTGCTCCAACATGCTGAAAAATGCTTGATTTCGAGAGTGAGCAAAACTAATGAAAACATTGTTGGGGTAAAACCTAAAGAGAAAGGCATAGCACCAAATACCATTTGCCATCTGATCTAACTTCTGGAGGCAGTCAAAATGAGTATTTGATTTCTTCCCTACCTTATTCCTGTGCTGAGATACAGGCTGCAGCAACCTGCCGTAAAATGCTTGATTTCGAGAGTGAGCGAAACTAATGAAAACATTGTTGGGGTAAAACCTAAAGGGAAAGGCCTAGCACCAAATTGCATTGGCCATCTGATCTAACTTCTGGAGGCAGTCAAAATGATCCTTAGAATTCTTCCCTACCTTATTCCTCTGCTGAGATACAGGGTGCTCCAACCTGCTGTTAAATCCTGGATTTCGAGAGTGATCGAAACTAATGAAAACATTGTTGGGGTAAAACCTAAAGGGAAAGGCCTAGCACCAAATTGCATTGGCCATCTGATCTAACTTCTGGAGGCAGTCAAAATGATCCTTAGAATTCTTCCCTACCTTATTCCTCTGCTGAGATACAGGGTGCTCCAACCTGCTGTAAAATGCTTGATTTCGAAAGTGATCGAAACTAATGAAAACATTGTTGGGGTAAAACCTAAAGGGAAAGGCATAGCACCAAATTGCATTAGCCATCTGATCTAACTTCTGGAGGCAGTCAAAATGATCCTTAGAATTCTTCCCTACCTTATTCCTGTGCTGAGATTCAGGCTGCAGGAAACTGCTGTAAAATGCTTGATATCGAGAGTGAGCGAAACTAATGAAAACATTGTTGGGGTAAAACCTAAAGGGAAAGGCCTAGCACCAAATTGCATTGGCCATCTGATCAAACTTCTGGAGGCAGTCAAAATGATCCTTAGAATTCTTCCCTACCTTATTCCTCTGCTGAGATACAGGGTGCTCCAACCTGCTGTAAAATGCTTGATTTCATGAGTGAGTGATCGAAACTAATGAAAACATTGTTGGGGTAAAACCTAAAGGGAAAGGCCTAGCACCTAATTTCATTGGCCATCTGATCTAACTTCTGGTGGCAGTCAAAATGAGTATTTGAATTCTTCCCTACCTTATTCCTGTGCTGAGATACAGGCTGCAGCAAACTGCTGTAAAATGCTTGATTTCGAGAGTGAGCGAAACTAATGAAAACATTGTTGGGGTAAAACCTAAAGGGAAAGGCCTAGCACCAAATACCCTTTGCCATCTGATCTAACTTCTGGAGGCAGTCAAAATGATCCTAGGAATTCTTCCCTACATTATTCCTCTGCTGAGATACAGGGTGCTCCACCCTGCTGTAAAATGCTTGATTTCGAGAGTGATCGAAACTAATGAAAACTTTGTTGGGGTAAAACCTAAAGGGAAAGGCATAGCACCAAATACCATTTGCCATCTGATCTAACTTTTGGAGGCAGTCAAAATGAGTATTTGAATTCTTCCCTACCTTATTCCTGTACTGAGATACAGGCTGCTCCAACCTGCTGTAAAATGCTTGATTTCGAGAGTGAGCGAAACTAATGAAAACATTGTTGGGGTAAAACCTAAAGGGAAAGGCATAGCTCCAAATACCATTTGCCATATGATCTAACTTCTGGAGGCATTCAAAATGAGTATTTGAATTCTTCCCTACCTTATTCCTGTGCTGAGATACAGGCTGCAGCAACCTGCTGTAAAATGCTTGATTTCGAGAGTGAGCGAAACTAATGAAAACATGGTTGGGGTAAAACCTAAAGGGAAAGGCCTAGCACCAAATACCCTATGCCATCTGATCTAACTTCTGGAGGCAGTCAAAATGATCCTTAGAATTCTTCCTTACCTTATTCCTCTGCTGAGATACAGGGTACTCCAAGCTGCTGTAAAATGCTTGATTTCGAGAGTAATCGAAACTAATGAAAACATTGTTGGGGTAAAACCTAAAGGGAAAGGCCTAGCACCAAATTGCATTGGCCATCTGATCTAACTTCTGGAGGCAGTCAAAATGATCCTTAGAATTCTTCCCTACCTTATTCCTGTGCTGAGATACAGGGTGCTCCAACCTGCTGTAAAATGCTTGATTTCGAGAGAGATCGAAACTAATGAAAATATTGTTGGGGTAAAACCTAAAGGGAAAGGCATAGCACCAAATACCATTTGCCATCTGATCTAACTTCTGGAGGCAGTCAAAATGATCCTTAGAATTCTTCCCTACCTTATTCCTCTGCTGAGATACAAGGTGGTCCAGCCTGCTGTAAAATGCTTGATTTCGAGAGAGATCGAAACTAATGAAAACATTGTTGGGGAAAAACCTGAAGGGAGAGGCCTAGCACCTAATTTCATAGGCCATCTGATCTAACTTCTGGAGGCAGTCAAAATGAGTATTTGAATTCTTCCCTACCTTATTCCTGTGCTGAGATACAGGCTGCTCCAACCTGCTGAAAAATGCTTGATTTCGAGAGTGAGCAAAACTAATGAAAACATTGTTGGGGTAAAACCTAAAGGGAAAGGCCTAGCACCAAATACCATTTGCCATCTGATCTAACTTCTGGAGGCAGTCAAAATGAGTATTAGAATTCTTCCCTACCTTATTCCTGTGCTGAGATACAGGCTGCAGCAACCTGCTGGAAAATGCTTGATTTCGAGAGTGATCGAAACTAATGAAAACATTGTTGGGGTAAAACCTAAAGGGAAAGGCCTAGCACCAAATTGCATTGGCCATCTGATCTAACTTCTGGAGGCAGTCAAAATGATCCTTAGAATTCTTCCCTACCTTATTCCTCTGCTGAGATACAGGGTGCTCCAACCTGCGGCAAAATGCTTGATTTCGAGAGTGATCGAAACTAATGAAAACATTGTTGGGTAAAACCTAAAGGGAAAGGCCTAGCACGAAATTGCACTTGCCATCGGATCTAACTTCTGGAGGCAGTCAAAATGAGTATTTGAATTCTTCCCTACCTTATTCCTCTGCTGAGATACAGGGTGCTCCAACCTGCTGTAAAATGCTTGATTTCGAGAGTGATCGAAACTAATGAAAACATTGTTGGGGTAAAACCTAAAGGGAAAGGCCTAGCACCAAATACCCTTTGCCATCTGATCTAACTTCTGGAGCAGGTCAAAATGATCCTTAGAATTCTTCCCTACCTTATTCCTCTGCTGAGATACAGGATTCTCCATCCTGCTGTTAAATCCTTGATTTCGAGAGTGATCGAAACTAATGAAAACATTGTTGGGTAAAACCTAAAGGGAAAGGCCTAGCACCAAATTGCATTGGCCATCTGATCTAACTTCTGGAGGCAGTCAAAATGATCCTTAGAATTCTTCCCTACCTTATTCCTGTGCTGAGATACAGGGTGCTCCAACCTGCTGTAAAATGCTTGATTTCGAGAGAGATCGAAACTAATGAAAACATTGTTGGGGTAAAACCTAAAGGGAAAGGCATAGCACCAAATACCATTTGCCATCTGATCTAACTTCTGGAGGCAGTCAAAATGATCCTTAGAATTCTTCCCTACCTTATTCCTCTGCTGAGATACAAGGTGGTCCAGCCTGCTGTAAAATGCTTGATTTCGAGAGAGATCGAAACTAATGAAAACATTGTTGGGGAAAAACCTGAAGGGAGAGGCCTAGCACCTAATTTCATAGGCCATCTGATCTAACTTCTGGAGGCAGTCAAAATGAGTATTTGAATTCTTCCCTACCTTATTCCTGTGCTGAGATACAGGCTGCTCCAACCTGCTGAAAAATGCTTGATTTCGAGAGTGAGCAAAACTAATGAAAACATTGTTGGGGTAAAACCTAAAGGGAAAGGCCTAGCACCAAATACCATTTGCCATCTGATCTAACTTCTGGAGGCAGTCAAAATGAGTATTTGAATTCTTCCCTACCTTATTCCTGTGCTGAGATACAGGCTGCAGCAACCTGCTGTAAAATGCTTGATTTCGAGAGTGAGCGAAACTAATGAAAACATTGTTGGGGTAAAACCTAAAGGGAAAGGCCTAGCACCAAATTGCATTGGCCATCTGATCTAACTTCTGGAGGCAGTCAAAATGATCCTTAGAATTCTTCCCTACCTTATTCCTCTGCTGAGATACAGGGTGCTCCAACCTGCTGCAAAATGCTTGATTTCGAGAGTGATCGAAACTAATGAAAACATTGTTGGGTAAAACCTAAAGGGAAAGGCCTAGCACGAAATTGCACTTGCCATCTGATCTAACTTCTGGAGGCAGTCAAAATGAGTATTTGAATTCTTCCCTACCTTATTCCTCTGCTGAGATACAGGGTGCTCCAACCTGCTGTAAAATGCTTGATTTCGAGAGTGATCGAAACTAATGAAAACATTGTTGGGGTAAAACCTAAAGGGAAAGGCCTAGCACCAAATACCCTTTGCCATCTGATCTAACTTCTGGAGGCAGTCAAAATGATCCTTAGAATTCTTCCCTACCTTATTCCTCTGCTGAGATACAGGATTCTCCATCCTGCTGTTAAATCCTTGATTTCGAGAGTGATCGAAACTAATGAAAACATTGTTGGGGTAAAACCTAAAAGGAAAGGCCTAGCACCAAATTGTATTGGCCATCTGATCTAACTTCTGGAGGCAGTCAAAATGAGTATTTGAATTCTTCCCTACCTTATTCCTGTGCTGAGATACAGGCTGCAGCAACCTGCTGTAAAATGCTTGATTTCGACAGTGATCGAAACTAATGAAAACATTGTTGGGGTAAAACCTAAAGGGAAAGGCCTAGCACCAAATACCCTTTGCCATCTGATCTAACTTCCGGAGGCAGTCAAAATGATCCTTAGCATTCTTCCCTACCTTATTCCTCTGCTGAGATACAGGGTGCTCCAACCTGCTGTAAAATGCTTGATTTCGAGAGTGATCGAAACTAATGAAAACATTGTTGGGGTAAAACCTAAAGGGAAAGGCATAGCTCCAAATACCATTTGCCATCTGATCTAACTTCTGGAGGCAGTCAAAATGATCCTTAGAATTCTTCCCTACCTTATTCCTGTGCTGAGATACACGCTGCAGCAAACTGCTGTAAAATGCTTGATTTCGAGAGTGAGCAAAACTAATGAAAACATTGTTGGGGTAAAACCTAAAGGGAAAGGCCTAGCACCTAATTTCATTGGCCATCTGATCTAACTTCTGGTGGCAGTCAAAATGAGTATTTGAATTCTTCCCTACCTTACTCCTGTGCTGAGATACAGGCTGCAGCAAACTGCTGTAAAATGCTTGATTTCGAGAGTGAGCGAAACTAATGAAAACATTGTTGGGGTAAAACCTAAAGGGAAAGGCATAGCACCAAATACCCTTTGCCATCTGATCTAAATTCTGGAGGCAGTCAAAATGATCCTTAGAATTCTTCCCTACCTTATTCCTCTGCTGAGATACAAGGTGGTCCAACCTGCTGTAAAATGCTTGATTTCGAGAGTGAGCGAAACTAATGAAAACATTGTTGGGGAAAAACCTAAAGGGAAAGGCCTAGCACCAAATTGCATTGGCCATCTGATCTAACTTCTGGAGGCAGTCAAAATGAGTATTTGAATTCTTCCCTACCTTATTCCTGTGCTGAGATACAGGGTGCTCCAACCTGCTGCAAAATTCTTGATTTCGAGAGTGATCGAAACTAATGAAAACATTGTTGGGTAAAACCTAAAGGGAAAGGCCTAGCACCAAATTGCACTGGCCATCTGATCTAACTCCTGGAGGCAGTCAAAATGAGTATTTGAATTCTTCCCTACCTTATTCCTGTGCTGAGATACAGGGTTCTCCATCCTGCTGTTAAATCCTTGATTTCGAGAGTGATCGAAACTAATGAAAACATTTTTGGGGTAAAACCTAAAGGGAAAGGCCTAGCACCAAATACCCTTTGCCATCTGATCTAACTTCTGGAGCAGGTCAAAATGATCCTTAGAATTCTTCCCAAATTTATTCCTCTGCTGAGATACAGGGTGCTCCATCCTGCTGTAAAAGGCTTGATTTCGAGAGTGATTGAAACTAATGAAAACATTATTGGGGTAAAACCTAAAAGGAAAGGCCTAGCACCAAATTGTATTGGCCATCTGATCTAACTTCTGGAGGCAGTCAAAATGATCCTTAGAATTCTTCCCTACCTTATTCCTGTGCTGAGATACAGGCTGCTCCAACCTGCTGTTAAATGCTTGATTTCGAAAGTGATCGAAACTAATGAAAACATTGTTGGGGTAAAACCTAAAGGGAAAGGCATAGCTCCAAATACCATTTGCCATCTGATCTAACTTCTGGAGGCAGTCAAAATGAGTATTTGAATTCTTCCCTACCTTATTCCTGTGCTGAGATACAGGCTGCAGTAACCTGCTGTAAAATGCTTGATTTCGAGAGTGAGCGAAACTAATGAAAACATTGTTGGGGTAAAACCTAAAGGGAAAGGCCTAGCACCAAATTGCATTTGCCATCTGATCTAACTTCTGGAGGCAGTCAAAATGATCCTTAGAATTCTTCCCTACCTTATTCCTCTGCTGAGATACCGGGCGCTCCAACTTGCTGTAAAATCCTTGATTTCGAGAGTGATCGAAACTAATGAAAACATTGTTGGGGTAAAACCTAAAGGGAAAGGCCTTGCACCGAATACCGTTTGCCAATTGATCTAACTTCTGGAGGCAGTCAAAATGATCCTTAGAATTCTTCCCTACCTTATTCCTGTGCTGAGATACAGGGTGGTCGAACCTGCTGTTTAATGCTTGATTTCGAGAGTGATCGAAACTAATGAAAACATTGTTGGGGTAAAACCTAAAGGGAAAGGCCTAGCACCATATACCATTTGCCATCTGATCTAACTTCTGGAGGCAGTCAAAATGAGTATTTGAATTCTTCCCTACCTTATTCCTGTGCTGAGATACAGGCTGCAGCAACCTGCTGTAAAATGCTTGATTTCGAGACTGATCGAAACTAATGAAAACATTGTTGGGGTAAAACCTAAAGGGAAAGGCCTAGCACCAAATACCCTTTGCCATCTGATCTAACTTCTGGAGGCAGTCAAAATGATCCTTAGAATTCTTCCCTACCTTATTCCTCTGCTAAGATACAGGGTGCTCCAACCTGCTGTTAAATGCTTGATTTCGAGAGAGATCGAAACTAATGAAAACATTGTTGGGGTAAATGAAACATTGTTGGGGTAATGAAAACATTGTTGGGGGCGACATGCTAGTGTTGGAGGTGAAACCAGCAGCCCAGCTGAAGTGCATGTACACTAATGCACGAAGCATTGGTAACAAACAGGAGGAGCTGGAAGCCTTGATGCAGCAGGAAAATTATGATATAGTTGCCATCACAGAGACGTGGTGGGACGACTCACACGACTGGAGCGCTGCAATTGACGGTTACAAGCTCTTCAGGAGAGACAGGCGAGGAAGAAGGGGTGGAGGGGTGGCCCTGTACATCAGAAAGACACTAGATGCCATTGAGATGGAGATTAGGGATGCTCGGGTTGAATGCTTGTGGATAAGAATTAGAGGGAAGACCAGCAGGGCAGACACCCTGGTTGGAGTCTGTTATAGACCACCCAACCAGGAGGAAGATGTTGACGAAGCATTCTATAGGCAGCTTAGGGCTGTCTCAAGATCTCCGGACCTTGTTCTCATGGGTGACTTCAACCTGCCTGACATCTGCTGGGAACTCAACACGGCAGAGAGGAGACAGTCTAGAAGGTTTTTAGATTGCATGGAGGACAGCTTCTTATCCCAGGTGCTGCGAGAGCCTACCAGGGGCAAGGCTATGCTTGACCTCCTCTTCACCAACAGGGAAGGACTGGTGGGTGATGTGGTGGTTGGAGGGTGTTTGGGGTCCAGTGACCATGAGATAATTGAATTCTCGGTTTTTGGTCAAGCCAAGAGGGGCGGCAAGAAGACCTCCACTCTGGACTTCCGGAGGGCAGACTTTGGGTTACTCAAGGAACTAATTCAGAGGGTTCCTTGGGATAAAGTCCTTAAAAACAAAGGGGTCCAGGAGAGCTGGACCTACTTCAAGGAAGAACTGTTGAAGGCTCAGGGACAGGCTGTGCCAATGTGCCAGAAGATGAGCCGCCGGGGCAGACGGCCAGCCTGGATGGTTCATGAACTTTTAATGGAACTGAGGGAAAAAAAGAGGGTGTATCACCTTTGGAAGCGAGGGGAGGCAACCCACAGAATGTTTAAGGATGTTGCTAGGTCTTGTAGGAAGAGAATTAGGGAGGCAAAAGCACACTTGGAACTTAAACTGGCCTCTACTGTGAAGGACAACAAAAAGTCCTTCTATAAATACATTAATAGTAAGAGGAAGGGGAAGGAAAACCTCCCCTCCTTGGTGGATACGGAGGGGAACATTGTAACCAAGGATAAGGAAAAGGCAGAGATACTTAACACCTTCTTTGCCTCAATTTTTACTAGAAGGGCAGAACGTCTTCCTGACAGCTGGTCTGCAGAGCTAGCAGAAGGAGCCAGGGAGCTGCACAGTTTCCCTATGTTCCATGAGGAGGTGGTTGGAACTCTCCTTAGCAGCTTGGATCCCCACAAGTCCATGGGACCAGATGGGATTCATCCTAGGGTGCTGAGAGAGCTGGCAGATGAGCTGGCCAAGCCACTCTCCATAATTTTCCAGCAGTCCTGGCTCACTGGCGAGGTCCCAGAGGACTGGAAGCTGGCCAACGTGGTGCCCATCCATAAGAAGGGCCGGTTGGATGAGCCAGGGAATTACAGGCCTGTCAGCCTGACCTCAGTGCCAGGCAAGATCATGGAACAGGTCATCCTGAGTTCAATAACACAACACTTACAGGATGGCCAAGGGATCAGGCCTAGCCAGCATGGATTTAGGAAGGGCAGGTCCTGCCTGACCAACCTGATCTCCTTCTATGATCAGGTGACCCGCCTGGTGGATGTGGGGAGGCCTGTTGATGTAGTCTACCTGGACCTCAGCAAGGCCTTTGACACCGTCCCCCATAGCAAACTGCTGGCCAAGCTGTCAGCCCATGGCTTGGACGGGAGCACACTGCGATGGGTTAGGAACTGGCTGGAGGGCCGAGCCCAGAGAGTGGTGGTGAATGGTGCCACATCCAGCTGGCAACCAGTCACTAGTGGTGTGCCCCAAGGATCAGTGCTGGGCCCTGTGCTCTTTAACATCTTTATTGATGATCTGGATGAGGGCATTGAGTCCATCATCAGTAAATTTGCTGACGACACCAAGCTGGGGGCAAGAGTTGATCTGCTGGAGGGTAGAGAGGCTCTGCAGAGAGACCTGGACAGACTGGACAGATGGGCAGAATCCAACGGCATGAGATTTAACACATCCAAATGCCGGGTTCTGCACATTGGCCACAACAACCCCATGCAGTGCTACAGGCTGGGGTCAGAGTGGCTAGAGAGCAGCCAGGCAGAGAGGGATCTGGGGGTGCTGGTTGATGGTAGGCTTAACATGAGCCTGCAGTGTGCCCAGGCAGCCAAGAGGGCCAATGGCATCCTGGCCTGCATCAAGAACAGTGTGGCCAGCAGGAGCAGGGAGGTCATTCTGCCCCTGTACACTGCACTGGTTAGGCCACACCTCGAGTACTGTGTCCAGTTCTGGGCCCCTCAGTTTAGGAAGGATGTTGACTTGCTGGAACGAGTCCAGAGAAGAGCAACAAAGTTGGTGAGGGGTTTGGAACACAAGCCCTATGAGGAGAGGCTGAGGGAGCTGGGGCTGCTTAGCCTGGAGAAGAGGAGACTTAGGGGTGACCTTATCACTCTCTACAACTACCTGAAGGGAGGTTGTAGACAGGCTGATGATGGTCTCTTCTCCCAGGCACCCAGTACCAGAACAAGAGGACACAGTCTCAAGCTGCGCCAGGGGAGGTTCAGGTTGGATGTTAGGAAGAAGTTCTATACAGAAAGAGTGATTGCGCTATGGAACGGGTTGCCCGGGGAGGTGGTGGAGTCGCCGTCATTGAAGGTGTTCAGAAGGAGACTTGACGGGGTGCTTGGTGCCATGGGTTAGTTGTTTGGGTGGGTTAGATTGGTTGATGGGTTGGACACGATGATCTTGAAGGTATCTTCCAACCTGGTTTGGTTTATTCTAATAAAGGTAGGACTTGATGGTTTATTCTAAAGTGAAAGACCTAGCACCAAATACCATTTGCCATCTGATCTAACTTCTGGAGGCAGTCAAAATGAGTATTTGAATTCTACCCTACCTTATTCCTCTGCTGAGATACAAGGTGGTCCAGCCTGCTGTAAAATGCTTGATTTCGAGAGTGATCGAAACTAATGAAAACATTGTTGGGGAAAAACCTGAAGGGAGAGGCCTAGCACCTAATTTCATAGGCCATCTGATCTAACTTCTGGAGGCAGTCAAAATGAGTATTTGAATTCTTCCCTACCTTATTCCTGTGCTGAGATACAGGGTGCTCCAACCTGCTGTAAAATGCTTGATTTCGAGAGTGAGCGAAACTAATGAAAACATTGTTGGGGTAAAACCTAAAGGGAAAGGCCTAGCACCAAATACCCTTTGCCATCTGATCTAACTTCTGGAGGCAGTCAAAATGATCCTTAGAATTCTTCCCTACCTTATTCCTCTGCTGAGATACAGGGTGCTCCAACCTGCTGTAAAATGCTTGATTTCGAGAGTGATCGAAACGAATGAAAACATTGTTGGGGTAAAACCTAAAGGGAAAGGCATAGCACCACATTGCATTAGCCATGTGATCTAACTCCTGGAGGCAGTCAAAATGATCCTTAGAATTCTTCCCTACCATATTCCTGTGCTGAGATACAGGCTGCAGCAAACTGCTGTAAAATGCTTGATTTCGAGAGTGATCGAAACTAATGAAAACATTGTTGGGGTAAAACCTAAAGGGAAAGGCCTAGCACCAAATTGCATTGGCCATCTGATCTAACTTCTGGAGGCAGTCAAAATGATCCTTAGAATTCTTCCCTACCTTATTCCTGTGCTGAGATACAGGGTGCTCCAACCTGCTGTAAAATGCTTGATTTCATGAGTGAGTGATCGAAACTAATGAAAACATTGTTGGGGTAAAACCTAAAGGGAAAGGCCTAGCACCTAATATCATTGGCCATCTGATCTAACTTCTGGTGGCAGTCAAAATGAGTATTTGAATTCTTCCCTACCTTACTCCTGTGCTGAGATACAGGCTGCAGCAAACTGCTGTAAAATGCTTGATTTCGAGAGTGAGCGAAACTAATGAAAACATTGTTGGGGTAAAACCTAAAGGGAAAGGCATAGCACCAAATACCCTTTGCCATCTGATCTAACTTCTGGAGGCAGTCAAAATGAGTATTTGAATTCTTCCCTACCTTATTCCTATGCTGAGATACGGGGTGCTCCAACCTGCTGCAAAATTCTTGATTTCGAGAGTGATCGAAACTAATGAAAACATTGTTGGGTAAAACCTAAAGGGAAAGGCCTAGCACCAAATTGCACTGGCCATCTGATCTAACTTCTGGAGGCAGTCAAAATGAGTATTTGAATTCTTCCCTACCTTATTCCTCTGCTGAGATACAGGGTTCTCCAACCTGCTGTTAAATCCTTGATTTCGAGAGTGATCGAAACTAATGAAAACATTGTTGGGGTAAAACCTAAAGGGAAAGGCCTAGCACCAAATTGCACTGGCCATCTGATCTAACTTCTGGAGGCAGTCAAAATGATCCTTAGAATTCTTCCCTACCTTATTCCTGTGCTGAGATACAGGCTGCTCCAACCTGCTGTAAAATGCTTGATTTCGAGAGTGATCGAAACTAATGAAAACATTGTTGGGGTAAAACCTAAAGGGAAAGGCCTAGCACCAAATACCGTTTGCCAACTGATCTAACTTCTGGAGGCAGTCAAGATGATCCTTAGAATTCTTCCCTACCTTATTCCACTGCTGAGATACAGGGTGCTCCAACCTGCTGTAAAATGCTTGATTTCATGAGTGAGTGATCGAAACTAATGAAAACATTGTTGGCGTAAAACCTAAAGGGAAAGGCCTAGCACCTAATATCATTGGCCATCTGATCTAACTTCTGGTGGCAGTCAAAATGAGTATTTGAATTCTTCCCTACCTTACTCCTGTGCTGAGATACAGGCTGCAGCAAACTGCTGTAAAATGCTTGATTTCGAGAGTGAGCGAAACTAATGAAAACATTGTTGGGGTAAAACCTAAAGGGAAAGGCATAGCACCAAATACCCTTTGCCATCTGATCTAAATTCTGGAGGCAGTCAAAATGATCCTTAGAATTCTTCCCTACCTTATTCCTCCGCTGAGATACAAGGTGGTCCAACCTGCTGTAAAATGCTTGATTTCGAGAGTGAGCGAAACTAATGAAAACATTGTTGGGGAAAAACCTAAAGGGAAAGGCCTAGCACCAAATTGCATTGGCCATCTGATCTAACTTCTGGTGGCAGTCAAAATGATCCTTAGAATTCTTCCCTACCTTATTCCTGTGCTGAGATACACGCTGCAGCAAACTGCTGTAAAATGCTTGATTTCGAGAGTGAGCGAAACTAATGAAAACATTGTTGGGGTAAAACCTAAAGGGAAAGACCTAGCACCAAATCCAATTTGCCATCTGATCTAACTTCTGGAGGCAGTCAAAATGATCCTTAGAATTCTTCCCTACCTTATTCCTGTGCTGAGATACAGGCTGCTCCAACCTGCTGTAAAATGCTTGATTTCGAGAGTGAGTGATCGAAACTAATGAAAACATTGTTGGGGTAAAACCTAAAGGGAAAGGTCTAGCACCTAATATCATTGGCCATCTGATCTAACTTCTGGTGGCAGTCAAAATGAGTATTTGAATTCTTCCCTACCTTACTCCTGTGCTGAGATACAGGCTGCAGCAAACTGCTGTAAAATGCTTGATTTCGAGAGTGAGCGAAACTAATGAAAACATTGTTGGGGTAAAACCTAAAGGGAAAGGCCTAGCACCAAATTGCATTAGCCATCTGGTCTAACTTCGGGAGGCAGTCAAAATGAGTATTTGAATTCTTCCCTACCTTATTCCTGTGCTGAGATACAGGGTGCTCCAACCTGCTGCAAAATTCTTGATTTCGAGAGTGAGCGAAACTAATGAAAACATTGTTGGGTAAAACCTAAAGGGAAAGGCCTAGCACCAAATTGCACTGGCCATCTGATCTCACTCCTGGAGGCAGTCAAAATGATCCTTAGAATTCTTCCCTACCTTATTCCTGTGCTGAGATACAGGCTGCTCCAACCTGCTGTAAAATGCTTGATTTCGACAGTGATCGAAACTAATGAAAACATTGTTAGGGTAAAACCTAAAGGGAAAGGCCTAGCACCAAATTGCATTGGCCATCTGATCTAACTTCTGGAGGCAGTCAAAATGATCCTTAGAAATCTTCCCTACCTTATTCCTGTGCTGAGATACAGGCTGCAGTAACCTGCTGTTAAATGCTTGACTTCGAGAGTGATCGAAAGTAATGAAAACATTGTTGGGGTAAAACCTAAAGGGAAAGGCCTAGCACCAAATACCCTTTGCCATCTGATCTAACTTCTGGAGGCAGTCAAAATGATCCTTAGAATTCTACCCTACCTTATTCCTCTGCTGAGATACAGGGTGCTCCAACCTGCTGTTAAATGCTTTATTTCGAGAGTGATCGAAACTAATGAAAACATTGTTGGGGTAAAACCTAAAGGGAAAGGCCTAGCACCAAATTGCATTTGCCATCTGATCTAACTTCTGGAGGCAGTCAAAATGATCCTTAGAATTCTTCCCTACCTTATTCCTCTGCTGAGATACCGGGCGCTCCAACCTGCTGTTAAATGCTTGACTTCGAGAGTGATCGAAACTAATGAAAACATTGTTGGGGTAAAACCTAAAAAGAAAGGCCTAGCACCGAATACCGTTTGCCAATTGATCTAACTTCTGGAGGCAGTCAAAATGATCCTTAGAATTCTTCCCTACCTTATTCCTCTGCTGAGATACAGGGTGGTCCAACCTGCTGTAAAATGCTTGATTTCGAGTGTGATCGAAACTAATGAAAACATTGTTGGGGTAAAACCTAAAGGGAAAGGCCTAGCACCATATACCATTTGCCATCTGATCTAACTTCTGGTGGCAGTCAAAATGAGTATTTGAAGTCTTCCCTACCTTGTTCCTGTGCTGAGATACAGGCTGCAGCAACCTGCTGTAATACTTGATTTCGAGACTGATCGAAACTAATGAAAACATTGTTGGGGTAAAACCTAAAGGGAAAGGCCTAGCACCAAATACCCTTTGCCATCTGATCTAACTTCTGGAGGCAGTCGAAATGATCCTTAGAATTCTTCCCTACCTTATTCCTCTGCTAACATACAGGGTGCTCCAACCTGCTGTTAAATGCTTGATTTCGAGAGAGATCGAAACTAATGAAAACATTGTTGGGGTAAAACCTAAAGGGAAAGGCCTAGCACCAAATTGCATTAGCCATGTGATCTAACTCCTGGAGGCAGTCAAAATGATCCTTAGAATTCTTCCCTACCTTATTCCTCTGCTAACATACAGGGTGCTCCAACCTGCTGTTAAATGCTTGATTTCGAGAGTGATCGAAACTAATGAAAACATTGTTGGGGTAAAACCTAAAGGGAAAGGCATAGCACCAAATTGCATTAGCCATGTGATCTAACTCCTGGAGGCAGTCAAAATGATCCTTAGAATTCTTCCCTACCATATTCCTGTGCTGAGATACAGGCTGCATCAAACTGCTGTAAAATGCTTGATTTCGAGAGTGAGCGAAACTAATGAAAACATTGTTGGGTAAAACCTAAAGGGAAAGGCCTAGCACCTAATATCATTGGCCATCTGATTTAACTTCTGGTGGCAGTCAAAATGAGTATTTGAATTCTTCCCTACCTTACTCCTGTGCTGAGATACAGGCTGCAGCAAACTGCTGTAAAATGCTTGATTTCGAGAGTGAGCGAAACTAATGAAAACATTGTTGGGGTAAAACCTAAAGGGAAAGACCTAGCACCAAATCCAATTTGCCATCTGATCTAAATTCTGGAGGC
The DNA here is from genome assembly GCF_026170545.1 of Melanerpes formicivorus. NCBI lineage: Eukaryota > Metazoa > Chordata > Aves > Piciformes > Picidae > Melanerpes > Melanerpes formicivorus. The sequence goes on along the minus strand of NW_027142395.1, from coordinate 5,856,264 downwards.
AGTCAAAATGATCCTTAGAATTCTTCCCTACCTTATTCCTCTGCTGAGATACAAGGTGGTCCAACCTGCTGTAAAATGCTTGATTTCGAGAGTGAGCGAAACTAATGAAAATATTGTTGGGGAAAAACCTAAACGGAAAGGCCTAGCACCAAATTGCATTGGCCATCTGATCTAACTTCGGGAGGCAGTCAAAATGAGTATTTGAATTCTTCCCTACCTTATTCCTGTGCTGAGATACAGGGTGCTCCAACCTGCTGCAAAATTCTTGATTTCGAGAGTGATCGAAACTAATGAAAACATTGTTGGGTAAAACCTAAAGGGAAAGGCCTAGCACCAAATTGCACTGGCCATCTGATCTAACTTCTGGAGGCAGTCAAAATGAGTATTTGAATTCTTCCCTACCTTATTCCTCTGCTGAGATACAGGGTTCTCCAACCTGCTGTTAAATCCTTGATTTCGAGAGTGATTGAAACTAATGAAAACATTGTTGGGGTAAAACCTAAAGGGAAAGGCCTAGCACCAAATTGCATTGGCCATCTGATCTAACTTCTGGAGGCAGTCAAAATGATCCTTAGAATTCTTCCCTACCTTATTCCTCTGCTGAGATACCGGGTGCTCCAACCTGCTGTAAAATGCTTGATTTCGAGAGTGATCGAAACTAATGAAAACATTGTTGGGGTAAAACCTAAAGGGAAAAGCCTAGCACCAAATACTGTTTGCCAACTGATCTAACTTCTGGAGGCAGTCAAAATGATCCTTAGAATTCTTCCCTACCTTATTCCTGTGCTGAGATACAGGCTGCTCCCACCTGCTGTAAAATGCTTGATTTCGAGAGTGAGCGAAACTAATGAAAACATTGTTGGGGTAAAACCTAAAGGGAAAGGCCTAGCACCAAATACCATTTGCCATCTGATCTAACTTCTGGAGGCAGTCAAAATGAGTATTTGAATTCTTCCCTACCTTATTCCTGTGCTGAGATACGGGGTGCTCCAACCTGCTGCAAAATTCTTGATTTCGAGAGTGATCGAAACTAATGAAAACATTGTTGGGTAAAACCTAAAGGGAAAGGCCTAGCACCAAATTGCACTGGCCATCTGATCTAACTTCTGGAGGCAGTCAAAATGAGTATTTGAATTCTTCCCTACCTTATTCCTCTGCTGAGATACAGGGTTCTCCAACCTGCTGTTAAATCCTTGATTTCGAGAGTGATCGAAACTAATGAAAACATTGTTGGGGTAAAACCTAAAGGGAAAGGCCTAGCACCAAATTGCACTGGCCATCTGATCTAACTTCTGGAGGCAGTCAAAATGATCCTTAGAATTCTTCCCTACCTTATTCCTGTGCTGAGATACAGGCTGCTCCAACCTGCTGTAAAATGCTTGATTTCGAGAGTGATCGAAACTAATGAAAACATTGTTGGGGTAAAACCTAAAGGGAAAGGCCTAGCACCAAATACCGTTTGCCAACTGATCTAACTTCTGGAGGCAGTCAAGATGATCCTTAGAATTCTTCCCTACCTTATTCCACTGCTGAGATACAGGGTGCTCCAACCTGCTGTAAAATGCTTGATTTCATGAGTGAGTGATCGAAACTAATGAAAACATTGTTGGGGTAAAACCTAAAGGGAAAGGCCTAGCACCTAATATCATTGGCCATCTGATCTAACTTCTGGTGGCAGTCAAAATGAGTATTTGAATTCTTCCCTACCTTACTCCTGTGCTGAGATACAGGCTGCAGCAAACTGCTGTAAAATGCTTGATTTCGAGAGTGAGCGAAACTAATGAAAACATTGTTGGGGTAAAACCTAAAGGGGAAGGCATAGCACCAAATACCCTTTGCCATCTGATCTAAATTCTGGAGGCAGTCAAAATGATCCTTAGAATTCTTCCCTACCTTATTCCTCCGCTGAGATACAAGGTGGTCCAACCTGCTGTAAAATGCTTGATTTCGAGAGTGAGCGAAACTAATGAAAACATTGTTGGGGAAAAACCTAAAGGGAAAGGCCTAGCACCAAATTGCATTGGCCATCTGATCTAACTTCTGGTGGCAGTCAAAATGATCCTTAGAATTCTTCCCTACCTTATTCCTGTGCTGAGATACACGCTGCAGCAAACTGCTGTAAAATGCTTGATTTCGAGAGTGAGCGAAACTAATGAAAACATTGTTGGGGTAAAACCTAAAGGGAAAGACCTAGCACCAAATCCAATTTGCCATATGATCTAACTTCTGGAGGCAGTCAAAATGATCCTTAGAATTCTTCCCTACCTTATTCCTGTGCTGAGATACAGGCTGCTCCAACCTGCTGTAAAATGCTTGATTTCGAGAGTGAGTGATCGAAACTAATGAAAACATTTTTGGGGTAAAACCTAAAGGGAAAGGTCTAGCACCTAATATCATTGGCCATCTGATCTAACTTCTGGAGGCAGTCAAAATGATCCTTAGAATTCTTCCCTACCTTACTCCTGTGCTGAGATACAGGCTGCAGCAAACTGCTGTAAAATGCTTGATTTCGAGAGTGATCGAAACTAATGAAAACATTGTTGGGGTAAAACCTAAAGGGAAAGGCCTAGCACCAAATTGCATTAGCCATCTGGTCTAAGTTCGGGAGTCAGTCAAAATGAGTATTTGAATTCTTCCCTACCTTATTCCTGTGCTGAGATACAGGCTGCTCCAACCTGCTGTAAAATGCTTGATTTCGAGAGTGAGCGAAACTAATGAAAACATTGTTGGGTAAAACCTAAAGGGAAAGGCCTAGCACCAAATTGCACTGGCCATCTGATCTCACTCCTGGAGGCAGTCAAAATGATCCTTAGAATTCTTCCCTACCTTATTCCTGTGCTGAGATACAGGCTGCTCCAACCTGCTGTAAAATGCTTGATTTCGACAGTGATCGAAACTAATGAAAACATTGTTAGGGTAAAACCTAAAGGGAAAGGCCTAGCACCAAATTGCATTGGCCATCTGATCTAACTTCTGGAGGCAGTCAAAATGATCCTTAGAAATCTTCCCTACCTTATTCCTGTGCTGAGATACAGGCTGCAGTAACCTGCTGTTAAATGCTTGACTTCGAGAGTGATCGAAAGTAATGAAAACATTGTTGGGGTAAAACCTAAAGGGAAAGGCCTAGCACCAAATACCCTTTGCCATCTGATCTAACTTCTGGAGGCAGTCAAAATGATCCTTAGAATTCTACCCTACCTTATTCCTCTGCTGAGATACAGGGTGCTCCAACCTGCTGTTAAATGCTTTATTTCGAGAGTGATCGAAACTAATGAAAACATTGTTGGGGTAAAACCTAAAGGGAAAGGCCTAGCACCAAATTGCATTTGCCATCTGATCTAACTTCTGGAGGCAGTCAAAATGATCCTTAGAATTCTTCCCTACCTTATTCCTCTGCTGAGATACCGGGCGCTCCAACCTGCTGTTAAATGCTTGACTTCGAGAGTGATCGAAACTAATGAAAACATTGTTGGGGTAAAACCTAAAAAGAAAGGCCTAGCACCGAATACCGTTTGCCAATTGATCTAACTTCTGGAGGCAGTCAAAATGATCCTTAGAATTCTTCCCTACCTTATTCCTCTGCTGAGATACAGGGTGGTCCAACCTGCTGTAAAATGCTTGATTTCGAGAGTGATCGAAACTAATGAAAACATTGTTGGGGTAAAACCTAAAGGGAAAGGCCTAGCACCATATACCATTTGCCATCTGATCTAACTTCTGGTGGCAGTCAAAATGAGTATTTGAAGTCTTCCCTACCTTGTTCCTGTGCTGAGATACAGGCTGCAGCAACCTGCTGTAATACTTGATTTCGAGACTGATCGAAACTAATGAAAACATTGTTGGGGTAAAACCTAAAGGGAAAGGCCTAGCACCAAATACCCTTTGCCATCTGATCTAACATCTGGAGGCATTCGAAATGATCCTTAGAATTCTTCCCTACCTTATTCCTCTGCTAACATACAGGGTGCTCCAACCTGCTGTTAAATGCTTGATTTCGAGAGAGATCGAAACTAATGAAAACATTGTTGGGGTAAAACCTAAAGGGAAAGGCCTAGCACCAAATTGCATTAGCCATGTGATCTAACTCCTGGAGGCAGTCAAAATGATCCTTAGAATTCTTCCCTACCTTATTCCTCTGCTAACATACAGGGTGCTCCAACCTGCTGTTAAATGCTTGATTTCGAGAGTGATCGAAACTAATGAAAACATTGTTGGGGTAAAACCTAAAGGCAAAGGCATAGCACCAAATTGCATTAGCCATGTGATCTAACTCCTGGAGGCAGTCAAAATGATCCTTAGAATTCTTCCCTACCATATTCCTGTGCTGAGATACAGGCTGCAGCAAACTGCTGTAAAATGCTTGATTTCGAGAGCGATCGAAACTAATGAAAACATTGTTGGAATAAAACCTAAAGGGAATGGCCTAGCACCAAATTGCATTGGCCATCTGATCTAACTTCTGGAGGCAGTCAAAATGATCCTTAGAATTCTTCCCTGCCTTATTCCTCTGCTGAGATACAGGGTGCTCCAACCTGCTGTAAAATGCTTGATTTCATGAGTGAGTGATCGAAACTAATGAAAACATTGTTGGGGTAAAACCTAAAAGGAAAGGCCTAGCACCTAATATCATTGGCCATCTGATTTAACTTCTGGTGGCAGTCAAAATGAGTATTTGAATTCTTCCCTACCTTACTCCTGTGCTGAGATACAGGCTGCAGCAAACTGCTGTAAAATGCTTGATTTCGAGAGTGAGCGAAACTAATGAAAACATTGTTGGGGTAAAACCTAAAGGGAAAGACCTAGCACCAAATCCAATTTGCCATCTGATCTAAATTCTGGAGGCAGTCAAAATGATCCTTAGAATTCTTCCCTACCTTATTCCTCTGCTGAGATACAAGGTGGTCCAACCTGCTGTAAAATGCTTGATTTCGAGAGTGAGCGAAACTAATGAAAATATTGTTGGGGAAAAACCTAAACGGAAAGGCCTAGCACCAAATTGCATTGGCCATCTGATCTAACTTCGGGAGGCAGTCAAAATGAGTATTTGAATTCTTCCCTACCTTATTCCTGTGCTGAGATACAGGGTGCTCCAACCTGCTGCAAAATTCTTGATTTCGAGAGTGATCGAAACTAATGAAAACATTGTTGGGTAAAACCTAAAGGGAAAGGCCTAGCACCAAATTGCACTGGCCATCTGATCTAACTTCTGGAGGCAGTCAAAATGAGTATTTGAATTCTTCCCTACCTTATTCCTGTGCTGAGATACAGGCTGCAGCAACCTGCTGTAAAATGCTTGATTTCGAGAGTGAGCGAAACTAATGAAAACATTGTTGGGGTAAAACCTAAAGGGAAAGGCCTAGCACCAAATTGCATTGGCCATCTGATCTAACTTCTGGAGGCAGTCAAAATGATCCTTAGAATTCTTCCCTACCTTATTCCTCTGCTGAGATACCGGGTGCTCCAACCTGCTGTAAAATGCTTGATTTCGAGAGTGATCGAAACTAATGAAAACATTGTTGGGGTAAAACCTAAAGGGAAAAGCCTAGCACCAAATACCGTTTGCCAACTGATCTAACTTCTGGAGGCAGTCAAAATGATCCTTAGAATTCTTCCCTACCTTATTCCTGTGCTGAGATACAGGCTGCTCCAACCTGCTGTAAAATGCTTGATTTCGAGAGTGATCGAAACTAATGAAAACATTGTTGGGGTAAAACCTAAAGGGAAAGGCCTAGCACCAAATACCGTTTGCCAACTGATCTAACTTCTGGAGGCAGTCAAGATGATCCTTAGAATTCTTCCCTACCTTATTCCTGTGCTGAGATACAGGGTGGTCCAACCTGCTGTAAAATGCTTGATTTCGACAGTGAGCGAAACTAATGAAAACATTGTTGGGGTAAAACCTAAAGGGAAAGGCTTAGCACCAAATACCATTTGCCATCTGATCTAACTTCTGGAGGCAGTGAAAATGAGTATTTGAATTCTTCCCTACCTTATTCCTGTGCTGAGATACAGGGTGCTCCAACCTGCTGCAAAATTCTTGATTTTGAGAGTGATCGAAACTAATGAAAACATTGTTGGGTAAAACCTAAAGGGAAAGGCCTAGCACCAAATACCATTTGCCATCTGATCTAACTTCTGGAGGCAGTCAAAATGAGTATTTGAATTCTTCCCTACCTTATTCCTGTGCTGAGATACGGGGTGCTCCAACCTGCTGCAAAATTCTTGATTTCGAGAGTGATCGAAACTAATGAAAACAATGTTGGGTAAAACCTAAAGGGAAAGGCCTAGCACCAAATTGCACTGGCCATCTGATCTAACTTCTGGAGGCAGTCAAAATGAGTATTTGAATTCTTCCCTACCTTATTCCTCTGCTGAGATACGGGGTGCTCCAACCTGCTGTTAAATCCTTGATTTCGAGAGTGATCGAAACTAATGAAAACATTGTTGGGGTAAAAACTAAAGGGAAAGGCCTAGCACCAAATTGCACTGGCCATCTGATCTACCTTCTGGAGGCAGTCAAAATGATCCTTAGAATTCTTCCCTACCTTATTCCTGTGCTGAGATACAGGCTGCTCCAACCTGCTGTAAAATGCTTGATTTCGAGAGTGATCGAAACTAATGAAAACATTGTTGGGGTAAAACCTAAAGGGAAAGGCCTAGCACCAAATACCGTTTGCCAACTGATCTAACTTCTGGAGGCAGTCAAGATGATCCTTAGAATTCTTCCCTACCTTATTCCTGTGCTGAGATACAGGGTGGTCCAACCTGATGTAAAATGCTTGATTTCGAGAGTGAGCGAAACTAATGAAAACATTGTTGGGGTAAAACCTAAAGGGAAAGGCCTAGCACCAAATACCATTTGCCATCTGATCTAACTTCTGGAGGCAGTCAAAATGAGTATTTGAATTCTTCCCTACCTTACTCCTGTGCTGAGATACAGGGTGCTCCAACCTGCTGCAAAATTCTTGATTTTGAGAGTGATCGAAACTAATGAAAACATTGTTGGGTAAAACCTAAAGGGAAAGGCCTAGCACCAAATTGCACTGGCCATCTGATCTAACTTCTGGAGGCAGTCAAAATGAGTATTTGAATTCTTCCCTACCTTATTCCTCTGCTGAGATACAGGGTTCTCCAACCTGCTGTTAAATCCTTGATTTCGAGAGTGTTCGAAACTAATGAAAACATTGTTGGGGTAAAACCTAAAGGGAAAGGCCTAGCACCAAATTGCACTGGCCATCTGATCTAACTTCTGGAGGCAGTCAAAATGATCCTTAGAATTCTTCCCTACCTTATTCCTGTGCTGAGATACAGGCTGCTCCAACCTGCTGTAAAATGCTTGATTTCGAGAGTGAGCGAAACTAATGAAAACATTGTTGGGGTAAAACCTAAAGGGAAAGGCCTAGCACCAAATACCGTTTGCCAACTGATCTAACTTCTGGAGGCAGTCAAGATGATCCTTAGAATTCTTCCCTACCTTATCCCTGTGCTGAGATACAGGGTGGTCCAACCTGCTGTAAAATGCTTGATTTCGACAGTGAGCGAAACTAATGAAAACATTGTTGGGGTAAAACCTAAAGGGAAAGGCCTAGCACCAAATACCATTTGCCATCTGATCTAACTTCTGGAGGCAGTGAAAATGAGTATTTGAATTCTTCCCTACCTTATTCCTGTGCTGAGATACAGGGTGCTCCAACCTGCTGCAAAATTCTTGATTTTGAGAGTGATCGAAACTAATGAAAACATTGTTGGGTAAAACCTAAAGGGAAAGGCCTAGCACCAAATTGCACTGGCCATCTGATCTAACTTCTGGAGGCAGTCAAAATGAGTATTTGAATTCTTCCCTACCTTATTCCTGTGCTGAGATACAGGGTTCTGCAACCTGCTGTTAAATCCTTGATTTCGAGAGTGATCGAAACTAATGAAAACATTGTTGGGGTAAAACCTAAAGGGAAAGGCCTAGCACCAAATTGCATTGGCCATCTGATCTAACTTCTGGAGGCAGTCAAAATGATCCTTAGAATTCTTCCCTACCTTATTCACCTGCTGAGATACCGGGTGCTCCAACCTGCTGTAAAATGCTTGATTTCGAGAGTGATCGAAACTAATGAAAACATTGTTGGGGTAAAACCTAAAGGGAAAGGCCTAGCACCAAATACCGTTTGCCAACTGATCTAACTTCTGGAGGCAGTCAAGATGATCCTTAGAATTCTTCCCTACCTTATTCCTGTGCTGAGATACAGGGTGGTCCAACCTGCTGTAAAATGCTTGATTTCGACAGTGAGCGAAACTAATGAAAACATTGTTGGGGTAAAACCTAAAGGGAAAGGCCTAGCACCAAATACCATTTGCCATCTGATCTAACTTCTGGAGGCAGTGAAAATGAGTATTTGAATTCTTCCCTACCTTATTCCTGTGCTGAGATACAGGGTGCTCCAACCTGCTGCAAAATTCTTGATTTTGAGAGTGATCGAAACTAATGAAAACATTGTTGGGTAAAACCTAAAGGGAAAGGCCTAGCACAAAATTGCACTTGCCATCTGATCTAACTTCTGGAGGCAGTCAAAATGAGTATTTGAATTCTTCCCTACCTTATTCCTGTGCTGAGATACAGGGTTCTCCAAACTGCTGTTAAATCCTTGATTTCGAGAGTGAGCGAAACTAATGAAAACATTGTTGGGGTAAAACCTAAAGGGAAAGGCCTAGCACCAAATACCATTTGCCATCTGATCTAACTTCTGGAGGCAGTCAAAATGAGTATTTGAATTCTTCCCTACCTTATTCCTGTGCTGAGATACGGGGTGCTCCAACCTGCTGCAAAATTCTTGATTTCGAGAGTGATCGAAACTAATGAAAACATTGTTGGGTAAAACCTAAAGGGAAAGGCCTAGCACCAAATTGAACTGGCCATCTGATCTAACTTCTGGAGGCAGTCAAAATGAGTATTTGAATTCTTCCCTACCTTATTCCTGTGCTGAGATACAGGCAGCTCCAACCTGCTGTTAAATCCTTGATTTCGAGAGTGATCGAAACTAATGAAAACATTGTTGGGGTAAAACCTAAAGGGAAAGGCCTAGCACCAAATTGCACCGGCCATCTGATCTAACTTCTGGAGGCAGTCAAAATGATCCTTAGAATTCTTCCCTACCTTATTCCTCTGCTGAGATACAGGCTGCTCCAACCTGCTGTAAAATGCTTGATTTCGAGAGTGATCGAAACTAATGAAAACATTGTTGGGGTAAAAACTAAAGGGAAAGGCCTAGCACCAAATACCGTTTGCCAACTGATCTAACTTCTGGAGGCAGTCAAGATGATCCTTAGAATTCTTCCCTACCTTATTCCTCTGCTGAGATACAGGGTGGTCCAACCTGCTGTAAAATGCTTGATTTCGACAGTGAGCGAAACTAATGAAAACATTGTTGGGGTAAAACCTAAAGGGAAAGGCCTAGCACCAAATTGCATTGGCCATCTGATCTAACTTCTGGAGGCAGTCAAAATGATCCTTAGAATTCTTCCCTACCTTATTCCTCTGCTGAGATACCGGGTGCTCCAACCTGCTGTAAAATGCTTGATTTCGAGAGTGAGCGAAACTAATGAAAACATTGTTGGGGTAAAACCTAAAGGGAAAGGCCTAGCACCAAATACCGTTTGCCAACTGATCTAACTTCTGGAGGCAGTCAAAATGATCCTTAGAATTCTTCCCTACCTTATTCCTGTGCTGAGATACAGGGTGGTCCAAACTGCTGTAAAATGCTTGATTTCGACAGTGAGCGAAACTAATGAAAACATTGTTGGGGTAAAACCTAAAGGGAAAGGCCTAGCACCAAATACCATTTGCCATCTGATCTAACTTCTGGAGGCAGTCAAAAAGAGTATTTGAATTCTTCCCTACCTTATTCCTGTGCTGAGATACAGGGTGCTCCAACCTGCTGTAAAATGCTTGATTTCGAGAGTGAGCGAAACTAATGAAAACATTGTTGGGGTAAAACCTAAAGGGAAAGGCCTAGCACCAAATACCATTTGCCATCTGATCTAACTTCTGGAGGCAGTCAAAATGATTATTTGTATTCTTCCCTACCTTATTCCTGCGCTGAGATACAGGCTGTAGCAACCTGCTGTAAAATGCTTGATTTCGAGAGTGATCGAAACTAATGAAAACATTGTTGGGGTAAAACCTAAAGGGAAAGGCCTAGCACCAAATACCCTTTGCCATCTGATCTAACTTCCGGAGGCAGTCAAAATGATCCTTAGAAATCTTCCCTACCTTATTCCTCTGCTGAGATACAGGGTGCTCCAACCTGCTGTAAAATGCTTGATTTCGAGAGTGAGCGAAACTAATGAAAACATTGTTGGGGTAAAACCTAAAGGGAAAGGCATAGCACCTAATATCATTGGCCATCTGATCTAACTTCTGGTGGCAGTCAAAATGATCCTTAGAATTCTTCCCTACCTTATTCCTGTGCTGAGATACCGGCTGCAGCAAACTGCTGTAAAATGCTTGATTTCGAGAGTGAGCGAAACTAATGAAAACATTGTTGGGGTAAAACCTAAAGGGAAAGGCATAGCACCAAATACCCTTTGCCATCTGATCTAAATTCTGGCGGCAGTTAAAATGATCCTTAGAATTCTTCCCTGCCTTATTCCTGTGCTGTGATACAGGTTGCTCCAACCTGCTGAAAAATGCTTGATTTCGAGAGTGAGCAAAACTAATGAAAACATTGTTGGGGTAAAACCTAAAGGGAAAGGCCTAGCACCAAATACCATTTGCCATCTGATCTAACTTCTGGAGGCAGTCAAAATGAGTATTTGAATTCTTCCCTACCTTATTCCTGTGCTGAGATACAGGGTGCAGCAACCTGCTGTAAAATGCTTGATTTCGAGAGTGAGCGAAACTAATGAAAACATTGTTGGGGTAAAACCTAAAGGGAAAGGCATAGCACCAAATACCATTTGCCATCTGATCTAACTTCTGGAGGCAGTCGAAATGATCCTTAGAATTCTTCCCTACCTTATTCCTCTGCTGAGATACAAGGTGGTCCAGCCTGCTGTAAAATGCTTGATTTCGAGAGTGATCGAAACTAATGAAAACATTGTTGGGGAAAAAACTGAAGGGAGAGGCCTAGAGCCTAATTTCATAGGCCATCTGATCTAACTTCTGGAGGCAGTCAAAATGAGTATTTGAATTCTTCCCTACCTTATTCCTGTGCTGAGATACAGGCTGCTCCAACCTGCTGAAAAATGCGTGATTTAGAGAGTGAGCAAAACTAAAGAAAACATTGTTGGGGTAAAACCTAAAGGGAAAGGCATAGCACCAAATACCATTTGCCATCTGATCTAACTTCTGGAGGCAGCCAAAATGAGTATTTGAATTCTTCCCTACCTTATTCCTGCGCTGAGATACAGGCTGCAGCAACCTGCTGTAAAATGCTTGATTTCGAGAGTGATCGAAACTAATGAAAACATTGTTGGGGTAAAACCTAAAGGGAAAGACCTAGCACCAAATACCCTTTGCCATCTGATCTAACTTCCGTAGGCAGTCAAAATGATTCTTAGAATTCTTCCCTACCTTATTCCTCTGCTGAGATACAGGGTGCTCCAACCTGCTGTAAAATGCTTGATTTCGAGAGTGAGCGAAACTAATGAAAACATTGTTGGGGTAAAACCTAAAGGGAAAGGCATAGCACCAAATATCATTGGCCATCTGATCTAAATTCTGGTGGCAGTCAAAATGATCCTTAGAATTCTTCCCTACCTTATTCCTGTGCTGAGATACACGCTGCAGCAAACTGCTGTAAAATGCTTGATTTCGAGAGTGATCGAAACTAATGAAAACATTGTTGGGGTAAAACCTAAAGGGAAAGGCCTAGCACCTAATATCATTGGCCATCTGATCTAACTTCTGGTGGCAGTCAAAATGAGTATTTGAATTCTTCCCTACCTTACTCCTGTGCTGAGATACAGGCTGCAGCAAACTGCTGTAAAATGCTTGATTTCAAGCGTGAGCGAAACTAATGAAAACATTGTTGGGGTAAAACCTAAAGGGAAAGGCATAGCACCAAATACCCTTTGCCATCTGATCTAAATTCTGGAGGCAGTCAAAATGATCCTTAGAATTCTTCCCTACCTTATTCCTCTGCTGAGATACAAGGTGGTCCAACCTGCTGCTAAATGCTTGATTTAGAGAGTGAGCAAAACTAATGAAAACATTGTTGGGGAAAAACCTAAAGGGAAAGGCCTAGCACCAAATTGCATTGGCCATCTGATCTAACTTCTGGAGGCAGTCAAAATGAGCATTTGAATTCTTCCCTACCTTATTCCTGTGCTGAGATACAGGCTGCAGCAACCTGCTGTAAAATGCTTGATTTCGAGAGTGATCGAAACTAATGAAAACATTGTTGGGGTAAAACCTAAAGGGAAAGGCCTAGCACCAAATACCCTTTGCCATCTGATCTAACTTCTGGAGGCAGTCAAAATGGTCCTTAGAATTCTTCCCTACCTTATTCCTCTGCTAAGATACAGGGTGCTCCAACCTGCTGTTAAATGCTTGATTTCGAGTGAGATCGAAACTAATGAAAACATTGTTGGGGTAAAACCTAAAGTGAAAGGCCTAGCACCAAATACCATTTGCCATCTGATCTAACTTCTGGAGGTAGTCAAAATGAGTATTTGAATTCTTCCCTACCTTATTCCTCTGCTGAGATACAGGTTGCAGCAAACTGCCGTAAAATGCTTGATTTCGAGAGTGATCGAAACTAATGAAAACATTGTTGGGGTAAAACCTAAAGGGAAAGGCCTAGCACCAAATTGCATTGGCCATCTGATCTAACTTCTGGAGGCAGTCAAAATGATCCTTAGAATTCTTCCCTACCTTATTCCTCTGCTGAGATACAGGGTGCTCCAACCTGCTGTAAAATGCTTGATTTCATGAGTGAGTGATCGAAAATAATGAAAACAGTGTTGGGGTAAAACCTAATGGGAAAGGCCTAGCACCTAATATCATTGGCCATCTGATCTAACTTCTGGTGGCAGTCAAAATGAGTATTTGAATTCTTCCCTACCTTACTCCTGTGCTGAGATACAGGCTGCAGCAAACTGCTGTAAAATGCTTGATTTCGAGAGTGAGCGAAACTAATGAAAACATTGTTGGGGTAAAACCTAAAGGGAAAGGCATAGCACCAAATACCCTTTGCCATCTGATCTAAATTCTGGAGGCAGTCAAAATGATCCTTAGAATTCTTCCCTACCTTATTCCTGTGCTGAGATACAGGCTGCTCCAACCTGCTGTAAAATGCTTGATTTCGAGAGTGAGCGAAACTAATGAAAACATTGTTGGGGAAAAACCTAAAGGGAAAGGCCTAGCACCAAATTGCATTGGCCATCTGATCTAACTTCTGGAGGCAGTGAAAATGAGTATTTGAATTCTTCCCTACCTTATTCCTGTGCTGAGATACACGGTGCTCCAACCTGCTGCAAAATTCTTGATTTCGAGAGTGATCGAAACTAATGAAAACATTGTTGGGGTAAAACCTAAAGGGAAAGGCCTAGCACCAAATTGCACTGGCCATCTGATCTAACTTCTGGAGGCAGTCAAAATGAGTATTTGAATTCTTCCCTACCTTATTCCTCTGCTGAGATACAAGGTGGTCCAGCCTGCTGAAAAATGCTTGATTTCGAGAGTGATCGAAACTAATGAAAACATTGTTGGGGAAAAACCTGAAGGGAAAGGCCTAGCACCTAATTTCATAGGCCATCTGATCTAACTTCTGGGGGCAGTCAAAATGAGTATTTGAATTCTTCCCTACCTTATTCCTGTGCTGAGATACAGGGTGCTCCAACCTGCTGAAAAATGCTTGATTTCGAGAGTGAGCAAAACTAATGAAAACATTGTTGTGGTAAAACCTAAAGGGAAAGGCATAGCACCAAATACCATTTGCCATCTGAGCTAACTTCTGGAGGCAGTCAAAATGAGTATTTGAATTCTTCCCTACCTTATTCCTGTGCTGAGATACAGGCTGCTCCAACCTGCTGTAAAATGCTTGATTTCGAGAGTGATCGAAACTAATGAAAACATTGTTGGGGTAAAACCTAAAGGGAAAGGCCTAGCACCAAATACCCTTTGCCATCTGATCTAACTTCTGGAGGCAGTCAAAATGATCCTTAGAATTCTTCCCTACCTTATTCCTCTGCTGAGATACAGGGTGCTCCAACCTGCTGTAAAATGCTTGATTTCGAGAGTGATCGAAACTAATGAAAACATTGTTGGGGTAAAACCTAAAGGGAAAGGCATAGCACCAAATTGCATTGGCCATGTGATCTAACTCCTGGAGGCAGTCAAAATGATCCTTAGAATTCTTCCCTACCATATTCCTGTGCGGAGATACAGGCTGCAGCAAACTGCTGTAAAATGCTTGATTTCGAGAGTGATCGAAACTAATGAAAACATTGTTGGGGTAAAACCTAAAGGGAAAGGCCTAGCACCAAATTGCATTGGCCATCTGATCTAACTTCTGGAGGCAGTCAAAATGATCCTCAGAATTCTTCCCTACCTTATTCCTCTGCTGAGATACAGGGTGCTCCAACCTGCTGTAAAATGCTTGATTTCATGAGTGAGTGATCGAAACTAATGAAAACATTGTTGGGGTAAAACCTAAAGGGAAAGGCCTAGCACCTAATATCATTGGCCATCTGATCTAACTTCTGGTGGCAGTCAAAATGAGTATTTGAATTCTTCCCTACCTTAGTCCTGTGCTGAGATACAGGCTGCAGCAAACTGCTGTAAAATGATTGATTTCGAGAGTGATCGAAACTAATGAAAACATTGTTGGGGTAAAACCTAAAGGGAAAGGCATAGCACCAAATACCCTTTGCCATCTGATCTAAATTCTGGAGGCAGTCAAAATGATCCTTAGAATTCTTCCCTACCTTATTCCTCTGCTGAGATACAAGGTGGTCCAACCTGCTGTAAAATGCTTGATTTCGAGAGTGAGCGAAACTAATGAAAACATTGTTGGGGTAAAACCTAAAGGGAAAGGCCTAGCACCAAATTGAATTGGCCATCTGATCTAACTTCGGGAGGCAGTCAAAATGAGTATTTGAATTCTTCCCTACCTTATTCCTGTGCTGAGATACAGGGTGCTCCAACCTGCTGCAAAATTCTTGATTTCGAGAGTGATCGAAACTAATGAAAACATTGTTGGGTAAAACCTAAAGGGAAAGGCCTAGCACCAAATTGCACTGGCCATCTGATCTAACTTCTGGAGGCAGTCAAAATGAGTATTTGAATTCTTCCCTACCTTATTCCTCTGCTAAGATACAGGGTTCTCCAACCTGCTGTTAAATCCTTGATTTCGAGAGTGATCGAAACTAATGAAAACATTGTTGGGGTAAAACCTAAAGGGAAAGGCCTAGCACCAAATTGCATTGGCCATCTGATCTAACTTCTGGAAGCAGTCAAAATGATCCTTAGAATTCTTCCCTACCTTATTCCTCTGCTGAGATACCAGGTGCTCCAACCTGCTGTAAAATGCTTGATTTCGAGAGTGATCGAAACTAATGAAAACATTGTTGGGGTAAAACCTAAAGGGAAAGGCCTAGCACCAAATACCGTTTGCCAACTGATCTAACTTCTGGAGGCAGTCAAAATGATCCTTAGAATTCTTCCCTACCTTATTCCTGTGCTGAGATACAGGCTGCAGCAAGCTGCTGTAAAATGCTTGATTTCGAGAGTGAGCGAAACTAATGAAAACATTGTTGGGGTAAAACCTAAAGGGAAAGGCCTAGCACCAAATACCATTTGCCATCAGATCTAACTTCTGGAGGCAGTCAAAATGAGTATTTGAATTCTTCCCTACCTTATTCCTGTGCTGAGATACAGGCTGCAGCAAGCTGCTGTAAAATCCTTGATTTCGAGAGTGAGCGAAACTAATGAAAACATTGTTGGGGTAAAACCTAAAGGGAAAGGCATAGCACCAAATACCATTTGCCATCTGATCTAACTTCTGGAGGCAGTCAAAATGATCCTTAGAATTCTTCCCTACCTTATTCCTCTGCTGAGATACAAGGTGGTCCAGGCTGCTGTAAAATGCTTGATTTCGAGAGTGATCGAAACTAATGAAAACATTGTTGGGGAAAAACCTGAAGGGAGAGGCCTAGAACCTAATTTCATAGGCCATCTGATCTAACTTCTGGAGGCAGTCAAAATGAGTATTTGAATTCTTCCCTACCTTATTCCTGTGCTGAGATACAGGGTGCTCCAACCTGCTGAAAAATGCTTGATTTAGAGAGTGAGTAAGACTAATGAAAACATTGTTGGGGTAAAACCTAAAGGGAAAGGCATAGCACCAAATACCATTTGCCATCTGATCTAACTTCTGGAGGCAGTCAAAATGAGTATTTGAATTCTTCCCTACCTTATTCCTCTGCTGAGATACAGGCTGCAGCAACCTGCTTTAAAATGCTTGATTTCGACAGTGATCGAAACTAATGAAAACATTGTTGGGGTAAAACCTAAAGGGAAAGGCCTAGCACCAAATACCCTTTGCCATCTGATCTAACTTCCGGAGGCAGTCAAAATGATCCTTAGAATTCTTCCCTACCTTATTCCTCTGCTGAGATACAGGGTGCTCCAACCTGCTGTAAAATGCTTGATTTCGAGAGTGAGCGAAACTAATGAAAACATTGTTGGGGTAAAACCTAAAGGGAAAGGCATAGCACCAAATATCATTGGCCATCTGATCTAACTTCTGGTGGCAGTCAAAATGATCCTTAGAATTCTTCCCTACCTTATTTCTGTGCTGAGATACACGCTGCAGCAAACTGCTGTAAAATGCTTGATTTCGAGAGTGAGCGAAACTAATGAAAACATTGTTGGGGTAAAACCTAAAGGGAAAGGCCTAGCACCTAATATCATTGGCCATCTGATCTAACTTCTGGTGGCAGTCAAAATGAGTATTTGAATTCTTCCCTACCTTACTCCTGTGCTGAGATAAAGGCTGCAGCAAACTGCTGTAAAATGCTTGATTTCGAGAGTGAGCGAAACTAATGAAAACATTGTTGGGGTAAAACCTAAAGGGAAAGGCATAGCACCAAATTGCACTGGCCATCTGATCTAACTCCTGGAGGCAGTCAAAATGAGTATTTGAATTCTTCCCTACCTTATTCCTCTGCTGAGATACAGGGTTCTCCAACCTGCTGTTAAATACTTGATTTCGAGAGTGATCGAAACTAATGAAAACATTGTTGGGGTAAAACCTAAAGGGAAAGGCCTAGCACCAAATACCCTTTGCCACCTGATCTAACTACTGGAGGCAGTCAAAATGATCCCTAGAATTCTTCCCTACTTTATTCCTCTGCTGAGATACAGGGTGCTCCAACCTGCTGTTAAATGCTTGATTTCGAGAGTGATCGAAACTAATGAAAACATTGTTGGGGTAAAACCTAAAGGGAAAGGCATAGCACCAAACTGCATTAGCCATCTGATCTAACTTCTGGAGGCAGTCAAAAAAATCCTTAGAATTCTTCCCTACCTTATTCCTCTGCTGATATACAGGCTGCTCCAACCTGCTCTTAAATGCTTGATTTCGAGTGTGAGCGAAACTAATGAAAATATTGTTGGGGTAAAACCTAAAGGGAAAGGCCTAGCACCAAATTGCATTGGCCATCTGATCTAACTTCTGGAGGCAGTCAAAATGATCCTTAGAATTCTTCCCTACCTTATTCCTCTGCTGAGATACCGGGTGCTCCAACCTGCTGTTACATCCTTGATTTCGAGAGTGATCGAAACTAATGAAAACATTGTTGGGGTAAAACCTAAAGGGAAAGGCCTAGCACCAAATACCATTTGCCAATTGATCTAACTTCTGGAGGCAGTCAAAATGATCCTTAGAATTCTTCCCTACCTTATTCCTGTGCTGAGATACAGGGTGGTCCAACCTGCTGTAAAATGCTTGATTTCGAGAGTGATCGAAACTAATGAAAACATTGTTGGGGTAAAACCTAAAGGGAAAGGCCTAGCACCAAATACCCTTTGCCATCTGATCTAAATTCTGGAGGCAGTCAAAATGATCCTTAGAATTCTTCCCTACCTTATTCCTCTGCTAAGATACAGGGTGCTCCAACCTGCTGTTAAATGCTTGATTTCGAGTGAGATCGAAACTAATGAAAACATTGTTGGGGTAAAACCTAAAGGGAAAGGCCTAGCACCAAATTGCATTGGCCATCTGATCTAACTTCTGGAGGCAGTCAAAATGAGTATTTGAATTCTTCCCTACCTTATTCCTGTGCTGAGATACAGGATGCTCCAACCTGCTGTAAAATGCTTGATTTCGAGAGTGAGCAAAACTAATGAAAACATTGTTGGGGTAAAACCTAAAGGGAAAGGCCTAGCACCAAATACACTTTGCCATCTGATCTAACTTCTGGAGGCAGTCAAAATGATCCTTAGAATTCTTCCCTACCTTATTCCTCTGCTGAGATACAAGGTGGTCCAGCCTGCTGTAAAATGCTTGATTTCGAGAGTCATCGAAACTAATGAAAACATTGTTGGGGAAAAACCTGAAGGGAGAGGCCTAGCACCTAATTTCATAGGCCATCTGATCTAACTTCTGGAGGCAGTCAAAATGAGTATTTGAATTCTTCCCTACCTTATTCCTGTGCTGAGATACAGGGTGCTCCAACCTGCTGAAAAATGCTTGATTTCGAGAGTGAGCAAAACTAATGAAAACATTGTAGGGGTAAAACCTAAAGGGAAAGGTATAGCACCAAATTGCATTAGCCATCTGATCTAACTTCTGGAGGCAGTCAAAATGATCCTTAGAATTCTTCCCTACCTTAATCCTGTGCTGAGATACACGCTGCAGGAAACTGCTGTAAAATGCTTGATTTCGAGAGTGAGCGAAACTAATGAAAACATTGTTGGGGTAAAACCTAAAGGGAAAGGCCTAGCACCTAATATCATTGGCCATCTGATCTAACTTCTGGTGGCAGTCAAAATGAGTATTTGAATTCTTCCCTACCTTACTCCTGTGCTGAGATACAGGCTGCAGCAAACTGCTGTAAAATGCTTGATTTCGAGAGTGAGCGAAACTAATGAAAACATTGTTGGGGTAAAACCTAAAGGGAAAGGCATAGCACCAAATACCCTTTGCCATCTGATCTAAATTCTGGAGGCAGTCAAAATGATCCTTAGAATTCTTCCCTACCTTATTCCTCTGCTGAGATACAAGGTGGTCCAACCTGCTGTAAAATGCTTGATTTCGAGAGTGAGCGAAACTAATGAAAACATTGTTGGGGAAAAACCTAAAGGGAAAGGCCTAGCACCAAATTGCATTGGCCATCTGATCTAACTTCGGGAGGCAGTCAAAATGAGTATTTGAATTCTTCCCTACCTTATTCCTGTGCTGAGATACAGGGTGCTCCAATCTGCTGCAAAATTCTTGATTTCGAGAGTGATCGAAACTAATGAAAACATTGTTGGGTAAAACCTAAAGGGAAAGGCCTAGCACCAAATTGCACTGGCCATCTGATCTAACATCTGGAGGCAGTCAAAATGAGTATTTGAATTCTTCCCTACCTTATTCCTCTGCTGAGATACAGGGTTCTCCAACCTGCTGTTAAATGCTTGATTTCGAGTGTGATCGAAACTAATGAAAACATTGTTGGGGTAAAACCTAAAGGGAAAGGCACAGCTCCAAATACCATTTGCCATCTGATCTAACTTCTGGAGGCAGTCAAAATGAGTATTTGAATTCTTCCCTACCTTATTCCTGTGCTGAGATACAGGCTGCAGCAACCTGCTGTAAAATGCTTGATTTCGAGAGTGAGCGAAACTAATGAAAACATTGTTGGGGTAAAACCTAAAGGGAAAGGCCTAGCACCAAATACCCTTTGCCATCTGATCTAACTTCTGGAGGCAGTCAAAATGATCCTTAGAATTCTTCCCTACCTTATTCCTCTGCTGAGATACAGGGTGCCCCAACCTGCTGTAAAATGCTTGATTTCGAGAGTGATCGAAAGTAATGAAAACATTGTTGGGGTAAAACCTAAAGGGAAAGGCCTAGCACCAAATACCGTTTGCCATCTAATCTAACTTCTGGAGGCAGTCAAAATGATCCTCAGAATTCTTCCCTACCTTATTCCTGTGCTGAGATACAGGCTGCAGCAAACTGCTGTAAAATGCTTGATTTGGAGAGTGAGCGAAACTAATGAAAACACTGTTGGGGTAAAACCTAAAGGGAAAGGCCTAGCACCAAATACCATTTGCCATCTGATCTAACTTCTGGAGGCAGTCAAAATGAGTATTTGAATTCTTCCCTACCTTATTCCTGTGCTGAGATACAGGCTGCAGCAACCTGCTGTAAAATGCTTGATTTCGAGACTGATTGAAACTAATGAAAACATTGTTGGGGTAAAACCTAAAGGGAAAGGCCTAGCACCTAATTTCATTGGCCATCTGATCTAACTTCTGGTGGCAGTCAAAATGAGTATTTGAATTCTTCCCTACCTTATTCCTGTGCTGAGATACAGGCTGCAGCAACGTGCTGTAAAATGCTTGATTTCGAGAGTGAGCGAAACTAATGAAAACATTGTTGGGGTAAAACCTAAAGGGAAAGGCATAGCACCAAATACCCTTTGCCATCTGATCTAAATTTTGGAGGCAGTCAAAATGAGTATTTGAATTCTTCCCTACCTTATTCCTGTGCTGAGATACAGGCTGCAGCAACGTGCTGTAAAATGCTTGATTTAGAGAGTGATCGAAACTAATGAAAACATTGTTGGGGTAAAACCTAAAGGGAAAGGCCTAGCACCAAATTGCATTGGCCATCTGATCTAACTTCTGGAGGCAGTCAAAATGAGTATTTGAATTCTTCCCTACATTATTCCTCTGCTGAGATACAGGGTGCTCCAACGTGCAGTTAAATGCTTGATTTCGAGAGTGATCGAAACTAATGAAAACATTGTTGGGTAAAACCTAAAGGGAAAGGCCTAGCACCAAATTGCACTGGCCATCTGATCTAACTTCTGGAGGCAGTCAAAATGAGTATTTGAATTCTTCCCTACCTTATTCCTCTGCTGAGATACAGGGTGCTCCAACCTGCTGTAAAATGCTTGATTTCGAGAGTGATCGAAACTAATGAAAACATTGTTGGGGTAAAACCTAAAGGGAAAGGCCTAGCACCAAATACCCTTTGCCATCTGATCTAACTTCTGGAGGCAGTCAAAATGATCCTTAGAATTCTTCCCTACCTTATTCCTCTGCTGAGATACAGGGTGCTCCAACCTGCTGTTAAATGCTTGATTTCGAGAGTGATCGAAACTAATGAAAACATTGTTGGGGTAAAACCTAAAGGGAAAGGCCTAGCACCAAATACCCTTTGCCATCTGATCTAACTTCTGGAGGGAGTCAAAAAAATCCTTAGAATTCTTCCCTACATTATTCCTCTGCTGAGATACAGGGTGCTCCAACCTGCTGTAAAATGCTTGATTTCGAGAGTGAGCGAAACTAATGAAAACATTATTGGGGTAAAACCTAAAAGGAAAGGCCTAGCCCCAAATTGTATTGGCCATCTGACCTAACTTCTGGAGGCAGTCAAAATGAGTATTTGAATTCTTCCCTACCTTATTCCTCTGCTGACATACAGGCTGATCCAAACTGCTGTAAAATGCTTGATTTCGAGAGTGAGCAAAACTAATGAAAACATTGTTGGGGTAAAACCTAAAGGGAAAGGCCTAGCACAAATACCATTTGCCATCTGATCTAACTTCTGGACGCAGTCAAAATGATCCTTAGAATTTTTCCCTACCTTATTCCTCTGCTGAGATACAGGGTGCTCCAACCTGCTGTAAAATTCTTGATTTCGAAAGAGATCGAAACTAATGAAAACATTGTTGGGGTAAAACCTAAAGGGAAAGGCCTAGCACCAAATACCATTTGCCATCTGATCTAACTTCTGGAGGCAGTCAAAATGAGTATTTGAATTCTTCCCTACCTTATTCCTCTGCTGAGATACAGGGTGCTCCAACCTGCAGTTAAATGCTTGATTTCGAGAGTGATCGAAACTAATGAAAACATTGTTGGGTAAAACCTAAAGGGAAAGGCCTAGCACCAAATTGCACTGGCCATCTGATCTAACTTCTGGAGGCAGTCAAAATGAGTATTTGAATTCTTCCCTACCTTATTCCTCTGCTGAGATACAGGGTGCTCCAACCTGCTGTAAAATGCTTGATTTCGAGAGTGATCGAAACTAATGAAAACATTGTTGGGGCAAAACCTAAAGTGAAAGGCCTAGCACCAAATACCCTTTGCCATCTGATCTAACTTCTGGAGGCAGTCAAAATGATCCTTAGAATTCTTCCCTACCTTATTCCTCTGCTGAGATACAGGGTGCTCCAACCTGCTGTTGAATGCTTGATTTCGAGAGTGATCGAAACTAATGAAAACATTGTTGGGGTAAAACCTAAAGGGAAAGGCCTAGCACCAAAAACCCTTTGCCATCTGATCTAACTTCTGGAGGGAGTCAAAAAAATCCTTAGAATTCTTCCCTACATTATTCCTCTGCTGAGATACAGGGTGCTCCAACCTGCGGTAAAATGCTTGATTTCGAGAGTGAGCGAAACTAATGAAAACATTATTGGGGTAAAACCTAAAAGGAAAGGCCTAGCCCCAAATTGTATTGGCCATCTGATCTAACTTCTGGAGGCAGTCAAAATGAGTATTTGAATTCTTCCCTACCTTATTCCTCTGCTGACATACAGGCTGATCCAAACTGCTGTAAAATGCTTGATTTCGAGAGTGAGCAAAACTAATGAAAACATTGTTGGGGTAAAACCTAAAGGGAAAGGCCTAGCACAAATACCATTTGCCATCTGATCTAACTTCTGGACGCAGTCAAAATGATCCTTAGAATTTTTCCCTACCTTATTCCTCTGCTGAGATACAGGGTGCTCCAACCTGCTGTAAAATGCTTGATTTCGAAAGTGATCGAAACTAATGAAAACATTGTGGGGGTAAAACCTAAAGGGAAAGGCCTAGCACCAAATACCATTTGCCATCTGATCTAACTTCTGGAGGCAGTCAAAATGAGTATTTGAATTCT
Source organism: Melanerpes formicivorus (assembly GCF_026170545.1). Classification (NCBI taxonomy): domain Eukaryota; kingdom Metazoa; phylum Chordata; class Aves; order Piciformes; family Picidae; genus Melanerpes; species Melanerpes formicivorus. The sequence goes on along the minus strand of NW_027142395.1, from coordinate 5,833,174 downwards.
TCCCTACCTTATTCCTGTGCTGAGATACAGGCTGCTCCAACCTGCTGTAAAATGCTTCATTTCGAGAGTGATCGAAACCAATGAAAACATTGTTGGGCTAAAACCTAAAGGGAAAGGCCTAGCACCAAATTGCATAGGCCATCTGATCTAACTTCTGGAGGCAGTCAAAATGAGTATTTGAATTCTTCCCTACCTTATTCCTCTGCTGAGATACAGGGTGCTCCAACCTGCTGTTAAATGCTTGATTTCGAGAGTGATCGAAACCAATGAAAACATTGTTGGGTAAAACCTAAAGGGAGAGGCCTAGCACCTAATTTCATTGGCCATCTGATCAAACTTCTGGAGGCAGTCAAAATGAGTATTTGAATTCTTCCCTACCTTATTCCTGTGCTGAGATACAGGCTGCAGCAACCTGCTGTAAAATGCTTGATTTCGAGAGTGAGCGAAACTAATGAAAACATTGTTGGGGTAAAACCTAAAGGGAAAGGCATAGCACCAAATACCATTTGCCATCTGATCTAACTTCTGGAGGCAGTCAAAATGATCCTTAGAATTCTTCCCTACCTTATTCCTCTGCTGAGATACAGGGTGCTCCAACCTCCTGTAAAATGCTTGATTTCATGAGTGAGCGAAACTAATGAAAACATTGTTGGGGTAAAACCTAAAGGGAAAGGCCTAGCACCTAATTTCATTGGCCATATGATCTAACTTCTGGAGGCAGTCAAAATGAGTATTTGAATTCTTCCCTACCTTATTCCTGTACTGAGATACAGGCTGCAGCAACCTGCTGTAAAATGCTTGATTTCGAGTGTGATCGAAACTAATGAAAACATTGTTGGGGTAAAACCTAAAGGGAAAGGCATAGCACCATATACAATTTGCCATCTGATGTAACTTCTGGAGGCAGTCAAAATGAGTATTTGAATTCTTCCCTACCTTATTCCTCTGCTGAGATACAGGCTGCTCCAACCTGCTGTAAAATGCTTGATTTCGAGAGCGAGCGAAACTAATGAAAACATTGTTGGGGTAAAACCTAAAGGGAAAGGCCTAGCACCAAATTGCACTGGCCATCTGATCTAACTTCTGGAGGCAGTCAAAATGAGTATTTGAATTCTTCCCTACCTTATTCCTGTGCTGAGATACAGGGTGCTCCAACCTGCTGTAAAATGCTTGATTTCGAGAGTGAGCAAAACTAATGAAAACATTGTTGGGGTAAAACCTAAAGGGAAAGGCATAGCACCAAATACCATTTGCCATCTGATCTAACTTCTGGAGGCAGTCATAATGAGTATTTGAATTCTTCCCTACCTTATTCCTGTGCAGAGATACAGGCTGCAGCAACCTGCTGTAAAATGCTTGATTTCGAGAGTGAGCGAAACTAATGAAAACATTGTTGGGGTAAAACCTAAAGGGAAAGGCCTAGCACCAAATACCCTTTGCCATCTGATCTAACTTCCGGAGGCAGTCATAATGATTCTTAGAATTCTTCCCTACCTTATTCCTCTGCTGAGATACAGGGTGCTCCAACCTGCTGTAAAATGCTTGATTTCGAGAGTGATCGAAACTAATGAAAACATTGTTGGGGTAAAACCTAAAGGGAAAGGCATAGCACCAAATTGCATTAGCCATCTGATCTAACTTCTGGAGGCAGTCAAAATGATCCTTAGAATTCTTCCCTACCTTATTCCTCTGCTGAGATACACGCTGCAGCAAACTGCTGTAAAATGCTTGATTTCGAGAGTGAGCGAAACTAATGAAAACATTGTTGGGGTAAAACCTAAAGGGAAAGGCCTAGCACCTAATATCATTGGCCATCTGATCTAACTTCTGGTGGCAGTCAAAATGAGTATTTGAATTCTTCCCTACCTTACTCCTGTGCTGAGATACAGGCTGCAGCAAACTGCTGTAAAATGCTTGATTTCGAGAGTGAGCGAAACTAATGAAAACATTGTTGGGGTAAAACCTAAAGGGAAAGGCATAGCACCAAATACCCTTTGCCATCTGATCTAAATTCTGGAGGCAGTCAAAATGATCCTTAGAATTCTTCCCTACCTTATTCCTCTGCTGAGATACAAGGTGGTCCAACCTGCTGTAAAATGCTTGATTTCGAGAGTGATCGAAACTAATGAAAACATTGTTGGGGAAAAACCTAAAGGGAAAGGCCTAGCACCAAATTACTTTGGCCATCTGATCTAACTTCGGGAGGCAGTCAAAATGAGTATTTGAATTCTTCCCTACCTTATTCCTCTGCTGAGATACACGGTGCTCCAACCTGCTGCAAAATTCTTGATTTCGAGAGTGATCGAAACTAATGAAAACATTGTTGGGTAAAACCTAAAGGGAAAGGCCTAGCACCAAATTGCACTGGCCATCTGATCTAACTCCTGGAGGCAGTCAAAATGAGTATTTGAATTCTTCCCTACCTTATTCCTCTGCTGAGATACAGGCAGCTCCAACCTGCTGTTAAATACTTGATTTCGAGAGTGATCGAAACTAATGAAAACATTGTTGGGGTAAAACCTAAAGGGAAAGGCCTAGCACCAAATACAATTTGCCATCTGATCTAACTTCTGGAGGCAGTCAAAATGATCCTTAGAATTCTTCCCTACTTTATTCCTCTGCTGAGATACAGGGTGCTCCAACCTGCTGTTAAATGCTTGATTTCGAGAGTAATCGAAACTAATGAAAACATTGTTGGGGTAAAACCTAAAGGGAAAGACCTAGCACCAAATACCCTTTGCCATCTGATCTAACTTCTGGAGGCAGTCAAAAAAATCCTTAGAATTCTTCCCTACATTATTCCTCTGCTGAGATACAGGGTGGTCCAACCTGCTGTAAAATGCTTGATTTCGAGAGTGATTGAAACTAATGAAAACATTATTGGGGTAAAACCTAAAAGGAAAGGCCTAGCACCAAATTGTATTGGCCATCTGATCTAACTTCTGGTGGCAGTCAAAATGATCCTTAGAATTCTTCCCTACCTTATTCCTCTGCTGAGATACAGGGTGCTCCAACCTGCTGTTAAATGCTTGATTTCGAGAGTGATCGAAACTAATGAAAACATTGTTGGGGTAAAACCTAAAGGGAAAGGCCTAGCACCAAATACAATTTGCCATCTGATCTAACTTCTGGAGGCAGTCAAAATGATCCTTAGAATTCTTCCCTACTTTATTCCTCTGCTGAGATACAGGGTGCTCCAACCTGCTGTTAAATGCTTGATTTCGAGAGTGATCGAAACTAATGAAAACATTGTTGGGGTAAAACCTAAAGGGAAAGACCTAGCACCAAATACCCTTTGCCATCTGATCTAACTTCTGGAGGCAGTCAAAAAAATCCTTAGAATTCTTCCCTACATTATTCCTCTGCTGAGATACAGGGTGGTCCAACCTGCTGTAAAATGCTTGATTTCGAGAGTGATTGAAACTAATGAAAACATTATTGGGGTAAAACCTAAAAGGAAAGGCCTAGCACCAAATTGTATTGGCCATCTGATCTAACTTCTGGTGGCAGTCAAAATGATCCTTAGAATTCTTCCCTACCTTATTCCTCTGCTGAGATACAGGGTGCTCCAACCTGCTGTTAAATGCTTGATTTCGAGAGTGATCGAAACTAATGAAAACATTGTTGGGGTAAAACCTAAAGGGAAAGGCCTAGCACCAAATACCCTTTGCCATCTGATCTAACTTCTTGAGGCAGTCAAAATGATCCTTAGAATTCTTCCCTACCTTATTCCTCTGCTGAGATACAGGGTGCCCCAACCTGCTGTTAAATGCTTGATTTCGAGAGTGATCGAAACTAATGAAAACATTGTTGGGGTAAAACCTAAAGGGAAAGGCCTAGCACCAAATACCCTTTGCCATCTGATCTAACTTCTGGAGGGAGTCAAAAAAATCCTTAGAATTTTTCCCTACCTTATTCCTCTGCTGAGATACAGGGTGCTCCAACCTGCTGTAAAATGCTTGATTTCGAAAGTGATCGAAACTAATGAAAACATTGTTGGGGTAAAACCTAAAGGGAAAGGCCTAGCACCAAATACCATTTGCCATCTGATCTAAATTCTGGAGGCAGTCAAAATGAGTATTTGAATTCTTCCCTACCTTATTCCTCTGCTGAGATACAGGGTGCTCCAACCTGCTGTAAAATGCTTGATTTCGAGAGTGAGCGAAACTAATGAAAACATTGTTGGGGTAAAACCTAAAGGGAAAGGCATAGCAGCAAATACAATTTGCCATCTGATCTTACTTCTGGAGGCAGTCAAAATGAGTATTTGAATTCTTCCCTACCTTATTCCTCTGCTGAGATACAGGCTGCTCCAAACTGCTGTACAATGCTTGATTTCGAGAGTGAGCGAAACTAATGAAAACATTGTTGGGGTAAAACCTGAAGGGAAAGGCCTAGCACCTAATTTCATAGGCCATCTGATCTAACTTCTGGAGTCAGTCAAAATGAGTATTTGAATTCTTCCCTACCTTATTCCTGTGCTGAGATACAGGGTGCTCCAACCTGCTGAAAAATGTTTGATTTCGAGAGTGAGCAAAACTAATGAAAACATTGTTGGGGTAAAACCTAAAGGGAAAGGCATAGCACCAAATACCATTTGCCATCTGATCTAACTTCTGGAGGCAGTCATAATGAGTATTTGAATTCTTCCCTACCTTATTCCTGTGCTGAGATACAGACTGCAGCAACCTGCTGTAAAATGCTTGATTTCGAGAGTGAGCGAAACTAATGAAAACATTGTTGGGGTAAAACCTAAAGGGAAAGGCCTAGCACCAAATACCCTTTTGCCATCTGATCTAACTTCCGGAGGCAGTCATAATGATCCTTAGAATTCTTCCCTACCTTATTCCTCTGCTGAGATACAGGGTGCTCCAACCTGCTGTAAAATGCTTGATTTCGAGAGTGAGCGAAACTAATGAAAACATTGTTGGGGTAAAACCTAAAGGGAAAGGCATAGCACCAAATTGCATTAGCCATCTGATCTAACTTCTGGAGGCAGTCAAAATGATCCTTAGTATTCTTCCCTACCTTATTCCTGTGCTGAGATACACGCTGCAGCAAACTGCTGTAAAATGCTTGATTTCGAGAGTGAGCGAAACTAATGAAAACATTGTTGGGGTAAAACCTAAAGTGAAAGGCCTAGCACCTAATATCATTGGCCATATGATCTAACTTCTGGTGGCAGTCAAAATGAGTATTTGAATTCTTCCCTACCTTACTCCTGTGCTGAGATACAGGGTGCTCCAACCTGCTGTAAAATGCTTGATTTCGAGAGTGATCGAAACTAATGAAAACATTGTTGGGGTAAAACCTAAAGTGAAAGGCCTAGCACCTAATATCATTGGCCATCTGATCTAAATTCTGGAGGCAGTCAAAATGATCCTTAGAATTCTTCCCTACCTTATTCCTCTGCTGAGATACAAGGTGGTCCAACCTGCTGTAAAATGCTTGATTTCGAGAGTGAGCGAAACTAATGAAAACATTGTTGGGGAAAAACCTAAAGGGAAAGGCCTAGCACCAAATTACTTTGGCCATCTGATCTAACTTCGGGAGGCAGTCAAAATGAGTATTTGAATTCTTCCCTACCTTATTCCTGTGCTGAGATACAGGGTGCTCCAACCTGCTGCAAAATTCTTGATTTCGAGAGTGAGCGAAACTAATGAAAACATTGTTGGGTAAAACCTAAAGGGAAAGGCCTAGCACCAAATTGCACTGGCCATCTGATCTAACTCCTGGAGGCAGTCAAAATGAGTATTTGAATTCTTCCCTACCTTATTCCTCTGCTGAGATACAGGCTGCTCCAACCTGCTGTTAAATACTTGATTTCGAGAGTGATCGAAACTAATGAAAACATTGTTGGGGTAAAACCTAAAGGGAAAGGCCTAGCACCAAATACAATTTGCCATCTGATCTAACTTCTGGAGGCAGTCAAAATGATCCTTAGAATTCTTCCCTACTTTGTTCCTCTGCTGAGATACAGGGTGCTCCAACCTGCTGTTAAATGCTTGATTTCGAGAGTGATCGAAACTAATGAAAACATTGTTGGGGTAAAACCTAAAGGGAAAGACCTAGCACCAAATACCCTTTGCCATCTGATCTAACTTCTGGAGGCAGTCAAAAAAATCCTTAGAATTCTTCCCTACATTATTCCTCTGCTGAGATACAGGGTGCTCCATACTGCTGTAAAATGCTTGATTTCGAGAGTGATTGAAACTAATGAAAACATTATTGGGGTAAAACCTAAAAGGAAAGGCCTAGCACCAAATTGTATTGGCCATCTGATCTAACTTCTGGAGGCAGTCAAAATGATCCTTAGAATTCTTCCCTACCTTATTCCTGTGCTGAGATACAGGGTGCTCCAACCTGCTGTTAAATGCTTGATTTCGAGAGTGATCGAAACTAATGAAAACATTGTTGGGGTAAAACCTAAAGGGAAAGGCCTAGCACCAAAAACCCTTTGCCATCTGATCTAACTTCTAGAGGCAGTCAAAATGATCCTTAGAATTCTTCCCTACCTTATTCCTCTGTTGAGATTCAGGGTGCTCCAACCTGCTGTTAAATGCTTGATTTCGAGAGTGATCGAAACTAATGAAAACATTGTTGGGGTAAAACCTAAAGGGAAAGGCCTAGCACCAAATACCCTTTGCCATCTGATCTAACTTCTGGAGGGAGTCAAAAAAATCCTTAGAATTCTTCCCTACATTATTCCTCTGCTGAGATACAGGGTGCTCCAACCTGCTGTAAAATGCTTGATTTCGAGAGTGAGCAAAACTAATGAAAACATTGTTTTGGTAAAACCTAAAGGGAAAAGCCTAGCACAAATACCATTTGCCATCTGATCTAACTTCTGGAGGCAGTCAAAATGATCCTTAGAATTTTTCCCTACCTTATTCCTCTGCTGAGATACAGGGTGCTCCAACCTGCTGTAAAATGCTTGATTTCGAAAGTGATCGAAACTAATGAAAACATTGTTGGGGTAAAACCTAAAGGGAAAGGCCTAGCACCAAATACCATTTGCCATCTGATCTAAATTCTGGAGGCAGTCAAAATGAGTATTTGAATTCTTCCCTACCTTATTCCTCTGCTGAGATACAGGGTGCTCCAACCTGCTGTAAAATGCTTGATTTCGAGAGTGAGCGAAACTAATGAAAACATTGTTGGGGTAAAACCTAAAGGGAAAGGCATAGCACCAAATACAATTTGCCATCTGATCTAACTTCTGGAGGCAGTCAAAATGAGTATTTGAATTCTTCCCTACCTTATTCCTCTGCTGAGATACAGGCTGCTCCAACCTGCTGTAAAATGCTTGATTTCGAGAGTGAGCGAAACTAATGAAAACATTGTTGGGGTAAAACCTGAAGGGAAAGGCCTAGCACCTAATTTCATAGGCCATCTGATCTAACTTCTGGAGGCAGTCAAAATGAGTATTTGAATTCTTCCCTACCTTATTCCTGTGCTGAGATACAGAGTGCTCCAACCTGCTGTAAAATGCTTGATTTCGAGAGTGAGCGAAACTAATGAAAACATTGTTGGGGTAAAACCTAAAGGGAAAGGCCTAGCACCAAATACCCTTTGCCATCTGATCTAACTTCCGGAGGCAGTCATAATGATCCTTAGAATTCTTCCCTACCTTATTCCTCTGCTGAGATACAGGGTGCTCCAACCTGCTGTAAAATGCTTGATTTTGAGTGTGATCGAAACTAATGAAAACATTGTTGGGGTAAAACCTAAAGGGAAAGGCATAGCACCAAATTGCATTAGCCATATGATCTAACTTCTGGAGGCAGCCAAAATGATCCTTAGAATTCTTCCCTACCTTATTCCTCTGCTGAGATACACGCTGCAGCAAACTGCTGTAAAATGCTTGATTTCGACAGTGAGCGAAACTAATGAAAACATTGTTGGGGTAAAACCTAAAGGGAAAGGCCTAGCACCTAATATCATTGGCCATCTGATCTAACTTCTGGTGGCAGTCAAAATGAGTATTTGAATTCTTCCCTACCTTACTCCTGTGCTGAGATACAGGCTGCAGCAAACTGCTGTAAAATGCTTGATTTCGAGAGTGAGCGAAACTAATGAAAACATTGTAGGGGTAAAACCTAAAGGGAAAGGCATAGCACCAAATACCCTTTGCCATCTGATCTAAATTCTGGAGGCAGTCAAAATGATCCTTAGAATTCTTCCCTACCTTTTTCCTCTGCTGAGATACAAGGTGGTCAAACCTGCTGTAAAATGCTTGATTTCGAGAGTGAGCGAAACTAATGAAAACATTGTTGGGGAAAAACCTAAAGGGAAAGGCCTAGCACCAAATTGCATTGGCCATCTGATCTAACTTCGGGAGGCAGTCAAAATGAGTATTTGAATTCTTCCCTACCTTATTCCTGTGCTGAGATACAGGGTGCTCCAACCTGCTGCAAAATTCTTGATTTCGAGAGTGATCGAAACTAATGAAAACATTGTTGGGTAAAACCTAAAGGGAAAGGCCTAGCACCAAATTGCACTGGCCATCTGATCTAACTCCTGGAGGCAGTCAAAATGAGTATTTGAATTCTTCCCTACCTTATTCCTCTGCTGAGATACAGGGTGCTCCAACCTGCTGTTAAATACTTGATTTCGAGAGTGATCGAAACTAATGAAAACATTGTTGGGGTAAAACCTAAAGGGAAAGGCCTAGCACCAAATACAATTTGCCATCTGATCTAACTTCTGGAGGCAGTCAAAATGGTCCTTAGAATTCTTCCCTACTTTATTCCTCTGCTGAGATACAGGGTGCTCCAACCTGCTGTTAAATGCTTGATTTCGAGAGTGATCGAAACTAATGAAAACATTGTCGGGGTAAAACCTAAAGGGAAAGGCCTAGCACCAAATACCCTTTGCCATCTGATCTAACTTCTGGAGGCAGTCAAAATGATCCTTAGAATTCTTCCCTACCTTATTCCTCTGCTGAGATACAGGGTTCTCCAACCTGCTGTAAAACGCTTGATTTCGAGTGTGATCGAAACTAATGAAAACATTGTTGGGGTAAAACCTAAAGGGAAAGGCACAGATCCAAATACCATTTGCCATCTGATCTAACTTCTGGAGGCAGTCAAAATGAGTATTTGAATTCTTGCCTACCTTATTCCTGTGCTGAGATACAGGCTGCAGCAACCTGCTGTAAAATGCTTGATTTCGAGAGTGAACGAAACTAATGAAAACATTGTTGGGGTAAAACCTAAAGGGAAAGGCCTAGCACCAAATACCCTTTGCCATCTGATCTAACTTCTGGAGGCAGTCAAAATGATCCTTAGAATTCTTCCCTACCTTATTCCTGTGCTGTGATACAGGCTGCTCCAACCTGCTGTAAAATGCTTGATTTCGAGAGTGAGCGAAACTAATGAAAACATTGTTGGGTAAAACCTAAAGGGAAAGGCCTAGCACCTAATTTCATTGGCCATCTGATCTAACTTCTGGTGGCAGTCAAAATGAGTATTTGAATTCTTCCCTACCTTATTCCTGTGCTGAGATACAGGCTGCAGCAAACTGCTGTAAAATGCTTGATTTCGAGAGTGAGCGAAACTAATGAAAACATTGTTGGGGTAAAACCTAAAGGGAAAGGCATAGCACCAAATACCCTTTAACATCTGATCTATATTCTGGAGGCAGTCAAAATGAGTATTTGAATTTTTCCCTACCTTATTCCTGTGCTGAGATACAGGCTGCAGCAACGTGCTGTAAAATGCTTGATTTAGAGAGTGATCGAAACTAATGAAAACATTGTTGGGGTAAAACCTAAAGGGAAAGGCCTAGCACCAAATTGCATTGGCCATCTGATCTAACTTCTGGAGGCAGTCAAAATGATCCTTAGAATTCTTCCCTACCTTATTCCTCTGCTGAGATACAGGGTGCTCCAACCTGCTGTTAAATGCTTGATTTCGAGAGTGATCGAAACTAATGAAAACATTGTTGGGGTAAAACCTAAAGGGAAAGGCCTAGCACCAAATACCCTTTGCCATCTGATCTAACTTCTGGAGGCAGTCAAAATGATCCTTAGAATTCTTCCCTACCTTATTCCTCTGCTGAGATACAGGGTGCTCCAACCTGCTGTTAAATGCTTGATTTCGAGAGTGATCGAAACTAATGAAAACATTGTTGGGGTAAAACCTAAAGGGAAAGGCCTAGCATCAAATACCCTTTGCCATCTGATCTTACTTCTGGAGGGAGTCAAAAAAATTCTTAGAATTCTTCCCTGTATTATTCCTCTGCTGAGATACAGGGTGCTCCAACCTGCTGTAAGATGCTTGATTTCGAGAGTGATCGAAACTAATGAAAACATTATTGGGGTAAAACCTAAAAGGAAAGGCCTAGCACCAAATTGTATTGCCCATCTGACCTAACTTCTGGAGGCAGTCAAAATGAGTATTTGAATTCTTCCCTACCTTATTCCTCTGCTGACATACAGGCAGCTCCAACCTGCTGTAAAATGCTTGATTTCGAGAGTGAGCAAAACTAATGAAAACATTGTTGGGGAAAAACCTGAAGGGAGAGGCCTAGCACCTAATTTCATAGGCCATCTGATCTAACTTCTGGAGGCAGTCTATATGAGTATTTGAATTCTTCCCTACCTTATTCCTCTGCTGAGATACAGGGTGCTCCAACCTGCTGTTAAATGCTTGATTTCGAGAGTGATCGAAACTAATGAAAACATTGTTGGGGTAAAACCTAAAGGGAAAGGCGTAGCACCAAATACTCTTTGCCATCTGATCTAAATTCTGGAGGCAGTCAAAATGATCTTTAGAATTCTTCCCTACCTTATTCCTCTGCTGAGATACAGGGTGCTCCAACCTGCTGTAAAATGCTGATTTCGAGAGTGATCGAAACTAATGAAAACATTGTTGGGGTAAAACCTAAAGGGAAAGGCCTAGCGCCAAATACCATTTGCCATCTGATCTAACTTCAGGAGGCAGTCAAAATGATCCTTAGAATTCTTCTCTACCTTATTCCTCTGCTGAGATACAGGGTGCTCCAATCTGCTGTAAAATGCTTGATTTCATGAGTGAGTGATCGAAACTAATGAAAACATTGTTGGGGTAAAACCCAAAGGGAAAGGCCTAGCACCTAATTTCATTGGCCATCTGATCTAACTTCTGGTGGCAGTCAAAATGAGTATTTGAATTCTTCCCTACCTTATTCCTCTGCTGAGATACAGGCTGCAGCAACCTGCTGTAAAATGCTTGATTTCGAGAGTGTGCGAAACTAATGAAAACACTGTTGGGGTAAAACCTAAAGGGAAAGGCCTAGCACCAAATACCCTTTGTCATCTGATCTAACTTCCGGAGGCAGTCAAAATGAGTATTTGAATTCTTCCCTACCTTATTCCTCTACTGTGATACAGAGTGCTCCAACCTGCTGTAAAATTCTTGATTTCGAGAGTGATCGAAACTAATGAAAACATTGTTGGGGTAAAACCTAAAGGGAAAGACCTAGCACCAAATTGCACAGGCCATCTGACCTAACCTCTGGAGGCAGTAAAAATGAGTATTTGAATTCTTCCCTACCTTATTCCTGTGCTGAGATACAGGCTGCTCCAAACTGCTGTAAAATGCTTTATTTCGAGAGTGAGCAAAACTAATGAAAACATTGTTGGGGTAAAACCTAAAGGGAAAGGCCTAGCACCAAATACCCTTTGCCATCTGATCTAACTTCTGGAGGCAGTCAAAATGATCCTAAGAATTCTTTCCTACCTTATTCCTCTGCTGAGATACAGGGTGCTCCAACCTGCTCTTAAATGCTTGATTTCGAGAGTGAGCAAAACTAATGAAAACATTGTCGGGGTAAAACCTAAAGGGAAAGGCCTAGCACCAAATACCCTTTGCCATCTGATCTACCTTCTGGAGGCAGTCAAAAAAATCCTTAGAATTCTTCCCTACCTTATTCCTGTGCTGAGATACAGGCTGCTCCAACCTGCTGTAAAATGCTTGATTTCGAGAGTGATCGAAACTAATGAAAACATTGTTGGGGTAAAACCTAAAGGGAAAGGCCTAGCACCAAATACCATTTGCCATCTGATCTAACTTCTGGAGGCAGTCAAAATGAGTATTTGAATTCTTCCCTACCTTATTCCTGTGCTGAGATACAGCGTGATCCAACCTGCTGCAAAATTCTTGATTTCGAGAGTGATCGAAACTAATGAAAACATTGTTGGGTAAAACCTAAAGGGAAAGGCCTAGCACCAAATTGCACTGGCCATCTGATCTAACTTCTGGAGGCAGTGAAAATGAGTATTTGAATTCTTCCCTACCTTATTCCTGTGCTGAGATACAGGGTGCTCCAACCTGCTGTAAAATGCTTGATTTCGAGAGTGAGCAAAACTAATGAAAACATTGTTGGGGTAAAACCTAAAGGGAAAGGCCTAGCACCAAATTGCATTGGCCATCTGATCTAACTTCTGGAGGCAGTCAAAATGATCCTTAGAATTCTTCCCTACCTTATTCCTCTGCTGAGATACAGGATTCTCCATCCTGCTGTAAAATGCTTGATTTCGAGAGTGATCGAAACTAATGAAAACATTGTTGGGGTAAAACCTAAAGGGAAAGGCATAGCACCAAATACCATTTGGTGCTATGATCTGACTTCTGGAGGCAGTCAAAATGATCCTTAGAATTCTTCCCTACCTTATTCCTCTGCTGAGATACAGGGTGCTCCAACTTGCTGTAAAATGCTTGATTTCGAGAGTGAGCAAAACTAATGAAAACATTGTTGGGTAAAACCTAAAGGGAAAGGCCTAGCACCAAATTGCATTGGCCATCTGATCTAACTTCTGGAGGCAGTCAAAATGGGTATTTGAATTCTTCCCTACCTTATTCCTCTGCTGAGATACAGTGTGCTCCAACCTGCTATAAAATGCTTGATTTCGAGAGTGAGCAAAACTAATGAAAACATTGTTGGGGTAAAACCTAAAGGGAAAGGCATAGCACCAAATTGCATTGGCCACCTGATCTAACTTCTGGAGGCAGTCAAAATGATCCTTAGAATTCTTCCCTACCTTATTCCTCTGCTGAGATACAGGATGCTCCAACCTGCTGCTAAATGCTTGATTTCGAGAGTGAGCGAAACTAATGAAAACATTTTTGGGGTAAAAACTAAAAGGAAAGGCCTAGCACCAAATTGCACTGTCCATCTGATCTAACTTCTGGAGGCAGTCAAAATGCGTATTTGAATTCTTCCCTACCTTATTCCTCTGCTGAGATACAGGGTGCTCCAACCTGCTGTAAAATGCTTGATTTCGAAAGTGAGCAAAACTAATGAAAACATTGTTGGGGTAAAATCTAAAGGGAAAGGCCTAGCACCAAATTGCATTGGCCATCTGATCTAACTTCTGGAGGCAGTCAAAATGATCCTTAGAATTCTTCCCTACCTTATTCCTGTGCTGAGATACAGGGTGCTCCAACCTGCTGTTTAATGCTTCATATCGAGAGTGATCGAAACTAATGAAAACATTGTTGGGGTAAAACCTAAAGGGAAAGGCCTAGCACCAAATACCCTTTGCCATCTGATCTAACTTCTGGAGGCAGTCAAAATGATCCTTAGAATTCTTCCCTACCTTATTCCTGTGCTGAGATACAGGGTGCTCCAACCTGCTGTTAAATGCTTGATTTCGAGAGTGATCGAAACTAATGAAAACATTGTTGGGGTAAAACCTAAAGGGAAAGGCCTAGCACCTAATTTCATTTGCCATCTGATCTAACTTCTGGAGGCAGTCAAAATGAGTATTTGAATTCTTCCCTACCTTATTCCTCTGCTGAGATACAGGCTGCTCCAACCTGCTGTAAAATGCTTGATTTCATGAGTGATAGAAACTAATGAAAACATTGTTGGGGTAAAACCTAAAGGGAAAGGCATAGCACCAAATATCATTTGATATCTGATCTAACTTCTGGAGGCAGTCAAAATGAGTATTTGAATTCTTCCCTACCTTATTCCTGTGCTGAGATACAGGCTGCAGCAACCTGCTGTAAAATGCTTGATTTCGAGAGTGAGCAAAAGTAATGAAAACATTGTTGGGGTAAAACCTAAAGGGAAAGGCATAGCACCAAATACCATTTGCCATCTGATCTAACTTCTGGAGGCAGTCAAAATGATCCTTAGAATTCTTCCCTACCTTATTCCTCTGCTGAGATACAAGGTGCTCCAACCTGCTGCTAAATGCTTGATTTCGAGAGTGAGCGAAACTAATGAAAACATTGTTGGGGTAAAACCTAAAGGGAAAAGCCTAGCACCAAATTGCATTGGCCATCTGATCTAACTTCTGGAGGCAGTCAAAATGAGTATTTGAATTCTTCCCTAACTTATTCCCCTGCTGAGATACAGCGTGATCCAACCTGCTGCAAAATTCTTGATTTCGAGAGTGATCGAAACTAATGAAAACATTGTTGGGTAAAACCTAAAGGGAAAGGCCTAGCACCAAATTGCACTGGCCATCTGATCTAACTTCTGGAGGCAGTGAAAATGAGTATTTGAATTCTTCCCTACCTTATTCCTGTGCTGAGATACAGGGTGCTCCAACCTGCTGTAAAATGCTTGATTTCGAGAGTGAGCAAAACTAATGAAAACATTGTTGGGGTAAAACCTAAAGGGAAAGGCCTAGCACCAAATTGCATTGGCCATCTGATCTAACTTCCGGAGGCAGTGAAAATGATCCTTAGAATTCTTCCCTACCTTATTCCTCTGCTGAGATACAGGATTCTCCATCCTGCTGTTAAATCCTTGATTTCGAGAGTGATCGAAACTAATGAAAACATTGTTGGGGTAAAACCTAAAAGGAAAGGCCTAGCACCAAATTGTATTGGCCATCTGATCTAACTTCTGGAGGCAGTCAAAATGATCCTTAGAATTCTTCCCTACCTTATTCCTGTGCTGAGATACAGGGTGCTCCAACCTGCTGTAAAATGCTTGATTTCGACAGTGATCGAAACTAATGAAAACATTGTTGGGGTAAAACCTAAAGGGAAAGGCCTAGCACCAAATTGCATTGGCCATCTGATCTAACTTCTGGAGGCAGTCAAAATGATCCTTAGAATTCTTCCCTACCTTATTCCTGTGCTGAGATACAGGCTGCTCCAACCTGCTGTAAAATGCTTGATTTAGAGAGTGAGCGAAAGTAATGAAAACATTGTTGGGGTAAAACCTAAAGGGAAAGGCCTAGCACCAAATACCCTTTGCCATCTGATCTAACTTCTGGAGGCAGTCAAAAAAATCCTTAGAATTCTTCCCTACATTATTCCTCTGCTGAGATACAGGGTGCTCCAACCTGCTGTAAAATGCTTGATTTCGAGAGTGATCGAAACTAATGAAAACATTGTTGGGGTAAAACCTAAAGGGAAAGGCCTAGCACCTAATTTCATTTGCCATCTGATCTAACTTCTGGAGGCAGTCAAAATGAGTATTTGAATTCTTCCCTGCCTTATTCCTCTGCTGAGATACAGGCTGCTCCAACCTGCTGTAAAATGCTTGATTTCATGAGTGATAGAAACTAATGAAAACATTGTTGGGGTAAAACCTAAAGGGAAAGGCCTAGCACCAAATATCATTTGCTATCTGATCTAACTTCTGGAGGCAGTCAAAATGAGTATTTGAATTCTTCCCTACCTTATTCCTGTGCTGAGATACAGGCTGCAGCATCCTGCTGTAAAATGCTTGATTTCGAGAGTGATCGAAACTAATGAAAACATTGTTGGGGTAAAACCTAAAGGGAAAGGCCTAGCACCAAATACCATTTGCCATCTGATCTAACTTCTGGAGGCAGTCAAAATGATCCTTAGAATTCTTCCCTACCTTATTCCTCTGCTGAGATACAAGGTGCTCCAACCTGCTGCTAAATGCTTGATTTCGAGAGTGATCGAAACTAATGAAAACATTGTTGGGGTAAAACCTAAAGGGAAAGGCCTAGCACCAAATTGCACTGGCCATCTGATCTAACTCCTGGAGGCAGTCAAAATGAGTATTTGAATTCTTCCCTACCTTATTCCTGTACTGAGATACAGGCTGCTCCAACCTGCTGTAAAATGCTTGATTTCGAGAGTGAGCAAAACTAATGAAAACATTGTTGGGGTAAAACCTAAAGGGAAAGGCCTAGCACCAAATTGCATTGGCCATCTGATCTAACTTCTGGAGGCAGTCAAAATGATCCTTAGAATTCTTCCCTACCTTATTCCTCTGCTGAGATACAGGGTTCTCCAACCTGCTGTTAAATCCTTGACTTCGAGAGTGATCGAAACTAATGAAAACATTGTTGGGGTAAAACCTAAAGGGAAAGGCCTAGCACCAAATACCCTTTGCCATCTGATCTAACTTCTGGAGGCAGTCAAAATGATCCTTAGAATTCTTCCCTACTTTATTCCTCTGCTGAGATACAGGGTGCTCCAACCTGCTGTAAAATGCTTGATTTCGAGAGTGATCGAAACTAATGAAAACATTGTTGGGGTAAAACCTAAAGGGAAAGGCCTAGCACCAAATACCCTTTGCCATCTGATCTAACTTCTGGAGGCAGTCAAAATGATCCTTAGAATTCTTCCCTACCTTATTCCTCTGCTGAGATACAGGGTGCTCCAACCTGCTGTAAAATGCTTGATTTCGAGAGTGATCGAAACTAATGAAAACATTATTGCGGTAAAACCTAAAAGGAAAGGCCTAGCACCAAATGGTATTGGCCATCTGATCTAACTTCTGGAGGCAGACAAAATGATCTTTAGAATTCTTCCCTACCTTATTCCTGTGCTGAGATACAGGGTGCTCCAACCTGCTGTAAAATGCTTGATTTCGAGAGTGATCGAAACTAATGAAAACATTGTTGGGGTAAAACCTAAAGGGAAAGGCCTAGCACCAAATTGCATTGGCCATCTGATCTAACTTCTGGAGGCAGTCAAAATGATCCTTAGAATTCTTCCCTACCTTATTCCTCTGCTGAGATACAGGGTGCTCCAACCTGCTGTTAAATGCTTGATTTCGAGAGTGATCGAAACTAATGAAAACATTGTTGGGGTAAAACCTAAAGGGAAAGGCCTAGCACCAAATACCCTTTGCCATCTGATCTAACTTCTGGAGGCAGTCAAAAAAATCCTTAGAATTCTTCCCTACATTATTCTTCCGCTGAGATACAGGGTGCTCCAACCTGCTGTAAAATGCTTGATTTCGAGAGTGATCGAAACTAATGAAAACATTGTTGGGGTAAAACCTAAAGGGAAAGGCCTAGCACCTAATTTCATTTGCCATCTGATCTAACTTCTGGAGGCAGTCAAAATGAGTATTTGAATTCTTCCCTACCTTATTCCTCTGCTGAGATACAGGCTGCTCCAACCTGCTGTAAAATGCTTGATTTCATGAGTGATAGAAACTAATGAAAACATTGTTGGGGTAAAACCTAAAGGGAAAGGCCTAGCACCAAATATAATTTGCTATCTGATCTAACTTCTGGAGGCAGTCAAAATGAGTATTTGAATTCTTCCCTACCTTATTCCTGTGCTGAGATACAGGCTGCAGCATCCTGCTGTAAAATGCTTGATTTCGAGAGTGAGCGAAACTAATGAAAACATTGTTGGGGTAAAACCTAAAGGGAAAGGCATAGCACCAAATACCATTTGCCATCTGATCTAACTTCTGGAGGCAGTCAAAATGATCCTTAGAATTCTTCCCTACCTTATTCCTCTGCTGAGATACAAGGTGCTCCAACCTGCTGCTAAATGCTTGATTTCGAGAGTGATCGAAACTAATGAAAACATTGTTGGGGTAAAACCTAAAGGGAAAGGCCTAGCACCAAATTGCATTGGCCATCTGATCTAACTTCTGGAGGCAGTCAAAATGAGTATTTGAATTCTTCCCTACCTTATTCCTCTGCTGAGATACAGCGTGCTCCAACCTGATGCAAAATTCTTGATTTCGAGAGTGAGCGAAACTAATGAAAACATTGTTGGGTAAAACCTAAAGGGAAAGGCCTAGCACCAAATTGCACTGGCCATCTGATCTAACTTCTGGAGGCAGTCAAAATGAGTATTTGAATTCTTCCCTACTTTATTCCTCTGCTGAGATTAAGGGTGCTCCAAACTGCTGTAAAATGCTTGATTTCGAGAGTGAGCAAAACTAATGAAAACATTGTTGGGGTAAAACCTAAAGGGAAAGGCCTAGCACCAAATAACCTTTGCCATCTGATCTAACTTCTGGAGGCAGTCAAAATGATCCTTAGAATTCTTCCCTACCTTATTCCTGTGCTGAGATACAGGGTGCTCCAACCTGCTGCTAAATGCTTGATTTCGAGAGTGATCCAAACTAATGAAAACATTATTGGGGTAAAACCTAAAAGGAAAGGCCTAGCACCAAATGGTATTGGCCATCTGATCTAACTTCTGGAGGCAGACAAAATGATCCTTAGAATTCTTCCCTACCTTATTCCTGTGCTGAGATACAGGGTGCTCCAACCTGCTGTAAAATGCTTGATTTCGACAGTGATCGAAACCAATGAAAACATTGTTGGGGTAAAACCTAAAGGGAATGGCCTAGCACCAAATTGCATTGGCCATCTGATCTAACTTCCAGAGGCAGTCAAAATGATCCTTAGAATTCTTCCCTACCTTGTTCCTCTGCTGAGATACAGGGTGCTCCAACCTGCTGTTAAATGCTTGATTTCGAGAGTGATCGAAACTAATGAAAACATTGTTGGGGTAAAACCTAAAGGGAAAGGCCTAGCACCAAATACCCTTTGCCATCTGATCTAACTTCTGGAGGCATTCAAAAAAATCCTTAGAATTCTTCCCTACATTATTCCTCTGCTGAGATACAGGGTGCTCCAACCTGCTGTAAAATGCTTGATTTCGAGAGTGATCGAAACTAATGAAAACATTGTTGGGGTAAAACCTAAAGGGAAAGGCCTAGCACCTAATTTCATTTGCCATCTGATCTAACTTCTGGAGGCAGTCAAAATGAGTATTGGAATTCTTCCCTACCTTATTCCTCTGCTGAGATACAGGCTGCTCCAACCTGCTGTAAAATGCTTGATTTCATGAGTGATAGAAACTAATGAAAACATTGTTGGGGTAAAACCTAAAGGGAAAGGCCTAGCACCAAATATCATTTGCTATCTGATCTAACTTCTGGAGGCAGTCAAAATGAGTATTTGAATTCTTCCCTACCTTATTCCTGTGCTGAGACACAGGCTGCAGCATCCTGCTGTAAAATGCTTCATTTCGAGAGTGATCGAAACTAATGAAAACATTGTTGGGGTAAAACCTAAAGGGAAAGGCATAGCACCAAATACCATTTGCCATCTGATCTAACTTCTGGAGGCAGTCAAAATGATCCTTAGAATTCTTCCCTACCTTATTCCTCTGCTGAGATACAAGGTGCTCCAACCTGCTGCCAAATGCTTGATTTTGAGAGTGATCGAAACTAATGAAAACATTGTTGGGGTAAAACCTAAAGGGAAAGGCTTAGCACCAAATTGCATTGGCCATCTGATCTAACTTCTGGAGGCAGTCAAAATGAGTATTTGAATTCTTCCCTACCTTATTCCTCTGCTGAGATACAGCGTGCTCCAACCTGCTGCAAAATTCTTGATTTCGAGAGTGAGCGAAATTAATGAAAACATTGTTGGGTAAAACCTAAAGGGAAAGGCCTAGCACCAAATTGCACTGGCCATCTTATCTAACCTCTGGAGGCAGTCAAAATGAGTAATTGAATTCTTCCCTACCTTATTCCTGTGCTGAGATACAGGCTGCTCCAACCTGCTGTAAAATGCTTGATTTCGAGAGTGATCGAAACTAATGAAAACATTGTTGGGGTAAAACCTAAAGGGAAAGGCCTAGCACCAAATTGCATTGGCCATCTGATCTAACTTCTGGAGGCAGTCAAAATGATCCTTAGAATTCTTCCCTACCTTATTCCTCTGCTGAGATACAGGGTGCTCCAACCTGCTGTAAAATGCTTGATTTCGAGAGTGATCCGAACCAATGAAAACATTGTTGGGGTAAAACCTAAAAGGAAAGGCCTAGCACCAAGTACCATTGGCCACCTGATCTAACTTCTGGAGGCAGTCAAAATGATCCTTAGAATTCTTCCCTACCTTATTCCTGTGCTGAGATACAGGGTGCTCCAACCTGCTGTAAAATGCTTGATTTCGACAGTGATCGAAACTAATGGAAACATTGTTGGGGTAAAACCTAAAGGGAAAGGCCTAGCACCAAATTGCATTGGCCATCTGATCTAACTTCTGGAGGCAGTCAAAATGAGTATTTGAATTCTTCCCTACCTTATTCCTCTGCTGAGATACAGCGTGCTCCAACCTGCTGCAAAATTCTTGATTTCGTGAGTGATCGAAACTAATGAAAACATTGTTGGGTAAAACCTAAAGGGAAAGGCCTAGCACCAAATTGCACTGGCCATCTGATCTAACTCCTGGAGGCAGTCAAAATGAGTATTTGAATTCTTCCCTACCTTATTCCTCTGCTGAGATACAGGGTGCTCCAACCTGCTGTAAAATGCTTGATTTCGAAAGTGAGCAAAACTAATGAAAACATTGTTGGGGTAAAACCTAAAGGGAAAGGCCTAGCACCAAATTGCATTGGCCATCTGATCTAACTTCTGGAGGCAGTCAAAATGATCCTTAGAATTCTTCCCTACGTTATTCCTCTGCTGAGATACAGGGTGCTCCAACCTGCTGTTAAATGCTTCATTTCGAGAGTGATCGAAACTAAAGAAAACATTGTTGGGGTAAAACCTAAAGGGAAAGGCCTAGCACCAAATACCCTTTGCCATCTGATCTAACTTCTGGAGGCAGTCAAAATGATCCTTAGAATTCTTCCCTACCTTATTCCTCTGCTGAGATACAGGGTGCTCCAACCTGCTGTAAAATGCTTGATTTCGAGAGTGATCGAAACTAATGAAAACATTGTTGGGGTAAAACCTAAAGGGAAAGGCCTAGCACCAAATACCCTTTGCCATCTGATCTAACTTCTGGAGGCAGTCAAAAAAATCCTTAGAATTCTTCCCTACCTTATTCCTCTGCTGAGATACAGGGTGCTCCAACCTGCTGTAAAATGCTTGATTTCGAGAGTGATCGAAACTAATGAAAACAGTGTTGGGGTAAAACCTAAAGGGAAAGGCCTAACACCTAATTTCATTTGCCATCTGATGTAACTTCTGGAGGCAGTCAAAATGAGTATTTGAATTCTTCCCTACCTTATTCCTCTGCTGAGATACAGGGTGCTCCAACCTGCTGTAAAATGCTTGATTTCATGAGTGAGCGAAACTAATGAAAACATTGTTGGGGTAAAACCTAAAGGGAAAGGCATAGCGCCAAATATCATTTGCTATCTGATCTAACTTCTGGAGGCAGTCAAAATGAGTATTTGAATTCTTCCCTACCTTATTCCTCTGCTGAGATACAGCGTGCTCCAACCTGCTGTAAAATGCTTGATTTTGAGAGTGATAGAAACTAATGAAAACATTGTTCGGTAAAACATAAAGGGAAAGGCCTAGCACCAAATTGCACTGGCCATCTGATCTAACTTCTGGAGGCAGTCAAAATGATCCTTAGAATTCTTCCCTACCTTATTCCTCTGCTGAGATACAGGATTCTCCAACCTGCTGTTAAATCCTTGATTTCGAGAGTGATCGAAACTAATGAAAACATTGTTGGGGTAAAACCTAAAAGGAAAGGCCTAGCACCAAATTGTATTGGCCATCTGATCAAACTTCTGGAGGCAATCAAAATGATCCTTAGAATTCTTCCCTACCTTATTCCTGTGCTGAGATACAGGGTGCTCCAACCTGCTGTAAAATGCTTGATTTCGACAGTGATCGAAATTAATGAAATCATTGTTGGGGTAAAACCTAAAGGGAAAGGCCTAGCACCAAATTGCATTGGCCATCTGATCTAACTTCTGGAGGCAGTCAAAATGATCCTTAGAATTCTTCCCTAGCTTATTCCTGTGCTGAGATACAGGCTGCTCCAACCTGCTGTAAAATGCTTGATTTTGAGAGTGAGCGAAACTAATGAAAACATTGTTGGGGTAAAACCTAAAGGGAAAGGCCTAGCACAAAATACCCTTTGCCATCTGATCTAACTTCTGGAGGCAGTCAAAATGATCCTTAGAATTCTTCCCTACCTTATTCCTCTGCTGAGATACAAGGTGCTCCAACCTGCTCTAAAATGCTTGATTTCGAGAGTGAGCGAAACTACTGAAAACATTGCTGGGGAAAAACCTAAAGGGAAAGGCCTAGCACCAAATTGCACTGGCCATCTGATCTAACTTCTGGAGGCAGTCAAAATGAGTATTTGAATTCTTCCCTACCTTATTCCTGTACTGAGATACAGGCTGCTCCAACCTGCTGTAAAATGGTTGATTTCGAGAGTGAGCAAAACTAATGAAAACATTGTTGGGGTAAAACCTAAAGGGAAAGGCCTAGCACCAAATTGCATTGGCCATCTGATCTAACTTCTGGAGGCAGACAAAATGATCCTTAGAATTCTTCCCTACCTTATTCCTCTGCTGAGATACAGGGTTCTCCAACCTGCTGTTAAATCCTTGACTTCGAGAGTGATCAAAACTAATGAAAACATTGTTGGGGTAAAACCTAAAGGGAAAGGCCAAGCAACAAATACCCTTTGCCATCTGATCTAACTTCTGGAGACAGTCAAAATGATCCTTAGAATTCTTCCCTACCTTATTCCTGTGCTGAGATACAGGGTGCTCCAACCTGCTGTAAAATGCTTGATTTCGAGAGTGAGCGAAACTAATGAAAACATTATTGTGGTAAAACCTAAAATGAAAGGCCTAGCACCAAATGCTATTGGCCATCTGATCTAACTTCTGGAGGCAGTCAAAATGATCCTTAGAATTCTTCCCTACCTTATTCCTGTGCTGAGATACAGGCTGCTCCAACCTGCTGTTAAATGCTTGATTTCGAGAGTGATCGAAACTAATGAAAACATTGTTGGGGTAAAACCTAAAGGGAAAGGCATAGCACCAAATCGCATTGGCCATCTGATCTAACTTCTGGAGGCAGTCATAATGATCCTTAGAATTCTTCCCTACCTTATTCCTCTGTTGAGATACAAGGTGCTCCAACCTGCTGCTAAATGCTTGATTTAGAGAGTGATCGAAACTAATGAAAACATTGTTGGGGTAAAACCTAAAGGGAAAGGCCTAGCACCAAATTGCATTGTCCATCTGATCTAACTTCTGGAGGCAGTCAAAATGAGTATTTGAATTCTTCCCTACCTTATTCCTCTGCTGAGATACAGCGTGCTCCAACCTGCTGCAAAATTCTTGATTTCGAGAGTGATCGAAACTAATGAAAACATTGTTGGGTAAAACCTAAAGGGAAAGGCCTAGCACCAAATTGCACTGGCCATCTGATCTAACTTCTGGAGGCAGTCAAAATGAGTATTTGAATTCTTCCCTACCTTATTCCTCTGCTGAGATACAGGGTGCTCCAACCTGCTGTAAAATGCTTGATTCGAACGTGAGCAAAACTAATGAAAACATTGTTGGGGTAAAACCTAAAGGGAAAGGCCTAGCACCAAATTGCATTGGCCATCTGATCTAACTTCTGGAGGCAGTCAAAATGATCCTTAGAATTCTTCCCTACCTTATTCCTCTGCTGAGATACAGGATTCTCCAACCTGCTGTTAAATCCTTGATTTCGAGAGTGATCGAAACTAATGAAAACATTGTTGGGGTAAAACCTAAAAGGAAAGGCCTAGCACCAAATTGTATTGGCCATCTGATCAAACTTCTGGAGGCAGTCAAAATGATCCTTAGAATTCTTCCCTACCTTATTCCTGTGCTGAGATACAGGGTGCTCCAACCTGCTGTAAAATGCTTGATTTCGACAGTGATCGAAATTAATGAAAACATTGTTGGGGTAAAACCTAAAGGGAAAGGCCTAGCACCAAATTGCATTGGCCATCTGATCTAACTTCTGGAGGCAGTCAAAATGATCCTTAGAATTCTTCCCTAGCTTATTCCTGTGCTGAGATACAGGCTGCTCCAACCTGCTGTAAAATGCTTGATTTTGAGAGTGAGCGAAACTAATGAAAACATTGTTGGGGTAAAACCTAAAGGGAAAGGCCTAGCACAAAATACCCTTTGCCATCTGATCTAACTTCTGGAGGCAGTCAAAATGATCCTTAGAATTCTTCCCTACCTTATTCCTCTGCTGAGATACAAGGTGCTCCAACCTGCTCTAAAATGCTTGATTTCGAGAGTGAGCGAAACTACTGAAAACATTGCTGGGGAAAAACCTAAAGGGAAAGGCCTAGCACCAAATTGCACTGGCCATCTGATCTAACTTCTGGAGGCAGTCAAAATGAGTATTTGAATTCTTCCCTACCTTATTCCTGTACTGAGATACAGGCTGCTCCAACCTGCTGTAAAATGGTTGATTTCGAGAGTGAGCAAAACTAATGAAAACATTGTTGGGGTAAAACCTAAAGGGAAAGGCCTAGCACCAAATTGCATTGGCCATCTGATCTAACTTCTGGAGGCAGACAAAATGATCCTTAGAATTCTTCCCTACCTTATTCCTCTGCTGAGATACAGGGTTCTCCAACCTGCTGTTAAATCCTTGACTTCGAGAGTGATCAAAACTAATGAAAACATTGTTGGGGTAAAACCTAAAGGGAAAGGCCAAGCAACAAATACCCTTTGCCATCTGATCTAACTTCTGGAGACAGTCAAAATGATCCTTAGAATTCTTCCCTACCTTATTCCTGTGCTGAGATACAGGGTGCTCCAACCTGCTGTAAAATGCTTGATTTCGAGAGTGAGCGAAACTAATGAAAACATTATTGTGGTAAAACCTAAAATGAAAGGCCTAGCACCAAATGCTATTGGCCATCTGATCTAACTTCTGGAGGCAGTCAAAATGATCCTTAGAATTCTTCCCTTCCTTATTCCTGTGCTGAGATACAGGCTGCTCCAACCTGCTGTTAAATGCTTGATTTCGAGAGTGATCGAAACTAATGAAAACATTGTTGGGGTAAAACCTAAAGGGAAAGGCATAGCACCAAATCGCATTGGCCATCTGATCTAACTTCTGGAGGCAGTCATAATGATCCTTAGAATTCTTCCCTACCTTATTCCTCTGTTGAGATACAAGGTGCTCCAACCTGCTGCTAAATGCTTGATTTAGAGAGTGATCGAAACTAATGAAAACATTGTTGGGGTAAAACCTAAAGGGAAAGGCCTAGCACCAAATTGCATTGTCCATCTGATCTAACTTCTGGAGGCAGTCAAAATGAGTATTTGAATTCTTCCCTACCTTATTCCTCTGCTGAGATACAGCGTGCTCCAACCTGCTGCAAAATTCTTGATTTCGAGAGTGATCGAAACTAATGAAAACATTGTTGGGTAAAACCTAAAGGGAAAGGCCTAGCACCAAATTGCACTGGATATCTGATCTAACTTCTGGAGGCAGTCAAAATGAGTATTTGAATTCTTCCCTACCTTATTCCTCTGCTGAGATACAGGGTGCTCCAACCTGCTGTAAAATGCTTGATTCGAACGTGAGCAAAACTAATGAAAACATTGTTGGGGTAAAACCTAAAGGGAAAGGCCTAGCACCAAATTGCATTGGCCATCTGATCTAACTTCTGGAGGCAGTCAAAATGATCCTTAGAATTCTTCCCTACCTTATTCCTGTGCTGAGATACAGGGTGCTCCAACCTGCTGTTAAATGCTTGATTTCGAGAGTGAGCGAAACTAATGAAAACATTGTTGGGGTAAAACCTAAAGGGAAAGGCCTAGCACCAAATACCCTTTGCCATCTGATCTAACTTCTGGAGGCAGTCAAAATGATCCTTAGAATTCTTCCCTACCTTATTCCTGTGCTGAGATACAGGCTGCTCCAACCTGCTGTTAAATGCTTGATTTGGAGAGTGATCGAAACTAATGAAAACATTATTGGGGTAGAACCTAAAATGAAAGGCCTAGCACCAAATGCTATTGGCCATCTGATCTAACTTCTGGAGGCAGTCAAAATGATCCTTAGAATTCTTCCCTACCTTATTCCTCTGCTGAGATACAGGGTGCTCCAACCTGCTGTAAAATGCTTGATTTCGAGAGTGAGCGAAACTAATGAAAACATTATTGTGGTAAAACCTAAAATGAAAGGCCTAGCACCAAATGCTATTGGCCATCTGATCTAACTTCTGGAGGCAGTCAAAATGATCCTTAGAATTCTTCCCTACCTTATTCCTGTGCTGAGATACAGGCTGCTCCAACCTGCTGTTAAATGCTTGATTTCGAGAGTGATCGAAACTAATGAAAACATTGTTGGGGTAAAACCTAAAGGGAAAGGCCTAGCACCAAATTGCATTGTCCATCTGATCTAACTTCTGGAGGCAGTCAAAATGATCCTTAGAATTCTTCCCTACCTTATTCCTCTGCTGAGATACAGCGTGCTCCAACCTGCTGCAAAATTCTTGATTTCGAGAGTGATCGAAACTAATGAAAACATTGTTGGGTAAAACCTAAAGGGAAAGGCCTAGCACCAAATTGCACTGGCCATCTGATCTAACTTCTGGAGGCAGTCAAAATGAGTATTTGAATTCTTCCCTACCTTATTCCTCTGCTGAGATACAGGGTGCTCCAACCTGCTGTAAAATGCTTGATTCGAACGTGAGCAAAACTAATGAAAACATTGTTGGGGTAAAACCTAAAGGGAAAGGCCTAGCACCAAATTGCATTGGCCATCTGATCTAACTTCTGGAGGCAGTCAAAATGATCCTTAGAATTCTTCCCTACCTTATTCCTGTGCTGAGATACAGGGTGCTCCAACCTGCTGTTAAATGCTTGATTTCGAGAGTGAGCGAAACTAATGAAAACATTGTTGGGGTAAAACCTAAAGGGAAAGGCCTAGCACCAAATACCCTTTGCCATCTGATCTAACTTCTGGAGGCAGTCAAAATGATCCTTAGAATTCTTCCCTACCTTATTCCTGTGCTGAGATACAGGCTGCTCCAACCTGCTGTTAAATGCTTGATTTCGAGAGTGATCGAAACTAATGAAAACGTTATTGGGGTAAAACCTAAAATGAAAGGCCTAGCACCAAATGCTATTGGCCATCTGATCTAACTTCTGGAGGCAGTCAAAATGATCCTTAGAATTCTTCCCTACCTTATTCCTCTGCTGAGATACAGGGTGCTCCAACCTGCTGTAAAATGCTTGATTTCGACAGTGATCGAAACTAATGAAAACATTGTTGGGGTAAAACCTAAAGGGAAAAGCCTAGCACCAAATTGCATTGGCCATCTGATCTAACTTCTGGAGGCAGTCAAAATGATCCTTAGAATTCTTCCCTACCTTATTCCTGTGCTGAGATACAGGCTGCTCCAACCTGCTGTAAAATGCTTGATTTCGAGAGTGATCGAAACTAATGAAAACATTGTTGGGGTAAAACCTAAAGGGAAAGGCCTAGCAACAAATCGCATTGGCCATCTGATCTAACTTCTGGAGGCAGTCAAAATGATCCTTAGAATTCTTCCCTACCTTATTCCTCTGCTGAGATACAAGGTGCTCCAACCTGCTGCTAAATGCTTGATTTCGAGAGTGATCGAAACTAATGAAAACATTGTTGGGGTAAAACCTAAAGGGAAAGGCCTAGCACCAAATTGCATTGTCCATCTGATCTAACTTCTGGAGGCAGTCAAAATGAGTATTTGAATTCTTCCCTACCTTATTCCTCTGCTGAGATACAGCGTGCTCCAACCTGCTGCAAAATTCTTGATTTCGTGAGTGATCGAAACTAATGAAAACATTGTTGGGTAAAACCTAAAGGGAAAGGCCTAGCACCAAATCGCATTGGCCATCTGATCTAACTTCTGGAGGCAGTCAAAATGATCCTTAGAATTCTTCCCTACCTTATTCCTCTGCTGAGATACAGGGTGCTCCAACCTGCTGTTAAATGCTTGATTTCGAGAGTGAGCGAAACTAATGAAAACATTGTTGGGGTAAAACCTAAAGGGAAAGGCCTAGCACCAAATACCCTTTGCCATCTGATCTAACTTCTGGAGGCAGTCAAAAAAATCCTTAGAATTCTTCCCTACATTATTCCTCTGCTGAGATACAGGGTGCTCCAACCTGCTGTAAAATGCTTGATGTCGAGAGTGATCGAAACTAATGAAAACATTGTTGGGGTAAAACCTAAAGGGAAAGGCCTAGCACCTAATTTCATTTGCCATCTGATCTAACTTCTGGAGGCAGTCAAAATGAGTATTTGAATTCTTCCCTACCTTATTCCTCTGCTGAGATACAGGCTGCTCCAACCTGCTGTAAAATGCTTGATTTCATGCGTGATAGAAACTAATGAAAACATTGTTGGGGTAAAACCTAAAGGGAAAGGCATAGCACCAAATATCATTTGCTATCTGATCTAACTTCTGGAGGCAGTCAAAATGAGTATTTGAATTCTTCCCTACCTTATTCCTGTGCTGAGATACAGGCTGCAGCAACCTGCTGTAAAATGCTTGATTTCGAGAGTGATCGAAACTAATGAAAACATTGTTGGGGTAAAACCTAAAGGGAAAGGCATAGCACCAAATACCATTTGCAATCTGATCTAACTTCTGGAGGCAGTCAAAATGATCCTTAGAATTCTTCCCTACCTTATTCCTCTGCTGAGATACAAGGTGCTCCAACCTGCTGCTAAATGCTTGATTTCGAGAGTGATCGAAACTACTGAAAACATTGTTGGGGTAAAACCTAAAGGGAAAGGCCTAGCACCAAATTGCATTGGCCATCTGATCTAACTTCTGGAGGCAGTCAAAATGATCCTTAGAATTCTTCCCTACCTTATTCCTCTGCTGAGATACAGGATTCTCCAACCTGCTGTTAAATCCTTGATTTCGAGAGTGATCGAAACTAATGAAAACATTGTTGGGGTAAAACCTAAAAGGAAAGGCCTAGCACCAAATACCATTGGCCATCTGATCTAACTTCTGGAGGCAGTCAAAATGATCCTTAGAATTCTTCCCTACCTTATTCCTGTGCTGAGATACAGGGTGCTCCAACCTGCTGTAAAATACTTGATTTCGAGAGTGATCGAAACTAATGAAAACATTGTTGGGGTAAAACCTAAAGGGAAAGGCCTAGCACCAAATTGCATTGGCCATCTGATCTAACTTCTGGAGGCAGTCAAAATGATCCTTAGAATTCTTCCCTACCTTATTCCTGTGCTGAGATACAGGCTGCAGCAACCTGCTGTAAAATGCTTGATTTCGAGAGTGATCGAAACTAATGAAAACATTGTTGGGGTAAAACCTAAAGGGAAAGGCATAGCACCAAATTGCATTGGCCATCTGATCTAACTTCTGGAGGCAGTCAAAATGATCCTTAGAATTCTTCCCTACCTTATTCCTCTGCTGAGATACAGGGTGCTCCAACCTGCTGTTAAATCCTGGATTTCGAGAGTGAGCGAAACTAATGAAAACATTGTTGGGGTAAAACCTAAAGGGAAAGGCCTAGCACCAAATTGCATTGGCCATCTGATCTAACTTCTGGAGGCAGTCAAAATGATCCTTAGAATTCTTCCCTACCTCATTCCTGTGCTGAGATACAGGGTGCTCCAACCTGCTGTAAAATGCTTGATTTCGAGAGTGATCGAAACTAATGAAAACATTGTTGGGGTAAAACCTAAAGGGAAAGGCATAGCACCAAATACCATTTGCCATCTGATCTAACTTCTGGAGGCAGTCAAAATGAGTATTTGAATTCTTCCCTACCTTATTCCTGTACTGAGATACAGGCTGCTCCAACCTGCTGTAAAATGCTTGATTTCGAGTGTGATCGAAACTAATGAAAACATTGTTGGGGTAAAACCTAAAGGGAAAGGCATAGCTCCAAATACCATTTGCCATCTGATCTAACTTCTGGAGGCAGTCAAAATGAGTTTTTGAATTCTTCCCTACATTATTCCTCTGCTGAGATACAGGGTGCTCCAACCTGCTGTAAAATGCTTGATTTCGAGAGTGATCGAAACTAATGAAAACATTGTTGGGGTAAAACCTAAAGGGAAAGGCCTAGCACCAAATACCCTTTCCCATCTGATCTAAGTTCTGGAGGCAGTCAAAATGATCCTTAGAATTCTTCCCTACCTTATTCCTCTGCTGAGATACAGGCTGCTCCAACCTGCTGTAAAATGCTTGATTTCGAGAGTGATCGAAACTAATGAAAACATTGTTGGGGTAAAACCTAAAGGGAAAGGCCTAGCACCAAATTGCATTTGCCATCTGATCTAACTTCTGGAGGCAGTCAAAATGATCCTTAGAATTCTTCCCTACGTTATTCCTCTGCGGAGATACAGGCTGCTCCAACCTGCTGTTAAATCCTTGATTTCGAGAGTGATCGAAACTAATGAAAACATTGTTGGGGTAAAACCTAAAGGGAAAGGCCTAGCACCAAATACCCTTTGCCATCTGACCTAACGTCCAGAGGCTGTCAAAATGAGTATTTGAATTCTTCCCTACCTTATTCCTGTGCTGAGATACAGGGTGCTCCAACCTGCTGTAAAATGCTTGATTTCGAGAGTGAGCAAAACTAATGAAAACATTGTTGGGGTAAAACCTAAAGGGAAAGGCCTAGCACCAAATCCAATTTGCCATCTGATCCAACTTCTGGAGGCAGTCAAAATGATCCTTAGAATTCTTCCCTACCTTATTCCTCTGCTGAGATACAGGGTGCTCCAACCTGCTGTAAAATGCTTGATTTCGACAGTGATCGAAACTAATGAAAACATTGTTGGGGTAAAACCTAAAGGGAAAGGCCTAGCACCAAATACCCTTTGCCATCTGATCTAACTTCTGGAGGCAGTCAAAATGATCCTTAGAATTCTTCCCTACCTTATTCCTCTGCTGAGATACAGGGTGCTCCAACCTGCTGTAAAATGCTTGATTTCATGAGTGAGTGATCGGAACTAATGAAAACATTGTTGGGGTAAAACCTAAAGGGAAAGGCCTAGTACCTGATTTCATTGGCCATCTGATCTAACTTCTGGTGGCAGTCAAAATGAGTATTTGAATTCTTCCCTACCTTATTCCTGTGCTGAGATACAGGCTGCAGCAACATGCTGTAAAATGCTTGATTTCGAGAGTGAGCGAAACTAATGAAAACATTGTTGGGGTAAAACCTAAAGGGAAAGGCCTAGCACCAAATACCCTTTGCCATCTGATCCAACTTCTGGAGGCAGTCAAAATGATCCTTAGAATTCTTCCCTACCTTATTCCTGTGCTGAGATACAAGGTGCTCCAATCTGCTGTAAAATGCTTGATTTCGAGAGTGAGCGAAACTAATGAAAACATTGTTGGGGTAAAACCTAAAGGGAAAGGCCTAGCACCAAATTGCATTGGCCATCTGATCTAACTTCTGGAGGCAGTCAAAATGAGTATTTGAATTCTTCCCTACCTTATTCCTCTGCTGAGATACAGGGTGCTCCAACCTGCTGTAAAATTCTTGATTTCGAGAGTGATCGAAACTAATGGAAACATTGTTGGGTAAAACCTAAAGGGAAAGGCCTAGCGCCAAATTTCACTGGCCATCTGATCTAACTTCTGGAGGCAGTCAAAATGAGTATTTGAATTCTTCCCTACCTTATTCCTGTGCTGAGATACAGGGTGCTCCAACCTGCTGTAAAATGCTTTATTTCGAGAGTGAGCAAAACTAATGAAAACATTGTTGGGGTAAAACCTAAAGGGAAAGGCATAGCACCAAATACCATTTCCCATCTGATCTAACTTCTGGAGGCAGTCAAAATGAGTATTTGAATTCTTCCCTACCTTATTCCTGTGCTGAGATACAGGCTGCAGCAACCTGCTGTAAAATGCTTGATTTCGAGAGTGATCGAAACTAATGAAAACATTGTTGGGGTAAAACCTAAAGGGAAAGGCCTAGCACCAAATACCATTTGCCATCTGATCTAACTTCTGGAGGCAGTCAAAATGAGTATTTGAATTCTTCCCTACCTTATTCCTTTGCTGACATACAGGCTGCTCCAACCAGCTGTAAAATGCTTGATTTCATGATTGAGTGAAACTAATGAAAACATTGTTGGGGTAAAACCTAAAGGGAAAGGCCTAGCACCAAATATCATTTGCTATCTGATCTAACTTCTGGAGGCAGTCAAAATGAGTATTTGAATTCTTCCCTTCCTTATTCCTGTGCTGAGATACAGGCTGCAGCAAACTGCTATAAAATGCTTGATTTCGAGAGTGAGCGAAACTAATGAAAACATTGTTGGGGTAAAACCTAAAGGGAAAGGCCTAGCACCAAATACCCTTTGCCATCTGATCTAACTTCTGGAGGCAGTCAAAATGATCCTTAGAATTCTTCGCTACCTTATTCCTCTGCTGAGATACAGGGTGCTCCAACCTGCTGTAAAATGCTTGATTTCGAGAGTGATCGAAACTAATGAAAACATTGTTGTGGTAAAACTTAAAGGGGAATGCCTAGCACCTAAGTTCATTGGCCATCTGACCTAACTTCTGGAGGCAGTCAAAATGAGTATTTGAATTCTTCCCTACCTTATTCCTGTGCTGAGATACAGGCTGCTTCAACCTGCTGTTTACAGCTTGATTTCGAGAGTGATCGAAACTAATGAAAACATTGTTGGGGTAAAACCTAAAGGGAAAGGCCTAGCACCAAATACCCTTTGCCATCTGACCTAACGTCTAGAGGCTGTCAAAATGAGTATTTGAATTCTTCCCAACCTTATTCCTGTGCTGAGATACAGGCTGCTCCAACCTGCTGTAAAATGCTTGATTTCGAGAGTGAGCAAAACTAATGAAAACATTGTTGGGGTAAAACCTAAAGGGAAAGGCCTAGCACCAAATTACATTGGCCATCTGATCTAACTTCTGGAGGCAGTCAAAATGAGTATTTGAATTCTTCCCTACCTTATTCCTGTGCAAAGATACAGGCTGCTCCAACCTGCTCTAAAATGCTTGATTTCAAGAGTGATCGAAACTAATGAAAACATTGTTGGGGTAAAACCTAAAGGGAAAGGCATAGCACCAAATCCAATTTGCCATCTGATCTAACTTCTGGAGGCAGTCAAAATGATCCCTAGAATTCTTCCCTACCTTATTCCTCTGCGGAGATACAGGGTGCTCCAACCTGCTGTAAAATGCTTGATTTCGAGAGTGATCGAAACTAATGAAAACATTGTTGGGGAAAAACCTGAAGGGAGAGGCCTAGCACCTAATTTCATAGGCCATCTGATCTAACTTCTGGAGGCAGTCAAAATGAGTATTTGAGTTCTTCCCTACCTTATTCCTCTGCTGAGATACAGGGTGCTCCAACCTGCTGTAAAATGCTTGATTTCGAGAGTGAGCAAAACTAATGAAAACATTGTTGGGGAAAAACCTGAAGGGAGAGGCCTAGCACCTAATTTCATTGGCCATCTGATCTAACTTCTGGAGGCAGTCAAAATGAGTATTTGAATTCCTCCCTACCTTATTCCTCTGCTGAGATACAGGGTGCTCCAACCTGCTGTAAAATGCTTGATTTCGAGAGTGATCGAAACTAATGAAAACATTGTTGGGGTAAAACCTAAAGGGAAAGGCCTAGCACCAAATACCATTTGCCATCTGATCTAACTTCTGGAGGCAGTCAAAATGAGTATTTGAATTCTTCCCTACCTTATTCCTTTGCTGACATACAGGCTGCTCCAACCAGCTGTAAAATGCTTGATTTCATGATTGAGGGAAACTAATGAAAACATTGTTGGGGTAAAACCTAAAGGGAAAGACCTAGCACCAAATCCAATTTGCCATCTGATCTAACTTCTGGAGGCAGTCAAAATGAGTATTTGAATTCTTCCCTACCTTATTCCTCTGCTGAGATACAGGGTGCTCCAACATGCTGTAAAATGCTTGATTTCGAGAGTGAGCGAAACTAATGAAAACATTGTTGGGGTAAAACCTAAAGGGAAAGGCCTAGCACCAAATACCATTGGCCATCTGATCTAACTTCTGGAGGCAGTCAAAATGATCCTTAGAATTCTACCCTACCTTACTCCTCTGCTGAGATACAGGATGCTCCAACCTGCTGTAAAATGCTTGATTTCGAGAGTGATCGAAACTAATGAAAACATTGTTGGGGTAAAACCTAAATGGAAAGGCATAGCACCAAATTGCATTGGCCATCTGATCTAACTTCTGGAGGCAGTCAAAATGATCCTTAGAATTCTTCCCTACCTTATTCCTCTGCTGAGATACAGGGTGCTCCAACCTGCTGTTAAATCCTGGATTTCGAGAGTGATCGAAACTAATGAAAACATTGTTGGGGTAAAACCTAAAGGGAAAGGCCTAGCACCAAATACCCTTTGCAATCTGATCTAACTTCTGGAGGCAGTCAAAAAAATCCTTAGAATTCTTCCCTACCTTATTCCTCAGATGAGATACAGGGTGCTCCAACCTGCTGTAAAATGCTTGATTTCGAGAGTGATCGAAACTAATGAAAACATTGTTGGGGTAAAACCTAAAGGGAAAGGCCTAGCACCAAATACCATTTGCCATCTGATCTAACTTCTGGTGGCAGTCAAAATGAGTATTTGAATTCTTCCCTACCTTATTCCTGTGCTGAGATACAGGCTGCAGCATACTGCTGTAAAATGCTTGATTTCGAGAGTGAGCGAAACTAATGAAAACATTGTTGGGGTAAAACCTAAAGGGAAAGGCATAGCACCAAATACCCTTTGCCATCTGATCTAAATTCTGGAGGCAGTCAAAATGATAATTAGAATTCTTCCCTACCTTATTCCTCTGCTGAGATACAAGGTGCTCCAACCTGCTGTAAAATGCTTGATTTCGAGAGTGAGCGAAACTAATGAAAACATTGTTGGGGAAAAACGTAAAGGGAAAGGCCTAGCACCAAATTGCATTGGCCATCTGATCTAACTTCTGGAGACAGTCAAAATGAGTATTTGAATTCTTCCCTACCTTATTCCTCTGCTGAGATACAGGGTGCTCCAACCTACTGCAAAATTCTTGATTTCGAGAGTGATCGAAACTAATGAAAACATTGTTGGGTAAAACCTACAGGGAAAGGCCTAGCACCAAATTGCACTGGCCATCTGATCTAACTTCTGGAGGCAGTCAAAATGAGTATTTGAATTCTTCCCTACCTTATTCCTGTGCTGAGATACAAGGTGCTCCAACCTGCTGTAAAATGCTTGATTTCGAGAGTGATAGAAACTAATGAAAACATTGTTGGGGTAAAACCTAAAGGGAAAGGCCTAACACCAAATTGCATTGGCCATCTGATCTAACTTCTGGAGGCAGTCAAAATGATCCTTAGAATTCTTCCCTACCTTATTCCTCTGCTGAGATACAGGGTGCTCCAACCTGCTGTAAAATGCTTGATTTCGAGAGTGAGCGAAACTAATGAAAACATTGTTGGGGAAAAACCTGAAGGGAGAGGCCTAGCACCTAATTTCATTGGCCATCTGATCTAACTTCTGGAGGCAGTCAAAATGAGTATTTGAATTCCTCCCTACCTTATTCCTCTGCTGAGATACAGGGTGCTCCAACCTGCTGTAAAATGCTTGATTTCGAGAGTGATCGAAACTAATGAAAACATTGTTGGGGTAAAACCTAAAGGGAAAGGCCTAGCACCAAATTGCATTGGCCATCTGATCTAACTTCTGGAGGCAGTCAAAATGAGTATTTGAATTCTTCCCTACCTTATTCCTTTGCTGACATACAGGCTGCTCCAACCAGCTGTAAAATGCTTGATTTCATGATTGAGGGAAACTAATGAAAACATTGTTGGGGTAAAACCTAAAGGGAAAGACCTAGCACCAAATCCAATTTGCCATCTGATCTAACTTCTGGAGGCAGTCAAAATGATCCTTAGAATTGTTCCCTACCTTATTCCTGTGCTGAGATACAGGCTGCTCCAACCTGCTGTTAAATGCTTGATTTCGAGAGTGATCGAAACTCATGAAAACATTGTTGGGGTAAAACCTAAAGGGAAAGGCCTAACACCAAATTGCATTGGCCATCTGATCTAACTTCTGGAGGCAGTCAAAATGATCCTTAGAATTCTTCCCTACCTTATTCCTGTGCTGAGATACAGGCTGCTCCAACCTGATGTAAAATGCTTGATTTCGAGAGTGATCGAAACTAATGAAAACATTGTTGGGGTAAAACCTAAAGGGAAAGGCCTAGCACCAAATTGCATTGGCCATCTGATCTAACTTCTGGAGGCAGTCAAAATGATCCTTAGAATTGTTCCCTACCTTATTCCTGTGCTGAGATACAGGCTGCTCCAACCTGCTGTTAAATGCTTGATTTCGAGAGTGATCGAAACTAATGAAAACATTGTTGGGGTAAAACCTAAAGGGAAAGGCATAGCACCAAATACCATTTGCCATCTGATCTAACTTCTGGAGGCAGTCAAAATGATCCTTAGAATTCTTCCCTACCTTATTCCTCTGCTGAGATACAGGGTGCTCCAACCTGCTGTGAAATGCTTGATTTAGAGAGTGATCGAAACTATTGAAAACATTGTTGGGGTAAAACCTAAAGGGAAAGGCCTAGCACCAAATACCATTGGCCATCTGATCTAACTTCTGGAGGCAGTCAAAATGATCCTTAGAATTCTACCCTACCTTACTCCTCTGCTGAGATACAGGATGCTCCAACCTGCTGTAAAATGCTTGATTTCGAGAGTGATCGAAACTAATGAAAACATTGTTGGGGTAAAACCTAAATGGAAAGGCATAGCACCAAATTGCATTGGCCATCTGATCTAACTTCTGGAGGCAGTCAAAATGATCCTTAGAATTCTTCCCGACCTTATTCCTCTGCTGAGATACAGGGTGCTCCAACCTGCTGTTAAATCCTGGATTTCGAGAGTGATCGAAACTAATGAAAACATTGTTGGGGTAAAACCTAAAGGGAAAGGCCTAGCACCAAATACCATTTGCAATCTGATCTAACTTCTGGAGGCAGTCAAAAAAATCCTTAGAATTCTTCCCTACCTTATTCCTCAGATGAGATACAGGGTGCTCCAACCTGCTGTAAAATGCTTGATTTCGAGAGTGATCGAAACTAATGAAAACATTGTTGGGGTAAAACCTAAAGGGAAAGGCCTAGCACCAAATACCATTTGCCATCTGATCTAACTTCTGGAGGCAGTCAAAATTATCCTTAGAATTCTTCCCTACCTTATTCCTCTGCTGAGATACAGGGTGCTCCAACCTGCTGTAAAATGCTTGATTTCATGAGTGAGTGATCGAAACTAATGAAAACATTGTTGGGGTAAAACCTAAAGGGAAAGGCCTAGCACCAAATTGCATTGGCCATCTGATCTAACTTCTGGTGGCAGTCAAAATGAGTATTTGAATTCTTCCCTACCTTATTCCTGTGCTGAGATACAGGCTGCAGCATACTGCTGTAAAATGCTTGATTTCGAGAGTGAGCGAAACTAATGAAAACATTGTTGGGGTAAAACCTAAAGGGAAAGGCATAGCACCAAATACCCTTTGCCATCTGATCTAAATTCTGGAGGCAGTCAAAATGATCCTTAGAATTCTTCCCTACCTTATTCCTCTGCTGAGATACAAGGTGCTCCAACCTGCTGTAAAATGCTTGATTTCGAGAGTGAGCGAAACTAATGAAAACATTGTTGGGGAAAAACGTAAAGGGAAAGGCCTAGCACCAAATTGCATTGGCCATCTGATCTAACTTCTGGAGACAGTCAAAATGAGTATTTGAATTCTTCCCTACCTTATTCCTCTGCTGAGATACAGGGTGCTCCAACCTACTGCAAAATTCTTGATTTCGAGAGTGATCGAAACTAATGAAAACATTGTTGGGTAAAACCTACAGGGAAAGGCCTAGCACCAAATTGCACTGGCCATCTGATCTAACTTCTGGAGGCAGTCAAAATGAGTATTTGAATTCTTCCCTACCTTATTCCTGTGCTGAGATACAAGGTGCTCCAACCTGCTGTAAAATGCTTGATTTCGAGAGTGATAGAAACTAATGAAAACATTGTTGGGGTAAAACCTAAAGGGAAAGGCCTAACACCAAATTGCATTGGCCATCTGATCTAACTTCTGGAGGCAGTCAAAATGATCCTCAGAATTCTTCCCTACCTTATTCCTCTGCTGAGATACAGGGTGCTCCAACCTGCTGTAAAATGCTTGATTTCGAGAGTGAGCAAAACTAATGAAAACATTGTTGGGGAAAAACCTGAAGGGAGAGGCCTAGCACCTAATTTCATTGGCCATCTGATCTAACTTCTGGAGGCAGTCAAAATGAGTATTTGAATTCCTCCCTACCTTATTCCTCTGCTGAGATACAGGGTGCTCCAACCTGCTGTAAAATGCTTGATTTCGAGAGTGATCGAAACTAATGAAAACATTGTTGGGGTAAAACCTAAAGGGAAAGGCCTAGCACCAAATTGTATTGGCCATCTGATCTAACTTCTGGAGGCAGTCAAAATGAGTATTTGAATTCTTCCCTACCTTATTCCTTTGCTGACATACAGGCTGCTCCAACCAGCTGTAAAATGCTTGATTTCATGATTGAGGGAAACTAATGAAAACATTGTTGGGGTAAAACCTAAAGGGAAAGACCTAGCACCAAATCCAATTTGCCATCTGATCTAACTTCTGGAGGCAGTCAAAATGATCCTTAGAATTGTTCCCTACCTTATTCCTGTGCTGAGATACAGGCTGCTCCAACCTGCTGTTAAATGCTTGATTTCGAGAGTGATCGAAACTAATGAAAACATTGTTGGGGTAAAACCTAAAGGGAAAGGCCTAACACCAAATTGCATTGGCCATCTGATCTAACTTCTGGAGGCAGTCAAAATGATCCTTAGAATTCTTCCCTACCTTATTCCTGTGCTGAGATACAGGCTGCTCCAACCTGCTGTAAAATGCTTGATTTCGAGAGTGATCGAAACTAATGAAAACATTGTTGGGGTAAAACCTAAAGGGAAAGGCCTAGCACCAAATTGCATTGGCCATCTGATCTAACTTCTGGAGGCAGTCAAAATGATCCTTAGAATTGTTCCCTACCTTATTCCTGTGCTGAGATACAGGCTGCTCCAACCTGCTGTTAAATGCTTGATTTCGAGAGTGATCGAAACTAATGAAAACATTGTTGGGGTAAAACCTAAAGGGAAAGGCATAGCACCAAATACCATTTGCCATCTGATCTAACTTCTGGAGGCAGTCAAAATGATCCTTAGAATTCTTCCCGACCTTATTCCTGTGCTGAGATACAGGGTGCTCCAACCTGCTGTAAAATGCTTGATTTAGAGAGTGATCGAAACTATTGAAAACATTGTTGGGGAAAAACCTGAAGGGAGAGGCCTAGCACCTAATTTCCTTGGCCATCTGATCTAACTTCTGGAGGCAGTCAAAATGAGTATTTGAATTCTTCCCTACCTTATTCCTCTGCTGAGATACAGGGTGCTCCAACATGCTGTAAAATGCTTGATTTCGAGAGTGAGCGAAACTAATGAAAACATTGTTGGGGTAAAACCTAAAGGGAAAGGCCTAGCACCAAATACCATTGGCCATCTGATCTAACTTCTGGAGGCAGTCAAAATGATCCTTAGAATTCTACCCTACCTTACTCCTCTGCTGAGATACAGGATGCTCCAACCTGCTGTAAAATGCTTGATTTCGAGAGTGATCGAAACTAATGAAAACATTGTTGGGGTAAAACCTAAATGGAAAGGCATAGCACCAAATTGCATTGGCCATCTGATCTAACTTCTGGAGGCAGTCAAAATGATCCTTAGAATTCTTCCCTACTTTATTCCTCTGCTGAGATACAGGGTGCTCCAACCTGCTGTAAAATGCTCGATTTCATGAGTTTGTGATCGAAACTAATGAAAACATTGTTGGATAAAACCTAAAGGGAAAGGCCTAGCACCTAATTTCATTGGCCATCTGATCTAACGTCTGGTGGCAGTCAAAATGAGTATTTGAATTCTTCCCTACCTAATTCCTGTGCTGAGATACAGGCTGCAGCAAACTGCTGTAAAATGCTTGATATCGAGAGTGAGCGAAACTAATGGAAACATTGTTGGGGTAAAACCTAAAGGGAAAGGCATAGCACCAAACACCCGTTGCCATCTGATCTAAATTATGGAGGCAGTCAAAATGATCCTTAGAATTCTTCCCTACCTTGTTCCTCAGCTGAGATACAGCGTGCTCCAACCTGCTGTAAAATGCTTGATTTCGAGAGTGAGCGAAACTAATGAAAACATTGTTGGGGTAAAACCTAAAGGGAAAGGCCTAGCACCAAATTGCATTGGCCATCTGATCTAACTTCTGGAGGCAGTCAAAATGATCCTTAGAATTCTTCCCTACCTTATTCCTCTGCTGAGATACAGGGTGCTCCAACCTGCTGTAAAATGCTTGATTTCATGAGTAAGTGATCGAAACTAATGAAAACATTGTTGGGGTAAAACCTAAAGGGAAAGGCCTAGCACCAAATACCATTGGCCATCTGATCTAACTTCTGGAGGCAGTCAAAATGATCCTTAGAATTCTACCCTACCTTACTCCTCTGCTGAGATACAGGATGCTCCAACCTGCTGTAAAATGCTTGATTTCGAGAGTGATCGAAACTAATGAAAACATTGTTGGGGTAAAACCTAAATGGAAAGGCATAGCACCAAATTGCATTGGCCATCTGATCTAACTTCTGGAGGCAGTCAAAATGATCCTTAGAATTCTTCCCTACCTTATTCCTCTGCTGAGATACAGGGTGCTCCAACCTGCTGTTAAATCCTGGATTTCGAGAGTGATCGAAACTAATGAAAACATTGTTGGGGTAAAACCTAAAGGGAAAGGCCTAGCACCAAATACCCTTTGCAATCTGATCTAACTTCTGGAGGCAGTCAAAAAAATCCTTAGAATTCTTCCCTACCTTATTCCTCAGATGAGATACAGGGTGCTCCAACCTGCTGTAAAATGCTTGATTTCGAGAGTGATCGAAACTAATGAAAACATTGTTGGGGTAAAACCTAAAGGGAAAGGCCTAGCACCAAATACCATTTGCCATCTGATCTAACTTCTGGAGGCAGTCAAAATTATCCTTAGAATTCTTCCCTACCTTATTCCTCTGCTGAGATACAGGGTGCTCCAACCTGCTGTAAAATGCTTGCTTTCATGAGTGAGTGATCGAAACTAATGAAAACATTGTTGGGGTAAAACCTAAAGGGAAAGGCCTAGCACCAAATTGCATTGGCCATCTGATCTAACTTCTGGTGGCAGTCAAAATGAGTATTTGAATTCTTCCCTACCTTATTCCTGTGCTGAGATACAGGCTGCAGCATACTGCTGTAAAATGCTTGATTTCGAGAGTGAGCGAAACTAATGAAAACATTGTTGGGGAAAAACGTAAAGGGAAAGGCCTAGCACCAAATTGCATTGGCCATCTGATCTAACTTCTGGAGACAGTCAAAATGAGTATTTGAATTCTTCCCTACCTTATTCCTCTGCTGAGATACAGGGTGCTCCAACCTACTGCAAAATTCTTGATTTCGAGAGTGATCGAAACTAATGAAAACATTGTTGGGTAAAACCTACAGGGAAAGGCCTAGCACCAAATTGCACTGGCCATCTGATCTAACTTCTGGAGGCAGTCAAAATGAGTATTTGAATTCTTCCCTACCTTATTCCTGTGCTTGAGATACAGGCAGCTCCAACCTGCTGTAAAATGCTTGATTTCGAGAGTGATCGAAACTAATGAAAACATTGTTGGGGTAAAACCTAAAGGGAAAGGCCTAGCACCAAATACCATTTGCCATCTGATCTAACTTCTGGAGGCAGTCAAAATGATCCTTAGAATTCTTCCCTACCTTATTCCTGTGCTGAGATACAGGCTGCTCCAAACTGCTGTTAAATGCTTGATTTCGAGAGTGATCGAAACTAATGAAAACATTGTTGGGGAAAAACCTGAAGGGAGAGGCCTAGCACCTAATTTCCTTGGCCATCTGATCTAACTTCTGGAGGCAGTCAAAATGAGTATTTGAATTCTTCCCGACCTTATTCCTCTGCTG
The DNA here is from genome assembly GCF_026170545.1 of Melanerpes formicivorus. Lineage (NCBI taxonomy): Eukaryota > Metazoa > Chordata > Aves > Piciformes > Picidae > Melanerpes > Melanerpes formicivorus. Next base: position 5,791,115 of record NW_027142395.1, on the reverse strand, counting down.
AGATACAGGGTGCTCCAACCTGCTGTAAAATGCTTGATTTCGAGAGTGATCGAAACTAATGAAAACATTGTTGGGGTAAAACCTAAAGGGAAAGGCCTAGCACCAAATACCCTTTGCCATCTGATCTAAATTCTGGAGGCAGTCAAAATGATCCTTAGAATTCTTCCCTACCTTATTCCTCTGCTGAGATACAGGGTGCTCCAACCTGCTGCTAAATGCTTGATTTCGAGAGTGATCGAAACTAATGAAAACATTGTTGGGGTAAAACCTAAAGGGAAAGGCCTAGCACCAAATACCATTTGCCATCTGATTTAACTTCTGGAGGCAGTCAAAATGATCCTTAGAATTCTTCCCTACTTTATTCCTCTGCTGAGATACAGGGTGCTCCAACCTGCTGTAAAATGCTCGATTTCATGAGTTTGTGATCGAAACTAATGAAAACATTGTTGGATAAAACCTAAAGGGAAAGGCCTAGCACCTAATTTCATTGGCCATCTGATCTAACGTCTGGTGGCAGTCAAAATGAGTATTTGAATTCTTCCCTACCTAATTCCTGTGCTGAGATACAGGCTGCAGCAAACTGCTGTAAAATGCTTGATATCGAGAGTGAGCGAAACTAATGGAAACATTGTTGGGGTAAAACCTAAAGGGAAAGGCATAGCACCAAACACCCGTTGCCATCTGATCTAAATTATGGAGGCAGTCAAAATGATCCTTAGAATTCTTCCCTACCTTGTTCCTCAGCTGAGATACAGCGTGCTCCAACCTGCTGTAAAATGCTTGATTTCGAGAGTGAGCGAAACTAATGAAAACATTGTTGGGGTAAAACCTAAAGGGAAAGGCCTAGCACCAAATTGCATTGGCCATCTGATCTAACTTCTGGAGGCAGTCAAAATGATCCTTAGAATTCTTCCCTACCTTATTCCTCTGCTGAGATACAGGGTGCTCCAACCTGCTGTAAAATGCTTGATTTCATGAGTAAGTGATCGAAACTAATGAAAACATTGTTGGGGTAAAACCTAAAGGGAAAGGCCTAGCACCAAATTGCATTGGCCATCTGATCTAACTTCTGGAGGCAGTCAAAATGAGTATTTGAATTCTTCCCTACCTTATTCCTGTGCTGAGATACAGGCTGCAGCAAACTGCTGTAAAATGCTTGATTTCGAGAGTGAGCGAAACTAATGAAAACATTGTTGGGGTAAAACCTAAAGGGAAAGGCATAGCACCAAATACCCTTTGCCATCTGATCTAAATTCTGGAGGCAGTCAAAATGATCCTTAGAATTCTTCCCTGCCTTATTCCTCTGCTGAGATACAAGGTGCTCCAACCTGCTGTAAAATGCTTCATTTCGAGAGTGAGCGAAACTAATGAATTGGTGGGGAAAAACCTAAAGGGAAAGGCCTAGCACCAAATTGCATTGGCCATCTGATCTAACTTCTGGAGGCAGTCAAAATGAGTATTTGAATTCTTCCCTACCTTATTCCTGTGCTGAGATACAGGCTGCTCCAACCTGCTGTAAAATGCTTGATTTCGAGAGTGATCGAAACTAATGAAAACATTGTTGGGGTAAAACCTAAATGGAAAGGCCTGGCACGAAATTGCATTGGCCATCTGATCTAACTTCTGGAGGCAGTCAAAATGATCCTTAGAATTCTTCCCTACCTTATTCCTCTGCTGAGATACAGGGTGCTCCAACCTGCTGTAAAATGCTTGCTTTCATGAGTGAGTGATCGAAACTAATGAAAACATTGTTGGGGTAAAACCTAAAGGGAAAGGCCTAGCACCAAATTGCATTGGCCATCTGATCTAACTTCTGGTGGCAGTCAAAATGAGTATTTGAATTCTTCCCTACCTTATTCCTGTGCTGAGATACAGGCTGCAGCATACTGCTGTAAAATGCTTGATTTCGAGAGTGAGCGAAACTAATGAAAACATTGTTGGGGAAAAACGTAAAGGGAAAGGCCTAGCACCAAATTGCATTGGCCATCTGATCTAACTTCTGGAGACAGTCAAAATGAGTATTTGAATTCTTCCCTACCTTATTCCTCTGCTGAGATACAGGGTGCTCCAACCTACTGCAAAATTCTTGATTTCGAGAGTGATCGAAACTAATGAAAACATTGTTGGGTAAAACCTACAGGGAAAGGCCTAGCACCAAATTGCACTGGCCATCTGATCTAACTTCTGGAGGCAGTCAAAATGAGTATTTGAATTCTTCCCTACCTTATTCCTGTGCTTGAGATACAGGCAGCTCCAACCTGCTGTAAAATGCTTGATTTCGAGAGTGATCGAAACTAATGAAAACATTGTTGGGGTAAAACCTAAAGGGAAAGGCCTAGCACCAAATTGCATTGGCCATCTGATGTAACTTCTGGAGGCAGTCAAAATGATCCTTAGAATTCTTCCCTACCTTATTCCTGTGCTGAGATACAGGCTGCTCCAAACTGCTGTTAAATGCTTGATTTCGAGAGTGATCGAAACTAATGAAAACATTGTTGGGGAAAAACCTGAAGGGAGAGGCCTAGCACCTAATTTCCTTGGCCATCTGATCTAACTTCTGGAGGCAGTCAAAATGAGTATTTGAATTCTTCCCGACCTTATTCCTCTGCTGAGATACAGGGTGCTCCAACCTGCTGTAAAATGCTTGATTTCGAGAGTGATCGAAACTAATGAAAACATTGTTGGGGTAAAACCTAAAGGGAAAGGCCTAGCACCAAATACCCTTTGCCATCTGATCTAAATTCTGGAGGCAGTCAAAATGATCCTTAGAATTCTTCCCTACCTTATTCCTCTGCTGAGATACAGGGTGCTCCAACCTGCTGCTAAATGCTTGATTTCATGAGTAAGTGATCGAAACTAATGAAAACATTGTTGGGGTAAAACCTAAAGGGAAAGGCCTAGCACCAAATACCATTTGCCATCTGATTTAACTTCTGGAGGCAGTCAAAATGATCCTTAGAATTCTTCCCTACTTTATTCCTCTGCTGAGATACAGGGTGCTCCAACCTGCTGTAAAATGCTCGATTTCATGAGTTTGTGATCGAAACTAATGAAAACATTGTTGGATAAAACCTAAAGGGAAAGGCCTAGCACCTAATTTCATTGGCCATCTGATCTAACGTCTGGTGGCAGTCAAAATGAGTATTTGAATTCTTCCCTACCTAATTCCTGTGCTGAGATACAGGCTGCAGCAAACTGCTGTAAAATGCTTGATATCGAGAGTGAGCGAAACTAATGGAAACATTGTTGGGGTAAAACCTAAAGGGAAAGGCATAGCACCAAACACCCGTTGCCATCTGATCTAAATTATGGAGGCAGTCAAAATGATCCTTAGAATTCTTCCCTACCTTGTTCCTCAGCTGAGATACAGCGTGCTCCAACCTGCTGTAAAATGCTTGATTTCGAGAGTGAGCGAAACTAATGAAAACATTGTTGGGGTAAAACCTAAAGGGAAAGGCCTAGCACCAAATACCATTGGCCATCTGATCTAACTTCTGGAGGCAGTCAAAATGATCCTTAGAATTCTTCCCTACCTTATTCCTCTGCTGAGATACAGGGTGCTCCAACCTGCTGTAAAATGCTTGATTTCATGAGTAAGTGATCGAAACTAATGAAAACATTGTTGGGGTAAAACCTAAAGGGAAAGGCCTAGCACCAAATTGCATTGGCCATCTGATCTAACTTCTGGAGGCAGTCAAAATGAGTATTTGAATTCTTCCCTACCTTATTCCTGTGCTGAGATACAGGCTGCAGCAAACTGCTGTAAAATGCTTGATTTCGAGAGTGAGCGAAACTAATGAAAACATTGTTGGGGTAAAACCTAAAGGGAAAGGCATAGCACCAAATACCCTTTGCCATCTGATCTAAATTCTGGAGGCAGTCAAAATGATCCTTAGAATTCTTCCCTGCCTTATTCCTCTGCTGAGATACAAGGTGCTCCAACCTGCTGTAAAATGCTTCATTTCGAGAGTGAGCGAAACTAATGAAAACATTGGTGGGGAAAAACCTAAAGGGAAAGGCCTAGCACCAAATTGCATTGGCCATCTGATCTAACTTCTGGAGGCAGTCAAAATGAGTATTTGAATTCTTCCCTACCTTATTCCTGTGCTGAGATACAGGCTGCTCCAACCTGCTGTAAAATGCTTGATTTCGAGAGTGATCGAAACTAATGAAAACATTGTTGGGGTAAAACCTAAATGGAAAGGCCTGGCACGAAATTGCATTGGCCATCTGATCTAACTTCTGGAGGCAGTCAAAATGATCCTTAGAATTCTTCCCTACCTTATTCCTCTGCTGAGATACAGGGTGCTCCAACCTGCTGTAAAATGCTTGCTTTCATGAGTGAGTGATCGAAACTAATGAAAACATTGTTGGGGTAAAACCTAAAGGGAAAGGCCTAGCACCAAATTGCATTGGCCATCTGATCTAACTTCTGGTGGCAGTCAAAATGAGTATTTGAATTCTTCCCTACCTTATTCCTGTGCTGAGATACAGGCTGCAGCATACTGCTGTAAAATGCTTGATTTCGAGAGTGAGCGAAACTAATGAAAACATTGTTGGGGAAAAACGTAAAGGGAAAGGCCTAGCACCAAATTGCATTGGCCATCTGATCTAACTTCTGGAGACAGTCAAAATGAGTATTTGAATTCTTCCCTACCTTATTCCTCTGCTGAGATACAGGGTGCTCCAACCTACTGCAAAATTCTTGATTTCGAGAGTGATCGAAACTAATGAAAACATTGTTGGGTAAAACCTACAGGGAAAGGCCTAGCACCAAATTGCACTGGCCATCTGATCTAACTTCTGGAGGCAGTCAAAATGAGTATTTGAATTCTTCCCTACCTTATTCCTGTGCTTGAGATACAGGCAGCTCCAACCTGCGGTAAAATGCTTGATTTCGAGAGTGATCGAAACTAATGAAAACATTGTTGGGGTAAAACCTAAAGGGAAAGGCCTAGCACCAAATACCATTTGCCATCTGATCTAACTTCTGGAGGCAGTCAAAATGATCCTTAGAATTCTTCCCTACCTTATTCCTGTGCTGAGATACAGGCTGCTCCAAACTGCTGTTAAATGCTTGATTTCGAGAGTGATCGAAACTAATGAAAACATTGTTGGGGAAAAACCTGAAGGGAGAGGCCTAGCACCTAATTTCCTTGGCCATCTGATCTAACTTCTGGAGGCAGTCAAAATGAGTATTTGAATTCTTCCCGACCTTATTCCTCTGCTGAGATACAGGGTGCTCCAACCTGCTGTAAAATGCTTGATTTCGAGAGTGATCGAAACTAATGAAAACATTGTTGGGGTAAAACCTAAAGGGAAAGGCCTAGCACCAAATACCCTTTGCCATCTGATCTAAATTCTGGAGGCAGTCAAAATGATCCTTAGAATTCTTCCCTACCTTATTCCTCTGCTGAGATACAGGGTGCTCCAACCTGCTGCTAAATGCTTGATTTCGAGAGTGATCGAAACTAATGAAAACATTGTTGGGGTAAAACCTAAAGGGAAAGGCCTAGCACCAAATACCATTTGCCATCTGATTTAACTTCTGGAGGCAGTCAAAATGATCCTTAGAATTCTTCCCTACTTTATTCCTCTGCTGAGATACAGGGTGCTCCAACCTGCTGTAAAATGCTCGATTTCATGAGTTTGTGATCGAAACTAATGAAAACATTGTTGGATAAAACCTAAAGGGAAAGGCCTAGCACCTAATTTCATTGGCCATCTGATCTAACGTCTGGTGGCAGTCAAAATGAGTATTTGAATTCTTCCCTACCTAATTCCTGTGCTGAGATACAGGCTGCAGCAAACTGCTGTAAAATGCTTGATATCGAGAGTGAGCGAAACTAATGGAAACATTGTTGGGGTAAAACCTAAAGGGAAAGGCATAGCACCAAATTGCATTGGCCATCTGATCTAACTTCTGGAGGCAGTCAAAATGAGTATTTGAATTCTTCCCTACCTTATTCCTGTGCTGAGATACAGGCTGCAGCAAACTGCTGTAAAATGCTTGATTTCGAGAGTGAGCGAAACTAATGAAAACATTGTTGGGGTAAAACCTAAAGGGAAAGGCATAGCACCAAATACCCTTTGCCATCTGATCTAAATTCTGGAGGCAGTCAAAATGATCCTTAGAATTCTTCCCTGCCTTATTCCTCTGCTGAGATACAAGGTGCTCCAACCTGCTGTAAAATGCTTCATTTCGAGAGTGAGCGAAACTAATGAAAACATTGGTGGGGAAAAACCTAAAGGGAAAGGCCTAGCACCAAATTGCATTGGCCATCTGATCTAACTTCTGGACGGCAGTCAAAATGAGTATTTGAATTCTTCCCTACCTTATTCCTGTGCTGAGATACAGGCTGCTCCAACCTGCTGTAAAATGCTTGATTTCGAGAGTGATCGAAACTAATGAAAACATTGTTGGGGTAAAACCTAAATGGAAAGGCCTGGCACGAAATTGCATTGGCCATCTGATCTAACTTCTGGAGGCAGTCAAAATGATCCTTAGAATTCTTCCCTACCTTATTCCTCTGCTGATGATACAGGCTGCTCCAAACTGCTGTTAAATGCTTGATTTCGGAGAGTGATCGAAACTAATGAAAACATTGTTGGGGTAAAACCTAAAGGGAAAGGCATAGCACCAAATACCCTTTGCCATCTGATCTAACTTCTGGAGGCAGTCAAAATGATCCTTAGAATTCTTCCCTACCTTATTCCTCTGCTGAGATACAACGTGGTCCAACCTGCTGTAAAATGCTTGATTTCGAGAGTGATCGAAACTAATGAAAACATTGTTGGGGAAAAACCTGAAGGGAGAGGCCTAGCACCTAATTTCCTTGGCCATCTGATCTAACTTCTGGAGGCAGTCAAAATGAGTATTAGAATTCTTCCCGACCTTATTCCTCTGCTGAGATACAGGGTGCTCCAACCTGCTGTAAAATGCTTGATTTCGAGAGTGATCGAAACTAATGAAAACATTGTTGGGGTAAAACCTAAAGGGAAAGGCCTAGCACCAAATACCCTTTGCCATCTGATCTAAATTCTGGAGGCAGTCAAAATGATCCTTAGAATTCTTCCCTACCTTATTCCTGTGCTGAGATACAGGGTGCTCCAACCTGCTGTAAAATGCTTGATTTCGAGAGTGATCGAAACTAATGAAAACATTGTTGGGGTAAAACCTAAAGGGAAAGGCCTAGCATCAAATTACTTTGGCCATCTGATCTAACTTCTGGAGGCAGTCAAAATGATCCTTAGAATTCTTCCCTACCTTATTCCTCTGCTGAGATACAGGGTGCTCCAACCTGCTGTTAAATCCTGGATTTCGAGAGTGATCGAAACTAATGAAAACATTGTTGGGGTAAAACCTAAAGGGAAAGGCCTAGCACCAAATTGCATTGGCCATCTGATCTAACTTCTGGAGGCAGTCAAAATGATCCTAGAATTCTTCCCTACGTTATTCCTCTGCTGAATACAGGGTGCTCCCAACCTGCTGTTAAATGCTTGATTTCGAGAGTGATCGAAACTAATGAAAACATTATTGGGGTAAAACCTAAAAGGAAAGGCCTAGCACAAAATTGTATTGGCCATCTGACCTAACTTCTGGAGTCTGTGAAAATGATCCTTAGAATTCCTTCCCTACCTTATTCCTCTGCTGAGATACAGGGTGCTCCAACCTGCTGTAAAATGCTTGATTTCATGAGTGAGTGATCGAAACTAATGAAAACATTGTTGGGGTAAAACCTAAAGGGAAAGGCCTAGCACCTAATTTTCATTGGCCATCTGATCTAACTTCTGGTGGCAGTCAAAATGAGTATTTGAATTCTTCCCTACCTTATTCCTGTGCTGAGATACAGGCTGTAGCAAACTGCTGTAAAATGCTTGATTTCGAGAGTGATCGAAACTAATGAAAACATTGTTGGGGTAAAACCTAAAGGGAAAGGCATAGCACCAAATACCCTTTGCAATCTGATCTAAATTCTGGAGGCAGTCAAAATGATCCTTAGAATTCTTCCCTACCTTATTCCTCTGCTGAGATACAAGGTGCTCCAACCTGCTGCTAAATGCTTGATTTCGAGAGTGAGCGAAACTAATGAAAACATTGTTGGGGTAAAACCTGAAGGGAGAGGCCTAGCACCTAATTTCATTGGCCATCTGATATAACTTCTGGAGGCAGTCAAAATGAGTATTTGAATTCTTCCCGACCTTATTCCTCTGCTGAGATACAGGGTGCTCCAACCTGCTGTAAAATGCTTGATTTCGAGAGTGAGCAAAAACTAATGAAAACATTGTTGGGGTAAAACCTAAAGGGAAAGGCCTAGCACCAAATACCATTGGCCATCTGATCTAACTTCTGGAGGCAGTCAAAATGATCCTTAGAATTCTTCCCTACCTTATTCCTCTGCTGAGATACAGGATGCTCCAACCTGCTGTAAAATGCTTGATTTCGAGAGTGATCGAAACTAATGAAAACATTGTTGGGGTAAAACCTAAAGGGAAAGGCCTAGCACCAAATTGCATTGGCCATCTGATCTAACTTCTGGAGGCAGTCAAAATGATCCTTAGAATTCTTCCCTACCTTATTACTCTGCTGAGATTCAACGTGGTCCAACCTGCTGTAAAATGCTTGATTTTGAGAGTGATCGAAACTAATGAAAACATTGTTGGGGAAAAACCTGAAGGGAGAGGCCTAGCACCTAATTTCCTCGGCCATCTGATCTAACTTCTGGAGGCAGTCAAAATGAGTATTTGAATTCTTCCCTACCTTATTCCTCTGCTGAGATACAGGGTGCTCCAACCTGCTGTAAAATGCTTGATTTCGAGAGTGATCGAAAGTAATGAAAACATTGTTGGGGTAAAACCTAAAGGGAAAGGCCTAGCACCAAATACCCTTTGGAATCTGATCTAACTTCTGGAGGCAGTTAAAATGATCCTTAGAATTCTTCCCTACCTTATTCCTCTGCTGAGATACAGGGTGCTCCAACCTGCTGTAAAATGCTTGATTTCGAGAGTGATCGAAACTAATGAAAACATTTTTGGGGTAAAACCTAAAGGGAAAGGCCTAGCACCAAATACCATTTGCCATCTGATCTTAACTTCTGGAGCAGTCAAAATGATCCTTAGAATTCTTCCCTACCTTATTCCTCTGCTGAGATACAGGGTGCTCCAACCTGCTGTAAAATGCTCGATTTCATTAGTGAGTGATCGAAACTAATGAAAACATTGTTGGGGTTAAAACCTAAAGGGAAAGGCCTAGCACCAAATTGTATTGGCCATCTGATCTAACTTCTGGAGGCAGTCAAAATGAGTATTTGAATTCTTTCCCTACCTTATTCCTTTGCTGACATTACAGGCTGCTCCAACCAGCTGTAAAATGCTTGATTTCATGATTGAGGGAACTAATGAAAACATTGTTGGGGTAAAACCTAAAGGGAAAGACCTAGCACCAAAACCAATTTGCCATCTGATCTAACTTCCGGAGGCAGTCAAAATGATCCTTAGAATTGTTCCCTACCTTATTCCTGTGCTGAGATACAGGCTGCTCCAACCTGCTGTAAAATGCTTGATTTCGAGAGTGATCGAAACTAATGAAAACATTGTTGGGTAAAACCTAAAGGGAAAGGCCTAGCACCAAATTGCATTGGCATCTGATCTAACCTTCTGCAGGCAGTCAAAATGATCCTTAGAATTGTTCCCTACCTTATTCGCGTGCTGAGATACAGGCTGCTCCAACCAGCTGTTAAAATGCTTGATTTCGAGAGTGATCGAAACTAATGAAAACATTGTTGGGGTAAAACCTAAAGGGAAAGGCATAGCACCAAATACCCTTTGCCATCTGATCTAAATTCTGGAGGCAGTCAAAATGATCCTTAGAATTCTTCCCTGCTTATCCTCTGCTGAGATACAAGGTGCTCCAACCTGCTGTAAAATGCTTGATTTCGAGAGTGAGCGAAACTAATGAAAACATTGGTGGGGAAAAACCTAAAGGGAAAGGCCTAGCACCAAATTGCATTGGCCATCTGATCTAACTTCTGGAGGCAGTCAAAATGAGTATTTGAATTTCTTCCCTACCTTATTCCTGTGCTGAGATACAGGCTGCTCCAACCTGCTGTAAAATGCTTGATTTCGAGAGTGATCGAAACTAATGAAAACATTGTTGGGGTAAAACCTAAGGGAAAGGCTGGCACGAAATTGCATTGGCCATCTGATCTAACTTCTGGAGGCAGTCAAAATGATCCTTAGAATTCTTCCCTACCTTATTCTCTGCTGAGATACAGGCTGCTCCAAACTGCTGTTAAATGCTTGATTTCGAGAGTGATCGAAAACTAATGAAAACATTGTTGGGGTAAAACCTAAAGGGAAAGGCATAGCACCAAATACCCTTTGCCCATCTGATCTAACTTCTGGAGGCAGTCAAAATGATCCTTAGAATTCTTCCCTACCTTATTCCTCTGCTGAGATACAACGTGGTCCAACCTGCTGTAAAATGCTTTGATTTCGAGAGTGATCGAAACTATAGAAAAACATTGTTGGGGAAAAACCTGAAGGGAGAGGCCTAGCACCTAATTTCCTTGGCCATCTGATCTAACTTCTGGAGGCAGTCAAAATGAGTATTAGAATTCTTCCCGACCTTATTCCTCTGCTGAGATACAGGGTGCTCCAACCTGCTGTAAAATGCTTGATTTCGAGAGTGATCGAAACTAATGAAACATTGTTGGGGTAAAACCTAAAGGGAAAGGCCTAGCACCAAATACCCTTTGCCATCTGATCTAAATTCTGGAGGCAGTCCAAAATGATCCTTAGAATTCTTCCCTACCTTATTTCCTGTGCTGAGATACAGGGTGCCTCCCAACCTGCTGTAAAATGCTTGATTTCGAGAGTGATCGAAACTAATGACAAGATTGTTGGGGTAAAACCTAAAGGGAAAGGCCTAGCACCAAATTGCATTGGCCATCTGATCTAACTTCTGGAGGCAGTCAAAATGATCCTTAGAATTCTTCCCGACCTTATTCCTGTGCTGAGATACAGGCTGCTCCAACCTGCTGTTAAATGCTTGATTTCGAGAGTGAGCGAAACTAATGAAAACATTGTTGGGGTAAAACCTAAAGGGAATGGCATAGCACCAAATACCATTGGCCATCTGATCTAACTTCTGGAGGCAGTCAAAATGATCCTTAGAATTCTTCCCTACCTTATTCCTGTGCTGAGATACAGGATGCTCCAACCTGCTGTAAAATGCTTGATTTCGAGAGTGATCGAAACTAATGACAAGATTGTTGGGGTAAAACCTAAAGGGAAAGGCATAGCACCAAATTGCATTGGCCATCTGATCTAACTTCTGGAGGCAGTCAAAATGATCCTTAGAATTGTTCCCTACCTTATTCCTGTGCTGAGATACAGGCTGCTCCAACCAGCTGTTAAATGCTGGATTTCGAGAGTGATCGAAACTAATGAAAACATTGTTGGGGTAAAACCTAAAGGGAAAGGCCTAGCACCAAATTGCATTGGCCATCTGATCTAACTTCTGGAGGCAGTCAAAATGATCCTTAGAATTCTTCCCTACGTTATTCCTCTGCTGAGATACAGGGTGCTCCAACCTGCTGTTAAATGCTTGATTTCGAGAGTGATCGAAACTAATGAAAACATTGTTGGGGTAAAACCTAAAAGGAAAGGCCTAGCACAAAATTGTATTGGCCATCTGACCTAACTTCTGGAGTCTGTGAAAATGATCCTTAGAATTCTTCCCTACCTTATTCCTCTGCTGAGATACAGGGTGCTCCAACCTGCTGTAAAATGCTTGATTTCATGAGTGAGTGATCGAAACTAATGAAAACATTGTTGGGGTAAAACCTAAAGGGAAAGGCCTAGCACCTAATTTCATTGGCCATCTGATCTAACTTCTGGTGGCAGTCAAAATGAGTATTTGAATTCTTCCCTACCTTATTCCTGTGCTGAGATACAGGCTGTAGCAAACTGCTGTAAAATGCTTGATTTCGAGAGTGAGCGAAACTAATGAAAACATTGTTGGGGTAAAACCTAAAGGGAAAGGCATAGCACCAAATACCCTTTGCAATCTGATCTAAATTCTGGAGGCAGTCAAAATGATCCTTAGAATTCTTCCCTACCTTATTCCTCTGCTGAGATACAAGGTGCTCCAACCTGCTGCTAAATGCTTGATTTCGAGAGTGAGCGAAACTAATGAAAACATTGTTGGGGTAAAACCTGAAGGGAGAGGCCTAGCACCTAATTTCATTGGCCATCTGATCTAACTTCTGGAGGCAGTCAAAATGAGTATTTGAATTCTTCCCGACCTTATTCCTCTGCTGAGATACAGGGTGCTCCAACCTGCTGTAAAATGCTTGATTTCGAGAGTGAGCAAAACTAATGAAAACATTGTTGGGGTAAAACCTAAAGGGAAAGGCCTAGCACCAAATACCATTGGCCATCTGATCTAACTTCTGGAGGCAGTCAAAATGATCCTTAGAATTCTTCCCTACCTTATTCCTCTGCTGAGATACAGGATGCTCCAACCTGCTGTAAAATGCTTGATTTCGAGAGTGATCGAAACTAATGAAAACATTGTTGGGGTAAAACCTAAAGGGAAAGGCCTAGCACCAAATTGCATTGGCCATCTGATCTAACTTCTGGAGGCAGTCAAAATGATCCTTAGAATTCTTCCCTACCTTATTACTCTGCTGAGATTCAACGTGGTCCAACCTGCTGTAAAATGCTTGATTTTGAGAGTGATCGAAACTAATGAAAACATTGTTGGGGAAAAACCTGAAGGGAGAGGCCTAGCACCTAATTTCCTCGGCCATCTGATCTAACTTCTGGAGGCAGTCAAAATGAGTATTTGAATTCTTCCCTACCTTATTCCTCTGCTGAGATACAGGGTGCTCCAACCTGCTGTAAAATGCTTGATTTCGAGAGTGATCGAAAGTAATGAAAACATTGTTGGGGTAAAACCTAAAGGGAAAGGCCTAGCACCAAATACCCTTTGGAATCTGATCTAACTTCTGGAGGCAGTTAAAATGATCCTTAGAATTCTTCCCTACCTTATTCCTCTGCTGAGATACAGGGTGCTCCAACCTGCTGTAAAATGCTTGATTTCGAGAGTGATCGAAACTAATGAAAACATTTTTGGGGTAAAACCTAAAGGGAAAGGCCTAGCACCAAATACCATTTGCCATCTGATCTAACTTCTGGAGGCAGTCAAAATGATCCTTAGAATTCTTCCCTACCTTATTCCTCTGCTGAGATACAGGGTGCTCCAACCTGCTGTAAAATGCTCGATTTCATGAGTGAGTGATCGAAACTAATGAAAACATTGTTGGGGTAAAACCTAAAGGGAAAGGCCTAGCACCAAATTGTATTGGCCATCTGATCTAACTTCTGGAGGCAGTCAAAATGAGTATTTGAATTCTTCCCTACCTTATTCCTTTGCTGACATACAGGCTGCTCCAACCAGCTGTAAAATGCTTGATTTCATGATTGAGGGAAACTAATGAAAACATTGTTGGGGTAAAACCTAAAGGGAAAGACCTAGCACCAAATCCAATTTGCCATCTGATCTAACTTCTGGAGGCAGTCAAAATGATCCTTAGAATTGTTCCCTACCTTATTCCATTGCTGAGATACAGGCTGCTCCAACCTGCTGTTAAATGCTTGATTTCGAGAGTGATCGAAACTAATGAAAACATTGTTGGGGTAAAACCTAAAGGGAAAGGCCTAACACCAAATTGCATTGGCCATCTGATCTAACTTCTGGAGGCAGTCAAAATGATCCTTAGAATTCTTCCCTACCTTATTCCTGTGCTGAGATACAGGCTGCTCCAACCTGCTGTAAAATGCTTGATTTCGAGAGTGATCGAAACTAATGAAAACATTGTTGGGGTAAAACCTAAAGGGAAAGGCCTAGCACCAAATTGCATTGGCCATCTGATCTAACTTCTGGAGGCAGTCAAAATGATCCTTAGAATTGTTCCCTACCTTATTCCTGTGCTGAGATACAGGCTGCTCCAACCAGCTGTTAAATGCTTGATTTCGAGAGCGATCGAAACTAATGAAAACATTGTTGGGGTAAAACCTAAAGGGAAAGGCATAGCACCAAATACCATTTGCCATCTGATCTAACTTCTGGAGGCAGTCAAAATGATCCTTAGAATTCTTCCCGACCTTATTCCTCTGCTGAGATACAGGGTGCTCCAACCTGCTGTAAAATGCTTGATTTAGAGAGTGATCGAAACTATTGAAAACATTGTTGGGGAAAAACCTGAAGGGAGAGGCCTAGCACCTAATTTCCTTGGCCATCTGATCTAACTTCTGGAGGCAGTCAAAATGAGTATTTGAATTCTTCCCTACCTTATTCCTCTGCTGAGATACAGGGTGCTCCAACATGCTGTAAAATGCTTGATTTCGAGAGTGAGCGAAACTAATGAAAACATTGTTGGGGTAAAACCTAAAGGGAAAGGCCTAGCACCAAATACCATTGGCCATCTGATCTAACTTCTGGAGGCAGTCAAAATGATCCTTAGAATTCTACCCTACCTTACTCCTCTGCTGAGATACAGGATGCTCCAACCTGCTGTAAAATGCTTGATTTCGAGAGTGATCGAAACTAATGAAAACATTGTTGGGGTAAAACCTAAATGGAAAGGCATAGCACCAAATTGCATTGGCCATCTGATCTAACTTCTGGAGGCAGTCAAAATGATCCTTAGAATTCTTCCCTACCTTATTCCTCTGCTGAGATACAGGGTGCTCCAACCTGCTGTTAAATCCTGGATTTCGAGAGTGATCGAAACTAATGAAAACATTGTTGGGGTAAAACCTAAAGGGAAAGGCCTAGCACCAAATACCCTTTGCAATCTGATCTAACTTCTGGAGGCAGTCAAAAAAATCCTTAGAATTCTTCCCTACCTTATTCCTCAGATGAGATACAGGGTGCTCCAACCTGCTGTAAAATGCTTGATTTCGAGAGTGATCGAAACTAATGAAAACATTGTTGGGGTAAAACCTAAAGGGAAAGGCCTAGCACCAAATTGCATTGGCCATCTGATCTAACTTCTGGAGGCAGTCAAAATGAGTATTTGAATTCTTCCCTACCTTATTCCTGTGCTTGAGATACAGGGTGCTCCAACCTGCTGTAAAATGCTTGATTTCGAGAGTGATAGAAACTAATGAAAACATTGTTGGGGTAAAACCTAAAGGGAAAGGCCTAGCACCAAATACCATTGGCCATCTGATCTAACTTCTGGAGGCAGTCAAAATGATCCTTAGAATTCTTCCCTACCTTATTCCTGTGCTGAGATACAGGCTGCTCCAAACTGCTGTTAAATGCTTGATTTCGAGAGTGATCGAAACTAATGAAAACATTGTTGGGGAAAAACCTGAAGGGAGAGGCCTAGCACCTAATTTCCTTGGCCATCTGATCTAACTTCTGGAGGCAGTCAAAATGAGTATTTGAATTCTTCCCTACCTTATTCCTCTGCTGAGATACAGGGTGCTCCAACCTGCTGTAAAATGCTTGATTTCGAGAGTGATCGAAACTAATGAAAACATTGTTGGGGTAAAACCTAAAGGGAAAGGCCTAGCACCAAATACCCTTTGCCATCTGATCTAAATTCTGGAGGCAGTCAAAATGATCCTTAGAATTCTTCCCTACCTTGTTCCTCAGCTGAGATACAGCGTGCTCCAACCTGCTGTAAAATGCTTGATTTCGAGAGTGAGCGAAACTAATGAAAACATTGTTGGGGTAAAACCTAAAGGGAAAGGCCTAGCACCAAATTGCATTGGCCATCTGATCTAACTTCTGGAGGCAGTCAAAATGATCCTTAGAATTCTTCCCTACCTTATTCCTCTGCTGAGATACAGGGTGCTCCAACCTGCTGTAAAATGCTTGATTTCATGAGTAAGTGATCGAAACTAATGAAAACATTGTTGGGGTAAAACCTAAAGGGAAAGGCCTAGCACCAAATTGCATTGGCCATCTGATCTAACTTCTGGAGGCAGTCAAAATGAGTATTTGAATTCTTCCCTACCTTATTCCTGTGCTGAGATACAGGCTGCAGCAAACTGCTGTAAAATGCTTGATTTCGAGAGTGAGCGAAACTAATGAAAACATTGTTGGGGTAAAACCTAAAGGGAAAGGCATAGCACCAAATACCCTTTGCCATCTGATCTAAATTCTGGAGGCAGTCAAAATGATCCTTAGAATTCTTCCCTGCCTTATTCCTCTGCTGAGATACAAGGTGCTCCAACCTGCTGTAAAATGCTTCATTTCGAGAGTGAGCGAAACTAATGAAAACATTGGTGGGGAAAAACCTAAAGGGAAAGGCCTAGCACCAAATTGCATTGGCCATCTGATCTAACTTCTGGAGGCAGTCAAAATGAGTATTTGAATTCTTCCCTACCTTATTCCTGTGCTGAGATACAGGCTGCTCCAACCTGCTGTAAAATGCTTGATTTCGAGAGTGATCGAAACTAATGAAAACATTGTTGGGGTAAAACCTAAATGGAAAGGCCTGGCACGAAATTGCATTGGCCATCTGATCTAACTTCTGGAGGCAGTCAAAATGATCCTTAGAATTCTTCCCTACCTTATTCCTCTGCTGAGATACAGGCTGCTCCAAACTGCTGTTAAATGCTTGATTTCGAGAGTGATCGAAACTAATGAAAACATTGTTGGGGTAAAACCTAAAGGGAAAGGCATAGCACCAAATACCCTTTGCCATCTGATCTAACTTCTGGAGGCAGTCAAAATGATCCTTAGAATTCTTCCCTACCTTATTCCTCTACTGAGATACAACGTGGTCCAACCTGCTGTAAAATGCTTGATTTCGAGAGTGATCGAAACTATAGAAAACATTGTTGGGGAAAAACCTGAAGGGAGAGGCCTAGCACCTAATTTCCTTGGCCATCTGATCTAACTTCTGGAGGCAGTCAAAATGAGTATTAGAATTCTTCCCGACCTTATTCCTCTGCTGAGATACAGGGTGCTCCAACCTGCTGTAAAATGCTTGATTTCGAGAGTGATCGAAACTAATGAAAACATTGTTGGGGTAAAACCTAAAGGGAAAGGCCTAGCACCAAATACCCTTTGCCATCTGATCTAAATTCTGGAGGCAGTCAAAATGATCCTTAGAATTCTTCCCTACCTTATTCCTGTGCTGAGATACAGGGTGCTCCAACCTGCTGTAAAATGCTTGATTTTGAGAGTGAGCGAAACTAATGAAAACATTGTTGGGGTAAAACCTAAAGGGAAAGGCCTAGCATCAAATTGCTTTGGCCATCTGATCTAACTTCTGGAGGCAGTCAAAATGATCCTTAGAATTCTTCCCGACCTTATTCCTGTGCTGAGATACAGGCTGCTCCAACCTGCTGTTAAATGCTTGATTTCGAGAGTGAGCGAAACTAATGAAAACATTGTTGGGGTAAAACCTAAAGGGAATGGCATAGCACCAAATACCATTGGCCATCTGATCTAACTTCTGGAGGCAGTCAAAATGATCCTTAGAATTCTTCCCTACCTTATTCCTGTGCTGAGATACAGGATGCTCCAACCTGCTGTAAAATGCTTGATTTCGAGAGTGATCGAAACTAATGACAAGATTGTTGGGGTAAAACCTAAAGGGAAAGGCATAGCACCAAATTGCATTGGCCATCTGATCTAACTTCTGGAGGCAGTCAAAATGATCCTTAGAATTCTTCCCTACCTTATTCCTCTGCTGAGATACAGGGTGCTCCAACCTGCTGTTAAATCCTGGATTTCGAGAGTGATCGAAACTAATGAAAACATTGTTGGGGTAAAACCTAAAGGGAAAGGCCTAGCACCAAATTGCATTGGCCATCTGATCTAACTTCTGGAGGCAGTCAAAATGATCCTTAGAATTCTTCCCTACGTTATTCCTCTGCTGAGATACAGGGTGCTCCAACCTGCTGTTAAATGCTTGATTTCGAGAGTGATCGAAAGTAATGAAAACATTATTGGGGTAAAACCTAAAAGGAAAGGCCTAGCACAAAATTGTATTGGCCATCTGACCTAACTTCTGGAGTCTGTGAAAATGATCCTTAGAATTCTTCCCTACCTTATTCCTCTGCTGAGATACAGGGTGCTCCAACCTGCTGTAAAATGCTTGATTTCATGAGTGAGTGATCGAAACTAATGAAAACATTGTTGGGGGAAAACCTAAAGGGAAAGGCCTAGCACCTAATTTCATTGGCCATCTGATCTAACTTCTGGTGGCAGTCAAAATGAGTATTTGAATTCTTCCCTACCTTATTCCTGTGCTGAGATACAGGCTGTAGCAAACTGCTGTAAAATGCTTGATTTCGAGAGTGAGCGAAACTAATGAAAACATTGTTGGGGTAAAACCTAAAGGGAAAGGCATAGCACCAAATACCCTTTGCAATCTGATCTAAATTCTGGAGGCAGTCAAAATGATCCTTAGAATTCTTCCCTACCTTATTCCTCTGCTGAGATACAAGGTGCTCCAACCTGCTGCTAAATGCTTGATTTCGAGAGTGAGCGAAACTAATGAAAACATTGTTGGGGTAAAACCTGAAGGGAGAGGCCTAGCACCTAATTTCATTGGCCATCTGATCTAACTTCTGGAGGCAGTCAAAATGAGTATTTGAATTCTTCCCGACGTTATTCCTCTGCTGAGATACAGGGTGCTCCAACCTGCTGTAAAATGCTTGATTTCGAGAGTGAGCAAAACTAATGAAAACATTGTTGGGGTAAAACCTAAAGGGAAAGGCCTAGCACCAAATACCATTGGCCATCTGATCTAACTTCTGGAGGCAGTCAAAATGATCCTTAGAATTCTTCCCTACCTTATTCCTCTGCTGAGATACAGGATGCTCCAACCTGCTGTAAAATGCTTGATTTCGAGAGTGATCGAAACTAATGAAAACATTGTTGGGGTAAAACCTAAAGGGAAAGGCCTAGCACCAAATTGCATTGGCCATCTGATCTAACTTCTGGAGGCAGTCAAAATGATCCTTAGAATTCTTCCCTACCTTATTCCTCTGCTGAGATTCAACGTGGTCCAACCTGCTGTAAAATGCTTGATTTTGAGAGTGATCGAAACTAATGAAAACATTGTTGGGGAAAAACCTGAAGGGAGAGGACTAGCACCTAATTTCCTTGGCCATCTGATCTAACTTCTGGAGGCAGTCAAAATGAGTATTTGAATTCTTCCCTACCTTATTCCTCTGCTGAGATACAGGGTGCTCCAACCTGCTGTAAAATGCTTGATTTCGAGAGTGATCGAAACTAATGAAAACATTGTTGGGGTAAAACCTAAAGGGAAAGGCCTAGCACCAAATACCCTTTGGAATCTGATCTAACTTCTGGAGGCAGTTAAAATGATCCTTAGAATTCTTCCCTACCTTATTCCTCTGCTGAGATACAGGGTGCTCCAACCTGCTGTAAAATGCTTGATTTCGAGAGTGATCGAAACTAATGAAAACATTTTTGGGGTAAAACCTAAAGGGAAAGGCCTAGCACCAAATACCATTTGCCATATGATCTAACTTCTGGAGGCAGTCAAAATGATCCTTAGAATTCTTCCCTACCTTATTCCTCTGCTGAGATACAGGGTGCTCCAACCTGCTGTAAAATGCTCGATTTCATGAGTGAGTGATCGAAACTAATGAAAACATTGTTGGGGTAAAACCTAAAGGGAAAGGCCTAGCACCTAATTTCATTGGCCATCTGATCTAACGTCTGTTGGCAGTCAAAATGAGTATTTGAATTCTTCCCTACCTTATTCCTGTGCTGAGATACAGGCTGCAGCAAACTGCTGTAAAATGCTTGATTTCGAGAGTGAGCGAAACTAATGAAAACATTGTTGGGGTAAAACCTAAAGGGAAAGGCATAGCACCAAACACCCTTTGCCATCTGATTTAAATTCTGGAGGCAGTCAAAATGATCCTTAGAATTCTTCCCTGCCTTATTCCTCTGCTGAGATACAGGGTGCTCCAACCTGCTGTAAAATGCTTGATTTCGAGAGTGATCGAAACTAATGAAAACATTGTTGGGGTAAAACCTAAAGGGAAAGGCCTAGCACCAAATTGCATTGGCCATCTGATCTAACTTCTGGAGGCAGTCAAAATGAGTATTTGAATTCTTCCCTACCTTATTCCTGTGCTGAAATACAGGGTGCTCCAACTTGCTGTAAAATGCTTGATTTCGAGAGTGAGCAAAACTAATGATAACATATTTGGGGTAGAACCTAAAGGGAAAGGCCTAGCACCAAATTGCACTGGCCATCTGATCTAAATTCTGGAGGCATTCAAAATGAGTATTTCAATTCTTCCCTACCTTATTCCTCTGCTGAGATACAGGGTGCTCCAACCTGCTGTAAAATGCTTGATTTCGAGAGTGAGCAAAACTAATGAAAACATTGTTGCGGTAAAACCTAAAGGGAAAGGCCTAGCACCAAATACCATTGGCCATCTGATCTAACTTCTGGAGGCAGTCAAAATGATCCTTAGAATTCTTCCCTGCCTTATTCCTCTGCTGAGATACAGGATGCTCCAACCTGCTGTAAAATGCTTGATTTCGAGAGTGATCGAAACTAATGAAAACATTGTTGGGGTAAAACCTAAAGGGAAAGGCCTAGCACCAAATTGCATTGGCCATCTGATCTAACTTCTGGAGGCAGTCAAAATGATCCTTAGAATTCTTCCCTACCTTATTCCTCTGCTGAGATACAGGGTGCTCCAACCTGCTGTTAAATCCTGGATTTCGAGAGTGATCGAAACTAATGAAAACATTGTGTGGGTAAAACCTAAAGGGAAAAGCCTAGCACCAAATACCCTTTGCCATCTGATCTAACTTCTGGAGGCAGTCAAAATGAGTATTTGAATTCCTCCCTACCTTATTCCTCTGCTGAGATACAGGGTGCTCCAACCTGCTGTA
The DNA here is from genome assembly GCF_026170545.1 of Melanerpes formicivorus. Taxonomy (NCBI): domain Eukaryota; kingdom Metazoa; phylum Chordata; class Aves; order Piciformes; family Picidae; genus Melanerpes; species Melanerpes formicivorus. Next base: position 5,770,192 of record NW_027142395.1, on the reverse strand, counting down.
AAATGCTTGATTTCGAGAGTGATCGAAACTAATGAAAACATTGTTGGGGTAAAACCTAAAGGGAAAGGCCTAGCACCAAATTGTATTGGCCATCTGATCTAACTTCTGGAGGCAGTCAAAATGAGTATTTGAATTCTTCCCTACCTTATTCCTGTGCTGAGATACAGGCTGCTCCAACCAGCTGTAAAATGCTTGATTTCATGATTGAGGGAAACTAATGAAAACATTGTTGGGGTAAAACCTAAAGGGAAAGACCTAGCACCAAATCCAATTTGCCATCTGATCTAACTTCTGGAGGCAGTCAAAATGATCCTTAGAATTCTTCCCTACCTTATTCCTGTGCTGAGATACAGGCTGCTCCAACCTGCTGTTAAATGCTTGATTTCGAGAGTGATCGAAACTAATGAAAACATTGTTGGGGTAAAACCTAAAGGGAAAGGCCTAACACCAAATTGCATTGGCCATCTGATCTAACTTCTGGAGGCAGTCAAAATGATCCTTAGAATTCTTCCCTACCTTATTCCTGTGCTGAGATACAGGCTGCTCCAACCTGCTGTAAAATGCTTGATTTCAAGAGTGATCGAAACTAATGAAAACATTGTTGGGGTAAAACCTAAAGGGAAAGGCCTAGCACCAAATTGCATTGGCCATCTGATCTAACTTCTGGAGGCAGTCAAAATGATCCTTAGAATTGTTCCCTACCTTATTCCTGTGCTGAGATACAGGCTGCTCCAACCTGCTGTTAAATGCTTGATTTCGAGAGTGATCGAAACTAATGAAAACATTGTTGGGGTAAAACCTAAAGGGAAAGGCATAGCACCAAATACCATTTGCCATCTGATCTAACTTCTGGAGGCAGTCAAAATGATCCTTAGAATTCTTCCCGACCTTATTCCTCTGCTGAGAGACAGGGTGCTCCAACCTGCTGTAAAATGCTTGATTTAGAGAGTGATCGAAACTATTGAAAACATTGTTGGGGAAAAACCTGAAGGGAGAGGCCTAGCACCTAATTTCCTTGGCCATCTGATCTAACTTCTGGAGGCAGTCAAAATGAGTATTTGAATTCTTCCCTACCTTATTCCTCTGCTGAGATACAGGGTGCTCCAACATGCTGTAAAATGCTTGATTTCGAGAGTGAGCGAAACTAATGAAAACATTGTTGGGGTAAAACCTAAAGGGAAAGGCCTAGCACCAAATACCATTGGCCATCTGATCTAACTTCTGGAGGCAGTCAAAATGATCCTTAGAATTCTACCCTACCTTACTCCTCTGCTGAGATACAGGATGCTCCAACCTGCTGTAAAATGCTTGATTTCGAGAGTGATCGAAACTAATGAAAACATTGTTGGGGTAAAACCTAAATGGAAAGGCATAGCACCAAATTGCATTGGCCATCTGATCTAACTTCTGGAGGCAGTCAAAATGATCCTTAGAATTCTTCCCTACCTTATTCCTCTGCTGAGATACAGGGTGCTCCAACCTGCTGTTAAATCCTGGATTTCGAGAGTGATCGAAACTAATGAAAACATTGTTGGGGTAAAACCTAAAGGGAAAGGCCTAGCACCAAATACCCTTTGCAATCTGATCTAACTTCTGGAGGCAGTCAAAAAAATCCTTAGAATTCTTCCCTACCTTATTCCTCAGATGAGATACAGGGTGCTCCAACCTGCTGTAAAATGCTTGATTTCGAGAGTGATCGAAACTAATGAAAACATTGTTGGGGTAAAACCTAAAGGGAAAGGCCTAGCACCAAATACCATTTGCCATCTGATCTAACTTCTGGAGGCAGTCAAAATTATCCTTAGAATTCTTCCCTACCTTATTCCTCTGCTGAGATACAGGGTGCTCCAACCTGCTGTAAAATGCTTGCTTTCATGAGTGAGTGATCGAAACTAATGAAAACATTGTTGGGGTAAAACCTAAAGGGAAAGGCCTAGCACCAAATTGCATTGGCCATCTGATCTAACTTCTGGTGGCAGTCAAAATGAGTATTTGAATTCTTCCCTACCTTATTCCTGTGCTGAGATACAGGCTGCAGCATACTGCTGTAAAATGCTTGATTTCGAGAGTGAGCGATACTAATGAAAACATTGTTGGGGAAAAACGTAAAGGGAAAGGCCTAGCACCAAATTGCATTGGCCATCTGATCTAACTTCTGGAGACAGTCAAAATGAGTATTTGAATTCTTCCCTACCTTATTCCTCTGCTGAGATACAGGGTGCTCCAACCTACTGCAAAATTCTTGATTTCGAGAGTGATCGAAACTAATGAAAACATTGTTGGGTAAAACCTACAGGGAAAGGCCTAGCACCAAATTGCACTGGCCATCTGATCTAACTTCTGGAGGCAGTCAAAATGAGTATTTGAATTCTTCCCTACCTTATTCCTGTGCTGAGATACAGGGTGCTCCATCCTGCTGTAAAATGCTTGATTTCGAGAGTGATAGAAACTAATGAAAACATTGTTGGGGTAAAACCTAAAGGGAAAGGCCTAGCACCAAATACCATTTGCCATCTGATCTAACTTCTGGAGGCAGTCAAAATGATCCTTAGAATTCTTCCCTACCTTATTCCTGTGCTGAGATACAGGCTGCTCCAAACTGCTGTTAAATGCTTGATTTCGAGAGTGATCGAAACTAATGAAAACATTGTTGGGGAAAAACCTGAAGGGAGAGGCCTAGCACCTAATTTCCTTGGCCATCTGATCTAACTTCTGGAGGCAGTCAAAATGAGTATTTGAATTCTTCCCGACCTTATTCCTCTGCTGAGATACAGGGTGCTCCAACCTGCTGTAAAATGCTTGATTTCGAGAGTGATCGAAACTAATGAAAACATTGTTGGGGTAAAACCTAAAGGGAAAGGCCTAGCACCAAATACCCTTTGCCATCTGATCTAAATTCTGGAGGCAGTCAAAATGATCCTTAGAATTCTTCCCTACCTTATTCCTCTGCTGAGATACAGGGTGCTCCAACCTGCTGTAAAATGCTTGATTTCGAGAGTGATCGAAACTAATGAAAACATTGTTGGGGTAAAACCTAAAGGGAAAGGCCTAGCACCAAATACCATTTGCCATCTGATTTAACTTCTGGAGGCAGTCAAAATGATCCTTAGAATTCTTCCCTACTTTATTCCTCTGCTGAGATACAGGGTGCTCCAACCTGCTGTAAAATGCTCGATTTCATGAGTTTGTGATCGAAACTAATGAAAACATTGTTGGATAAAACCTAAAGGGAAAGGCCTAGCACCTAATTTCATTGGCCATCTGATCTAACGTCTGGTGGCAGTCAAAATGAGTATTTGAATTCTTCCCTACCTAATTCCTGTGCTGAGATACAGGCTGCAGCAAACTGCTGTAAAATGCTTGATATCGAGAGTGAGCGAAACTAATGGAAACATTGTTGGGGTAAAACCTAAAGGGAAAGGCATAGCACCAAACACCCGTTGCCATCTGATCTAAATTATGGAGGCAGTCAAAATGATCCTTAGAATTCTTCCCTACCTTGTTCCTCAGCTGAGATACAGCGTGCTCCAACCTGCTGTAAAATGCTTGATTTCGAGAGTGAGCGAAACTAATGAAAACATTGTTGGGGTAAAACCTAAAGGGAAAGGCCTAGCACCAAATTGCATTGGCCATCTGATCTAACTTCTGGAGGCAGTCAAAATGATCCTTAGAATTCTTCCCTACCTTATTCCTCTGCTGAGATACAGGGTGCTCCAACCTGCTGTAAAATGCTTGATTTCATGAGTGAGTGATCGAAACTAATGAAAACATTGTTGGGGTAAAACCTAAAGGGAAAGGCCTAGCACCAAATTGCATTGGCCATCTGATCTAACTTCTGGAGGCAGTCAAAATGAGTATTTGAATTCTTCCCTACCTTATTCCTGTGCTGAGATACAGGCTGCAGCAAACTGCTGTAAAATGCTTGATTTCGAGAGTGAGCGAAACTAATGAAAACATTGTTGGGGTAAAACCTAAAGGGAAAGGCATAGCACCAAATACCCTTTGCCATCTGATCTAAATTCTGGAGGCAGTCAAAATGATCCTTAGAATTCTTCCCTGCCTTATTCCTCTGCTGAGATACAAGGTGCTCCAACCTGCTGTAAAATGCTTCATTTCGAGAGTGAGCGAAACTAATGAAAACATTGGTGGGGAAAAACCTAAAGGGAAAGGCCTAGCACCAAATTGCATTGGCCATCTGATCTAACTTCTGGAGGCAGTCAAAATGAGTATTTGAATTCTTCCCTACCTTATTCCTGTGCTGAGATACAGGCTGCTCCAACCTGCTGTAAAATGCTTGATTTCGAGAGTGATCGAAACTAATGAAAACATTGTTGGGGTAAAACCTAAATGGAAAGGCCTGGCACGAAATTGCATTGGCCATCTGATCTAACTTCTGGAGGCAGTCAAAATGATCCTTAGAATTCTTCCCTACCTTATTCCTCTGCTGAGATACAGGCTGCTCCAAACTGCTGTTAAATGCTTGATTTCGAGAGTGATCGAAACTAATGAAAACATTGTTGGGGTAAAACCTAAAGGGAAAGGCATAGCACCAAATACCCTTTGCCATCTGATCTAACTTCGGGAGGCAGTCAAAATGATCCTTAGAATTCTTCCCTACCTTATTCCTCTGCTGAGATACAACGTGGTCCAACCTGCTGTAAAATGCTTGATTTCGAGAGTGATCGAAACTATAGAAAACATTGTTGGGGAAAAACCTGAAGGGAGAGGCCTAGCACCTAATTTCCTTGGCCATCTGATCTAACTTCTGGAGGCAGTCAAAATGAGTATTAGAATTCTTCCCGACCTTATTCCTCTGCTGAGATACAGGGTGCTCCAACCTGCTGTAAAATGCTTGATTTCGAGAGTGATCGAAACTAATGAAAACATTGTTGGGGTAAAACCTAAAGGGAAAGGCCTAGCACCAAATACCCTTTGCCATCTGATCTAAATTCTGGAGGCAGTCAAAATGATCCTTAGAATTCTTCCCTACCTTATTCCTGTGCTGAGATACAGGGTGCTCCAACCTGCTGTAAAATGCTTGATTTCGAGAGTGATCGAAACTAATGAAAACATTGTTGGGGTAAAACCTAAAGGGAAAGGCCTAGCATCAAATTGCTTTGGCCATCTGATCTAACTTCTGGAGGCAGTCAAAATGATCCTTAGAATTCTTCCCGACCTTATTCCTGTGCTGAGATACAGGCTGCTCCAACCTGCTGTTAAATGCTTGATTTCGAGAGTGAGCGAAACTAATGAAAACATTGTTGGGGTAAAACCTAAAGGGAATGGCATAGCACCAAATACCATTGGCCATCTGATCTAACTTCTGGAGGCAGTCAAAATGATCCTTAGAATTCTTCCCTACCTTATTCCTGTGCTGAGATACAGGATGCTCCAACCTGCTGTAAAATGCTTGATTTCGAGAGTGATCGAAACTAATGACAAGATTGTTGGGGTAAAACCTAAAGGGAAAGGCATAGCACCAAATTGCATTGGCCATCTGATCTAACTTCTGGAGGCAGTCAAAATGATCCTTAGAATTCTTCCCTACCTTATTCCTCTGCTGAGATACAGGGTGCTCCAACCTGCTGTTAAATCCTGGATTTCGAGAGTGATCGAAACTAATGAAAACATTGTTGGGGTAAAACCTAAAGGGAAAGGCCTAGCACCAAATTGCATTGGCCATCTGATCTAACTTCTGGAGGCAGTCAAAATGATCCTTAGAATTCTTCCCTACGTTATTCCTCTGCTGAGATACAGGGTGCTCCAACCTGCTGTTAAATGCTTGATTTCGAGAGTGATCGAAACTAATGAAAACATTATTGGGGTAAAACCTAAAAGGAAAGGCCTAGCACAAAATTGTATTGGCCATCTGACCTAACTTCTGGAGTCTGTGAAAATGATCCTTAGAATTCTTCCCGACCTTATTCCTCTGCTGAGATACAGGGTGCTCCAACCTGCTGTAAAATGCTTGATTTCATGAGTGAGTGATCGAAACTAATGAAAACATTGTTGGGGTAAAACCTAAAGGGAAAGGCCTAGCACCTAATTTCATTGGCCATCTGATCTAACTTCTGGTGGCAGTCAAAATGAGTATTTGAATTCTTCCCTACCTTATTCCTGTGCTGAGATACAGGCTGTAGCAAACTGCTGTAAAATGCTTGATTTCGAGAGTGAGCGAAACTAATGAAAACATTGTTGGGGTAAAACCTAAAGGGAAAGGCATAGCACCAAATACCCTTTGCAATCTGATCTAAATTCTGGAGGCAGTCAAAATGATCCTTAGAATTCTTCCCTACCTTATTCCTCTGCTGAGATACAAGGTGCTCCAACCTGCTGCTAAATGCTTGATTTCGAGAGTGAGCGAAACTAATGAAAACATTGTTGGGGTAAAACCTGAAGGGAGAGGCCTAGCACCTAATTTCATTGGCCATCTGATCTAACTTCTGGAGGCAGTCAAAATGAGTATTTGAATTCTTCCCGACCTTATTCCTCTGCTGAGATACAGGGTGCTCCAACCTGCTGTAAAATGCTTGATTTCGAGAGTGAGCAAAACTAATGAAAACATTGTTGGGGTAAAACCTAAAGGGAAAGGCCTAGCACCAAATACCATTGGCCATCTGATCTAACTTCTGGAGGCAGTCAAAATGATCCTTAGAATTCTTCCCTACCTTATTCCTCTGCTGAGATACAGGATGCTCCAACCTGCTGTAAAATGCTTGATTTCGAGAGTGATCGAAACTAATGAAAACATTGTTGGGGTAAAACCTAAAGGGAAAGGCCTAGCACCAAATTGCATTGGCCATCTGATCTAACTTCTGGAGGCAGTCAAAATGATCCTTAGAATTCTTCCCTACCTTATTCCTCTGCTGAGATTCAACGTGGTCCAACCTGCTGTAAAATGCTTGATTTTGAGAGTGATCGAAACTAATGAAAACATTGTTGGGGAAAAACCTGAAGGGAGAGGCCTAGCACCTAATTTCCTTGGCCATCTGATCTAACTTCTGGAGGCAGTCAAAATGAGTCTTTGAATTCTTCCCTACCTTATTCCTCTGCTGAGATACAGGGTGCTCCAACCTGCTGTAAAATGCTTGATTTCGAGAGTGATCGAAACTAATGAAAACATTGTTGGGGTAAAACCTAAAGGGAAAGGCCTAGCACCAAATACCCTTTGGAATCTGATCTAACTTCTGGAGGCAGTTAAAATGATCCTTAGAATTCTTCCCTACCTTATTCCTCTGCTGAGATACAGGGTGCTCCAACCTGCTGTAAAATGCTTGATTTCGAGAGTGATCGAAACTAATGAAAACATTTTTGGGGTAAAACCTAAAGGGAAAGGCCTAGCACCAAATACCATTTGCCATCTGATCTAACTTCTGGAGGCAGTCAAAATGATCCTTAGAATTCTTCCCTACCTTATTCCTCTGCTGAGATACAGGGTGCTCCAACCTGCTGTAAAATGCTCGATTTCATGAGTGAGTGATCGAAACTAATGAAAACATTGTTGGGGTAAAACCTAAAGGGAAAGGCCTAGCACCTAATTTCATTGGCCATCTGATCTAACGTCTGTTGGCAGTCAAAATGAGTATTTGAATTCTTCCCTACCTTATTCCTGTGCTGAGATACAGGCTGCAGCATACTGCTGTAAAATGCTTGATTTCGAGAGTGAGCGAAACTAATGAAAACATTGTTGGGGAAAAACGTAAAGGGAAGGGCCTAGCACCAAATTGCATTGGCCATCTGATCTAACTTCTGGAGACAGTCAAAATGAGTATTTGAATTCTTCCCTACCTTATTCCTCTGCTGAGATACAGGGTGCTCCAACCTGCTGTTAAATCCTAGATTTCGAGAGTGATCAAAACTAATGAAAACATTGTGTGGGTAAAACCTAAAGGGAAAAGCCTAGCACCAAATACCCTTTGCCATCTGATCTAACTTCTGGAGGCAGTCAAAATGAGTATTTGAATTCCTCCCTACCTTATTCCTCTGCTGAGATACAGGGTGCTCCAACCTGCTGTAAAATGCTTGATTTCGAGAGTGATCGAAACTAATGAAAACATTGTTGGGGTAAAACCTAAAGGGAAAGGCCTAGCACCAAATTGTATTGGCCATCTGATCTAACTTCTGGAGGCAGTCAAAATGAGTATTTGAATTCTTCCCTACCTTATTCCTTTGCTGAGATACAGGCTGCTCCAACCTGCTGTAAAATGCTTGATTTCGAGAGTGATCGAAACTAATGAAAACATTGTTGGGGTAAAACCTAAAGGGAAAGGCCTAGCACCAAATTGCATTGGCCATCTGATCTAACTTCTGGAGGCAGTCAAAATGATCCTTAGAATTGTTCCCTACCTTATTCCTGTGCTGAGATACAGGCTGCTCCAACCTGCTGTTAAATGCTTGATTTCGAGAGTGATCGAAACTAATGAAAACATTGTTGGGGTAAAACCTAAAGGGAAAGGCATAGCACCAAATACCATTTGCCATCTGATCTAACTTCTGGAGGCAGTCAAAATGATCCTTAGAATTCTTCCCGACCTTATTCCTCTGCTGAGATACAGGGTGCTCCAACCTGCTGTAAAATGCTTGATTTAGAGAGTGATCGAAACTATTGAAAACATTGTTGGGGAAAAACCTGAAGGGAGAGGCCTAGCACCTAATTTCCTTGGCCATCTGATCTAACTTCTGGAGGCAGTCAAAATGAGTATTTGAATTCTTCCCTACCTTATTCCTCTGCTGAGATACAGGGTGCTCCAACATGCTGTAAAATGCTTGATTTCGAGAGTGAGCGAAACTAATGAAAACATTGTTGGGGTAAAACCTAAAGGGAAAGGCCTAGCACCAAATACCATTGGCCATCTGATCTAACTTCTGGAGGCAGTCAAAATGATCCTTAGAATTCTACCCTACCTTACTCCTCTGCTGAGATACAGGATGCTCCAACCTGCTGTAAAATGCTTGATTTCGAGAGTGATCGAAACTAATGAAAACATTGTTGGGGTAAAACCTAAATGGAAAGGCATAGCACCAAATTGCATTGGCCATCTGATCTAACTTCTGGAGGCAGTCAAAATGATCCTTAGAATTCTTCCCTACCTTATTCCTCTGCTGAGATACAGGGTGCTCCAACCTGCTGTTAAATCCTGGATTTCGAGAGTGATCGAAACTAATGAAAACATTGTTGGGGTAAAACCTAAAGGGAAAGGCCTAGCACCAAATACCCTTTGCAATCTGATCTAACTTCTGGAGGCAGTCAAAAAAATCCTTAGAATTCTTCCCTACCTTATTCCTCAGATGAGATACAGGGTGCTCCAACCTGCTGTAAAATGCTTGATTTCGAGAGTGATCGAAACTAATGAAAACATTGTTGGGGTAAAACCTAAAGGGAAAGGCCTAGCACCAAATACCATTTGCCATCTGATCTAACTTCTGGAGGCAGTCAAAATTATCCTTAGAATTCTTACCTACCTTATTCCTCTGCTGAGATACAGGGTGCTCCAACCTGCTGTAAAATGCTTGCTTTCATGAGTGAGTGATCGAAACTAATGAAAACATTGTTGGGGTAAAACCTAAAGGGAAAGGCCTAGCACCAAATTGCATTGGCCATCTGATCTAACTTCTGGTGGCAGTCAAAATGAGTATTTGAATTCTTCCCTACCTTATTCCTGTGCTGAGATACAGGCTGCAGCATACTGCTGTAAAATGCTTGATTTCGAGAGTGAGCGAAACTAATGAAAACATTGTTGGGGAAAAACGTAAAGGGAAAGGCCTAGCACCAAATTGCATTGGCCATCTGATCTAACTTCTGGAGACAGTCAAAATGAGTATTTGAATTCTTCCCTACCTTATTCCTCTGCTGAGATACAGGGTGCTCCAACCTACTGCAAAATTCTTGATTTCGAGAGTGATCGAAACTAATGAAAACATTGTTGGGTAAAACCTACAGGGAAAGGCCTAGCACCAAATTGCACTGGCCATCTGATCTAACTTCTGGAGGCAGTCAAAATGAGTATTTGAATTCTTCCCTACCTTATTCCTGTGCTGAGATACAGGGTGCTCCAACCTGCTGTAAAATGCTTGATTTCGAGAGTGATAGAAACTAATGAAAACATTGTTGGGGTAAAACCTAAAGGGAAAGGCCTAGCACCAAATACCATTTGCCATCTGATCTAACTTCTGGAGGCAGTCAAAATGATCCTTAGAATTCTTCCCTACCTTATTTCTGTGCTGAGATACAGGCTGCTCCAAACTGCTGTTAAATGCTTGATTTCGAGAGTGATCGAAACTAATGAAAACATTGTTGGGGAAAAACCTGAAGGGAGAGGCCTAGCACCTAATTTCATAGGCCATCTGATCTAACTTCTGGAGGCAGTCAAAATGAGTATTTGAATTCTTCCCGACCTTATTCCTCTGCTGAGATACAGGGTGCTCCAACCTGCTGTAAAATGCTTGATTTCGAGAGTGATCGAAACTAATGAAAACATTGTTGGGGTAAAACCTAAAGGGAAAGGCCTAGCACCAAATACCCTTTGCCATCTGATCTAAATTCTGGAGGCAGTCAAAATGATCCTTAGAATTCTTCCCTACCTTATTCCTCTGCTGAGATACAGGGTGCTCCAACCTGCTGCTAAATGCTTGATTTCGAGAGTGATCGAAACTAATGAAAACATTGTTGGGGTAAAACCTAAAGGGAAAGGCCTAGCACCAAATACCATTTGCCATCTGATTTAACTTCTGGAGGCAGTCAAAATGATCCTTAGAATTCTTCCCTACTTTATTCCTCTGCTGAGATACAGGGTGCTCCAACCTGCTGTAAAATGCTCGATTTCATGAGTTTGTGATCGAAACTAATGAAAACATTGTTGGATAAAACCTAAAGGGAAAGGCCTAGCACCTAATTTCATTGGCCATCTGATCTAACGTCTGGTGGCAGTCAAAATGAGTATTTGAATTCTTCCCTACCTAATTCCTGTGCTGAGATACAGGCTGCAGCAAACTGCTGTAAAATGCTTGATATCGAGAGTGAGCGAAACTAATGGAAACATTGTTGGGGTAAAACCTAAAGGGAAAGGCATAGCACCAAACACCCGTTGCCATCTGATCTAAATTATGGAGGCAGTCAAAATGATCCTTAGAATTCTTCCCTACCTTGTTCCTCAGCTGAGATACAGCGTGCTCCAACCTGCTGTAAAATGCTTGATTTCGAGAGTGAGCGAAACTAATGAAAACATTGTTGGGGTAAAACCTAAAGGGAAAGGCCTAGCACCAAATTGCATTGGCCATCTGATCTAACTTCTGGAGGCAGTCAAAATGATCCTTAGAATTCTTCCCTACCTTATTCCTCTGCTGAGATACAGGGTGCTCCAACCTGCTGTAAAATGCTTGATTTCATGAGTGAGTGATCGAAACTAATGAAAACATTGTTGGGGTAAAACCTAAAGGGAAAGGCCTAGCACCAAATTGCATTGGCCATCTGATCTAACTTCTGGAGGCAGTCAAAATGAGTATTTGAATTCTTCCCTACCTTATTCCTGTGCTGAGATACAGGCTGCAGCAAACTGCTGTAAAATGCTTGATTTCGAGAGTGAGCGAAACTAATGAAAACATTGTTGGGGTAAAACCTAAAGGGAAAGGCATAGCACCAAATACCCTTTGCCATCTGATCTAAATTCTGGAGGCAGTCAAAATGATCCTTAGAATTCTTCCCTGCCTTATTCCTCTGCTGAGATACAAGGTGCTCCAACCTGCTGTAAAATGCTTCATTTCGAGAGTGAGCGAAACTAATGAAAACATTGGTGGGGAAAAACCTAAAGGGAAAGGCCTAGCACCAAATTGCATTGGCCATCTGATCTAACTTCTGGAGGCAGTCAAAATGAGTATTTGAATTCTTCCCTACCTTATTCCTGTGCTGAGATACAGGCTGCTCCAACCTGCTGTAAAATGCTTGATTTCGAGAGTGATCGAAACTAATGAAAACATTGTTGGGGTAAAACCTAAAGGGAAAGGCCTGGCACGAAATTGCATTGGCCATCTGATCTAACTTCTGGAGGCAGTCAAAATGATCCTTAGAATTCTTCCCTACCTTATTCCTCTGCTGAGATACAGGCTGCTCCAAACTGCTGTTAAATGCTTGATTTCGAGAGTGATCGAAACTAATGAAAACATTGTTGGGGTAAAACCTAAAGGGAAAGGCATAGCACCAAATACCCTTTGCCATCTGATCTAACTTCTGGAGGCAGTCAAAATGATCCTTAGAATTCTTCCCTACCTTATTCCTCTGCTGAGATACAACGTGGTCCAACCTGCTGTAAAATGCTTGATTTCGAGAGTGATCGAAACTATAGAAAACATTGTTGGGGAAAAACCTGAAGGGAGAGGCCTAGCACCTAATTTCCTTGGCCATCTGATCTAACTTCTGGAGGCAGTCAAAATGAGTGTTAGAATTCTTCCCGACCTTATTCCTCTGCTGAGATACAGGGTGCTCCAACCTGCTGTAAAATGCTTGATTTCATGAGTGAGTGATCGAAACTAATGAAAACATTGTTGGGGTAAAACCTAAAGGGAAAGGCCTAGCACCTAATTTCATTGGCCATCTGATCTAACTTCTGGTGGCAGTCAAAATGAGTATTTGAATTCTTCCCTACCTTATTCCTGTGCTGAGATACAGGCTGTAGCAAACTGCTGTAAAATGCTTGATTTCGAGAGTGAGCGAAACTAATGAAAACATTGTTGGGGTAAAACCTAAAGGGAAAGACCTAGCACCAAATCCAATTTGCCATCTGATCTAACTTCTGGAGGCAGTCAAAATGAGTATTTGAATTCTTCCCTACCTTATTCCTGTGCTGAGATACAGGCTGCTCCAACCTGCTGTAAAATGCTTGATTTCGAGAGTGAGCGAAACTAATGAAAACATTGTTGGGGTAAAACCTAAAGGGAAAGGCATAGCACCAAATACCCTTTGCAATCTGATCTAAATTCTGGAGGCAGTCAAAATGATCCTTAGAATTCTTCCCTACCTTATTCCTCTGCTGAGATACAAGGTGCTCCAACCTGCTGCTAAATGCTTGATTTCGAGAGTGAGCGAAACTAATGAAAACATTGTTGGGGTAAAACCTGAAGGGAGAGGCCTAGCACCTAATTTCATTGGCCATCTGATCTAACTTCTGGAGGCAGTCAAAATGAGTATTTGAATTCTTCCCGACCTTATTCCTCTGCTGAGATACAGGGTGCTCCAACCTGCTGTAAAATGCTTGATTTCGAGAGTGAGCAAAACTAATGAAAACATTGTTGGGGTAAAACCTAAAGGGAAAGGCCTAGCACCAAATACCATTGGCCATCTGATCTAACTTCTGGAGGCAGTCAAAATGATCCTTAGAATTCTTCCCTACCTTATTCCTCTGCTGAGATACAGGATGCTCCAACCTGCTGTAAAATGCTTAATTTCGAGAGTGATCGAAACTAATGAAAACATTGTTGGGGTAAAACCTAAAGGGAAAGGCCTAGCACCAAATTGCATTGGCCATCTGATCTAACTTCTGGAGGCAGTCAAAATGATCCTTAGAATTCTTCCCTACCTTATTCCTCTGCTGAGATTCAACGTGGTCCAACCTGCTGTAAAATGCTTGATTTTGAGAGTGATCGAAACTAATGAAAACATTGTTGGGGAAAAACCTGAAGGGAGAGGCCTAGCACCTAATTTCCTTGGCCATCTGATCTAACTTCTGGAGGCAGTCAAAATGAGTATTTGAATTCTTCCCTACCTTATTCCTCTGCTGAGATACAGGGTGCTCCAACCTGCTGTAAAATGCTTGATTTCGAGAGTGATCGAAACTAATGAAAACATTGTTGGGGTAAAACCTAAAGGGAAAGGCCTAGCACCAAATACCCTTTGGAATCTGATCTAACTTCTGGAGGCAGTTAAAATGATCCTTAGAATTCTTCCCTACCTTATTCCTCTGCTGAGATACAGGGTGCTCCAACCTGCTGTAAAATGCTTGATTTCGAGAGTGATCGAAACTAATGAAAACATTTTTGGGGTAAAACCTAAAGTGAAAGGCCTAGCACCAAATACCATTTGCCATCTGATCTAACTTCTGGAGGCAGTCAAAATGATCCTTAGAATTCTTCCCTACCTTATTCCTCTGCTGAGATACAGGGTGCTCCAACCTGCTGTAAAATGCTCGATTTCATGAGTGAGTGATCGAAACTAATGAAAACATTGTTGGGGTAAAACCTAAAGGGAAAGGCCTAGCACCTAATTTCATTGGCCATCTGATCTAACGTCTGTTGGCAGTCAAAATGAGTATTTGAATTCTTCCCTACCTTATTCCTGTGCTGAGATACAGGCTGCAGCATACTGCTGTAAAATGCTTGATTTCGAGAGTGAGCGAAACTAATGAAAACATTGTTGGGGAAAAACGTAAAGGGAAAGGCCTAGCACCAAATTGCATTGGCCATCTGATCTAACTTCTGGAGACAGTCAAAATGAGTATTTGAATTCTTCCCTACCTTATTCCTCTGCTGAGATACAGGGTGCTCCAACCTACTGCAAAATTCTTGATTTCGAGAGTGATCGAAACTAATGAAAACATTGTTGGGTAAAACCTACAGGGAAAGGCCTAGCACCAAATTGCACTGGCCATCTGATCTAACTTCTGGAGGCAGTCAAAATGAGTATTTGAATTCTTCCCTACCTTATTCCTGTGCTGAGATACAGGGTGCTCCAACCTGCTGTAAAATGCTTGATTTCGAGAGTGATAGAAACTAATGAAAACATTGTTGGGGTAAAACCTAAAGGGAAAGGCCTAGCACCAAATACCATTTGCCATCTGATCTAACTTCTGGAGGCAGTCAAAATGATCCTTAGAATTCTTCCCTACCTTATTCCTGTGCTGAGATACAGGCTGCTCCAAACTGCTGTTAAATGCTTGATTTCGAGAGTGATCGAAACTAATGAAAACATTGTTGGGGAAAAACCTGAAGGGAGAGGCCTAGCACCTAATTTCCTTGGCCATCTGATCTAACTTCTGGAGGCAGTCAAAATGAGTATTTGAATTCTTCCCGACCTTATTCCTCTGCTGAGATACAGGGTGCTCCAACCTGCTGTAAAATGCTTGATTTCGAGAGTGATCGAAACTAATGAAAACATTGTTGGGGTAAAACCTAAAGGGAAAGGCCTAGCACCAAATACCATTTGCCATCTGATTTAACTTCTGGAGGCAGTCAAAATGATCCTTAGAATTCTTCCCTACTTTATTCCTGTGCTGAGATACAGGGTGCTCCAACCTGCTGTAAAATGCTCGATTTCATGAGTTTGTGATCGAAACTAATGAAAACATTGTTGGATAAAACCTAAAGGGAAAGGCCTAGCACCTAATTTCATTGGCCATCTGATCTAACGTCTGGTGGCAGTCAAAATGAGTATTTGAATTCTTCCCTACCTAATTCCTGTGCTGAGATACAGGCTGCAGCAAACTGCTGTAAAATGCTTGATATCGAGAGTGAGCGAAACTAATGGAAACATTGTTGGGGTAAAACCTAAAGGGAAAGGCATAGCACCAAACACCCGTTGCCATCTGATCTAAATTATGGAGGCAGTCAAAATGATCCTTAGAATTCTTCCCTACCTTGTTCCTCAGCTGAGATACAGCGTGCTCCAACCTGCTGTAAAATGCTTGATTTCGAGAGTGAGCGAAACTAATGAAAACATTGTTGGGGTAAAACCTAAAGGGAAAGGCCTAGCACCAAATTGCATTGGCCATCTGATCTAACTTCTGGAGGCAGTCAAAATGATCCTTAGAATTCTTCCCTACCTTATTCCTCTGCTGAGATACAGGGTGCTCCAACCTGCTGTAAAATGCTTGATTTCATGAGTGAGTGATCGAAACTAATGAAAACATTGTTGGGGTAAAACCTAAAGGGAAAGGCCTAGCACCAAATTGCATTGGCCATCTGATCTAACTTCTGGAGGCAGTCAAAATGAGTATTTGAATTCTTCCCTACCTTATTCCTGTGCTGAGATACAGGCTGCAGCAAACTGCTGTAAAATGCTTGATTTCGAGAGTGAGCGAAACTAATGAAAACATTGTTGGGGTAAAACCTAAAGGGAAAGGCATAGCACCAAATACCCTTTGCCATCTGATCTAAATTCTGGAGGCAGTCAAAATGATCCTTAGAATTCTTCCCTACCTTATTCCTCTGCTGAGATACAGGGTGCTCCAACCTGCTGTAAAATGCTTGATTTCGAGAGTGATCGAAACTAATGAAAACATTGTTGGGGTAAAACCTAAAGGGAAAGGCCTAGCATCAAATTGCTTTGGCCATCTGATCTAACTTCTGGAGGCAGTCAAAATGATCCTTAGAATTCTTCCCGACCTTATTCCTGTGCTGAGATACAGGCTGCTCCAACCTGCTGTTAAATGCTTGATTTCGAGAGTGAGCGAAACTAATGAAAACATTGTTGGGGTAAAACCTAAAGGGAATGGCATAGCACCAAATACCATTGGCCATCTGATCTAACTTCTGGAGGCAGTCAAAATGATCCTTAGAATTCTTCCCTACCTTATTCCTGTGCTGAGATACAGGCTGCTCCAAACTGCTGTAAAATGCTTGATTTCGAGAGTGATCGAAACTAATGACAAGATTGTTGGGGTAAAACCTAAAGGGAAAGGCATAGCACCAAATTGCATTGGCCATCTGATCTAACTTCTGGAGGCAGTCAAAATGATCCTTAGAATTCTTCCCTACCTTATTCCTCTGCTGAGATACAGGGTGCTCCAACCTGCTGTTAAATCCTGGATTTCGAGAGTGAGCAAAACTAATGAAAACATTGTTGGGGTAAAACCTAAAGGGAAAGGCCTAGCACCAAATTGCATTGGCCATCTGATCTAACTTCTGGAGGCAGTCAAAATGATCCTTAGAATTCTTCCCTACGTTATTCCTCTGCTGAGATACAGGGTGCTCCAACCTGCTGTTAAATGCTTGATTTCGAGAGTGAGCAAAACTAATGAAAACATTGTTGGGGTAAAACCTAAAGGGAAAGGCCTAGCACCAAATACCATTGGCCATCTGATCTAACTTCTGGAGGCAGTCAAAATGATCCTTAGAATTCTTCCCTACCTTATTCCTCTGCTGAGATACAGGATGCTCCAACCTGCTGTTAAATGCTTGATTTCGAGAGTGATCGAAACTAATGAAAACATTGTTGGGGTAAAACCTAAAGGGAAAGGCCTAGCACCTAATTTCATTGGCCATCTGATCTAACTTCTGGTGGCAGTCAAAATGAGTATTTGAATTCTTCCCTACCTTATTCCTGTGCTGAGATACAGGCTGTAGCAAACTGCTGTAAAATGCTTGATTTCGAGAGTGAGCGAAACTAATGAAAACATTGTTGGGGTAAAACCTAAAGGGAAAGGCATAGCACCAAATACCCTTTGCAATCTGATCTAAATTCTGGAGGCAGTCAAAATGATCCTTAGAATTCTTCCCTACCTTATTCCTCTGCTGAGATACAAGGTGCTCCAACCTGCTGCTAAATGCTTGATTTCGAGAGTGAGCGAAACTAATGAAAACATTGTTGGGGTAAAACCTGAAGGGAGAGGCCTAGCACCTAATTTCATTGGCCATCTGATCTAACTTCTGGAGGCAGTCAAAATGAGTATTTGAATTCTTCCCGACCTTATTCCTCTGCTGAGATACAGGGTGCTCCAACCTGCTGTAAAATGCTTGATTTCGAGAGTGAGCAAAACTAATGAAAACATTGTTGGGGTAAAACCTAAAGGGAAAGGCCTAGCACCAAATACCATTGGCCATCTGATCTAACTTCTGGAGGCAGTCAAAATGATCCTTAGAATTCTTCCCTACCTTATTCCTCTGCTGAGATACAGGATGCTCCAACCTGCTGTAAAATGCTTGATTTCGAGAGTGATAGAAACTAATGAAAACATTGTTGGGGTAAAACCTAAAGGGAAAGGCCTAGCACCAAATTGCATTGGCCATCTGATCTAACTTCTGGAGGCAGTCAAAATGATCCTTAGAATTCTTCCCTACCTTATTCCTCTGCTGAGATTCAACGTGGTCCAACCTGCTGTAAAATGCTTGATTTCGAGAGTGAGCGAAACTAATGAAAACATTGTTGGGGAAAAACCTGAAGGGAGAGGCCTAGCACCTAATTTCCTTGGCCATCTGATCTAACTTCTGGAGGCAGTCAAAATGAGTATTTGAATTCTTCCCTACCTTATTCCTCTGCTGAGATACAGGGTGCTCCAACCTGCTGTAAAATGCTTGATTTCGAGAGTGATCGAAACTAATGAAAACATTGTTGGGGTAAAACCTAAAGGGAAAGGCCTAGCACCAAATACCCTTTGGAATCTGATCTAACTTCTGGAGGCAGTTAAAATGATCCTTAGAATTCTTCCCTACCTTATTCCTCTGCTGAGATACAGGGTGCTCCAACCTGCTGTAAAATGCTTGATTTCGAGAGTGATCGAAACTAATGAAAACATTGTTGGGGTAAAACCTAAAGGGAAAGGCCTAGCACCAAATACCATTTGCCATCTGATCTAACTTCTGGAGGCAGTCAAAATGATCCTTAGAATTCTTCCCTACCTTATTCCTCTGCTGAGATACAGGGTGCTCCAACCTGCTGTAAAATGCTCGATTTCATGAGTGAGTGATCGAAAATAATGAAAACATTGTTGGGGTAAAACCTAAAGGGAAAGGCCTAGCACCTAATTTCATTGGCCATCTGATCTAACGTCTGTTGGTAGTCAAAATGAGTATTTGAATTCTTCCCTACCTTATTCCTGTGCTGAGATACAGGCTGCAGCAAACTGCTGTAAAATGCTTGATTTCGAGAGTGAGCGAAACTAATGAAAACATTGTTGGGGTAAAACCTAAAGGGAAAGGCATAGCACCAAACACCCTTTGCCAATTGATTTAAATTCTGGAGGCAGTCAAAATGATCCTTAGAATTCTTCCCTACCTTATTCCTCTGCTGAGATACAGGGTGCTCCAACCTGCTGTAAAATGCTTGATTTCGAGAGTGATCGAAACTAATGAAAACATTGTTGGGGTAAAACCTAAAGGGAAAGGCCTAGCACCAAATTGCATTGGCCATCTGATCTAACTTCTGGAGGCAGTCAAAATGAGTATTTGAATTCTTCCCTACCTTATTCCTGTGCTGAAATACAGGGTGCTCCAACTTGCTGTAAAATGCTTGATTTCGAGAGTGAGCAAAACTAATGATAACATATTTGGGGTAGAACCTAAAGGGAAAGGCCTAGCACCAAATTGCACTGGCCATCTGATCTAAATTCTGGAGGCATTCAAAATGAGTATTTCAATTCTTCCCTACCTTATTCCTCTGCTGAGATACAGGGTGCTCCAACCTGCTGTAAAATGCTTGATTTCGAGAGTGAGCAAAACTAATGAAAACATTGTTGCGGTAAAACCTAAAGGGAAAGGCCTAGCACCAAATACCATTGGCCATCTGATCTAACTTCTGGAGGCAGTCAAAATGATCCTTAGAATTCTTCCCTACCTTATTCCTCTGCTGAGATACAGGATGCTCCAACCTGCTGTAAAATGCTTGATTTCGAGAGTGATCGAAACTAATGAAAACATTGTTGGGGTAAAACCTAAAGGGAAAGGCCTAGCACCAAATACCATTGGCCATCTGATCTAACTTCTGGAGGCAGTCAAAATGATCCTTAGAATTCTTCCCTACCTTATTCCTCTGCTGAGATACAGGGTGCTCCAACCTGCTGTTAAATCCTGGATTTCGAGAGTGATCGAAACTAATGAAAACATTGTGGGGGTAAAACCTAAAGGGAAAAGCCTAGCACCAAATACCCTTTGCCATCTGATCTAACTTCTGGAGGCAGTCAAAAAAATCCTTAGAATTCTTCCCTACCTTATTCCTCTGCTGAGATACTGGCTGCTCCAAACTGCTGTAAAATGCTTGATTTCGAGAGTGAGCGAAACTAATGAAAACATTGTTGGGGTAAAACCTAAAGGGAAAGGCCTAGCACCAAATTGCATTGGCCATCTGATCTAACTTCTGGAGGCAGTCAAAATGATCCTTAGAATTCTTCCCTACGTTATTCCTCTGCTGAGATACAGGGTGCTCCAACCTGCTGTTAAATGCTTGATTTCGAGAGTGAGCAAAACTAATGAAAACATTGTTGGGGTAAAACCTAAAGGGAAAGGCCTAGCACCAAATACCATTGGCCATCTGATCTAACTTCTGGAGGCAGTCAAAATGATCCTTAGAATTCTTCCCTACCTTATTCCTCTGCTGAGATACAGGATGCTCCAACCTGCTGTTAAATGCTTGATTTCGAGAGTGATCGAAACTAATGAAAACATTGTTGGGGTAAAACCTAAAGGGAAAGGCCTAGCACCTAATTTCATTGGCCATCTGATCTAACTTCTGGTGGCAGTCAAAATGAGTATTTGAATTCTTCCCTACCTTATTCCTGTGCTGAGATACAGGCTGTAGCAAACTGCTGTAAAATGCTTGATTTCGAGAGTGAGCGAAACTAATGAAAACATTGTTGGGGTAAAACCTAAAGGGAAAGGCATAGCACCAAATACCCTTTGCAATCTGATCTAAATTCTGGAGGCAGTCAAAATGATCCTTAGAATTCTTCCCTACCTTATTCCTCTGCTGAGATACAAGGTGCTCCAACCTGCTGCTAAATGCTTGATTTCGAGAGTGAGCGAAACTAATGAAAACATTGTTGGGGTAAAACCTGAAGGGAGAGGCCTAGCACCTAATTTCATTGGCCATCTGATCTAACTTCTGGAGGCAGTCAAAATGAGTATTTGAATTCTTCCCGACCTTATTCCTCTGCTGAGATACAGGGTGCTCCAACCTGCTGTAAAATGCTTGATTTCGAGAGTGAGCAAAACTAATGAAAACATTGTTGGGGTAAAACCTAAAGGGAAAGGCCTAGCACCAAATACCATTGGCCATCTGATCTAACTTCTGGAGGCAGTCAAAATGATCCTTAGAATTCTTCCCTACCTTATTCCTCTGCTGAGATACAGGATGCTCCAACCTGCTGTAAAATGCTTGATTTCGAGAGTGATAGAAACTAATGAAAACATTGTTGGGGTAAAACCTAAAGGGAAAGGCCTAGCACCAAATTGCATTGGCCATCTGATCTAACTTCTGGAGGCAGTCAAAATGATCCTTAGAATTCTTCCCTACCTTATTCCTCTGCTGAGATTCAACGTGGTCCAACCTGCTGTAAAATGCTTGATTTCGAGAGTGAGCGAAACTAATGAAAACATTGTTGGGGAAAAACCTGAAGGGAGAGGCCTAGCACCTAATTTCCTTGGCCATCTGATCTAACTTCTGGAGGCAGTCAAAATGAGTATTTGAATTCTTCCCTACCTTATTCCTCTGCTGAGATACAGGGTGCTCCAACCTGCTGTAAAATGCTTGATTTCGAGAGTGATCGAAACTAATGAAAACATTGTTGGGGTAAAACCTAAAGGGAAAGGCCTAGCACCAAATACCCTTTGGAATCTGATCTAACTTCTGGAGGCAGTTAAAATGATCCTTAGAATTCTTCCCTACCTTATTCCTCTGCTGAGATACAGGGTGCTCCAACCTGCTGTAAAATGCTTGATTTCGAGAGTGATCGAAACTAATGAAAACATTGTTGGGGTAAAACCTAAAGGGAAAGGCCTAGCACCAAATACCATTTGCCATCTGATCTAACTTCTGGAGGCAGTCAAAATGATCCTTAGAATTCTTCCCTACCTTATTCCTCTGCTGAGATACAGGGTGCTCCAACCTGCTGTAAAATGCTCGATTTCATGAGTGAGTGATCGAAAATAATGAAAACATTGTTGGGGTAAAACCTAAAGGGAAAGGCCTAGCACCTAATTTCATTGGCCATCTGATCTAACGTCTGTTGGTAGTCAAAATGAGTATTTGAATTCTTCCCTACCTTATTCCTGTGCTGAGATACAGGCTGCAGCAAACTGCTGTAAAATGCTTGATTTCGAGAGTGAGCGAAACTAATGAAAACATTGTTGGGGTAAAACCTAAAGGGAAAGGCATAGCACCAAACACCCTTTGCCAATTGATTTAAATTCTGGAGGCAGTCAAAATGATCCTTAGAATTCTTCCCTACCTTATTCCTCTGCTGAGATACAGGGTGCTCCAACCTGCTGTAAAATGCTTGATTTCGAGAGTGATCGAAACTAATGAAAACATTGTTGGGGTAAAACCTAAAGGGAAAGGCCTAGCACCAAATTGCATTGGCCATCTGATCTAACTTCTGGAGGCAGTCAAAATGAGTATTTGAATTCTTCCCTACCTTATTCCTGTGCTGAAATACAGGGTGCTCCAACTTGCTGTAAAATGCTTGATTTCGAGAGTGAGCAAAACTAATGATAACATATTTGGGGTAGAACCTAAAGGGAAAGGCCTAGCACCAAATTGCACTGGCCATCTGATCTAAATTCTGGAGGCATTCAAAATGAGTATTTCAATTCTTCCCTACCTTATTCCTCTGCTGAGATACAGGGTGCTCCAACCTGCTGTAAAATGCTTGATTTCGAGAGTGAGCAAAACTAATGAAAACATTGTTGCGGTAAAACCTAAAGGGAAAGGCCTAGCACCAAATACCATTGGCCATCTGATCTAACTTCTGGAGGCAGTCAAAATGATCCTTAGAATTCTTCCCTACCTTATTCCTCTGCTGAGATACAGGATGCTCCAACCTGCTGTAAAATGCTTGATTTCGAGAGTGATCGAAACTAATGAAAACATTGTTGGGGTAAAACCTAAAGGGAAAGGCCTAGCACCAAATACCATTGGCCATCTGATCTAACTTCTGGAGGCAGTCAAAATGATCCTTAGAATTCTTCCCTACCTTATTCCTCTGCTGAGATACAGGGTGCTCCAACCTGCTGTTAAATCCTGGATTTCGAGAGTGATCGAAACTAATGAAAACATTGTGGGGGTAAAACCTAAAGGGAAAAGCCTAGCACCAAATACCCTTTGCCATCTGATCTAACTTCTGGAGGCAGTCAAAAAAATCCTTAGAATTCTTCCCTACCTTATTCCTCTGCTGAGATACTGGCTGCTCCAAACTGCTGTAAAATGCTTGATTTCGAGAGTGATCGAAACTAATGAAAACATTGTTGGGGTAAAACCTAAAGGGAAAGGCCTAGCACCAAATACCATTTGCCATCTGATCTAACTTCTGGAGGCAGTCAAAATTATCCTTAGAATTCTTCCCTACCTTATTCCTCTGCTGAGATACAGGGTGCTCCAACCTGCTGTAAAATGCTTGATTTCATGAGTGAGTGATTGAAACTAATGAAAACATTGTTGGGGTAAAACCTAAAGGGAAAGGCCTAGCACCTAATTTCATTGGCCATCTGATCTAACTTCTGGTGGCAGTCAAAATGAGTATTTGAATTCTTCCCTACCTTATTCCTGTGCTGAGATACAGGCTGCATGAAACTGCTGTAAAATGCTTGATTTCGAGAGTGAGCGAAACTAATGAAAACATTGTTGGGGTAAAACCTAAAGGGAAAGGCATAGCACCAAATACCCTTTGCCATCTGATCTAAATTCTGGAGGCAGTCAAAATGATCCTTAGAATTCTTCCCTACCTTATTCCTCTGCTGAGATACAAGGTGCTCCAACCTGCTGTAAAATGCTGGATTTCGAGAGTGAGCGAAACTAATGAAAACATTGTTGGGGAAAAACCTAAAGGGAAAGGCCTAGCACCAAATTGCATTGGCCATCTGATCTAACTTCTGGAGGCAGTCAAAATGATACTTAGAATTCTTCCCTACCTTATTCCTCTGCTGAGATTCAACGTGGTCCAACCTGCTGTAAAATGCTTGATTTCGAGAGTGATCGAAACTAATGAAAACATTGTTGGGGAAAAACCTGAAGGGAGAGGCCTAGCACCTAATTTCCTTGGCCATCTGATCTAACTTCTGGAGGCAGTCAAAATGAGTATTTGAATTCTTCCCGACCTTATTCCTCTGCTGAGATACAGGGTGCTCCAACCTGCTGTAAAATGCTTGATTTCGAGAGTGAGCGAAACTAATGAAAACATTGTTGGGGTAAAACCTAAAGGGAAAGGCCTAGCACCAAATACCCTTTGGAATCTGATCTAACTTCTGGAAGCAGTTAAAATGATCCTTAGAATTCTTCCCTACCTTATTCCTCTGCTGAGATACAGGGTGCTCCAACCTGCTGTAAAATGCTTGATTTCGAGAGTGATCGAAACTAATGAAAACATTGTTGGGGTAAAACCTAAAGGGAAAGGCCTAGCACCAAATACCATTTGCCATCTGATCTAACTTCTGGAGGCAGTCAAAATGATCCTTAGAATTCTTCCCTACCTTATTCCTGTGCTGAGATACAGGGTGCTCCAACCTGCTGTAAAATTCTCGATTTCATGAGTGAGTGATCGAAACTAATGAAAACATTGTTGGGGTAAAACCTAAAGGGAAAGGCCTAGCACCTAATTTCATTGGCTATCTGATCTAACGTCTGTTGGCAGTCAAAATGAGTATTTGAATTCTTCCCTACCTTATTCCTGTGCTGAGATACAGGCTGCAGCAAACTGCTGTAAAATGCTTGATTTCGAGAGTGAGCGAAACTAATGAAAACATTGTTGGGGTAAAACCTAAAGGGAAAGGCATAGCACCAAACACCCTTTGCCATCTGATTTAAATTCTGGAGGCAGTCAAAATGATCCTTAGAATTCTTCCCTACCTTATTCCTCTGCTGAGATACAGGCTGCTCCAACCTGCTGTTAAATGCTTGATTTCGAGAGTGAGCGAAACTAATGAAAACATTGTTGGGGTAAAACCTAAAGGGAAAGGCCTAGCACCAAATTGCTTTGGCCATCTGATCTAACTTCTGGAGGCAGTCAAAATGATCCTTAGAATTCTTCCCTACCTTATTCCTCTGCTGAGATACAGGGTGCTCCAACCTGCAGTTAAATGCTTGATTTCGACAGTGATCGAAACTAATGAAAACATTGTTGGGGTAAAGCCTAAAGGGAAAGGCATAGCACCAAATACCATTGGCCATCTGATCTAACTTCTGGAGGCAGTCAAAATGATCCTTAGAATTCTTCCCTACCTTATTCCTCTGCTGAGATACAGGATGCTCCAACCTGCTGTAAAATGCTTGATTTCGAGAGTGATCGAAACTAATGACAACATTGTTGGGGTAAAACCTAAATGGAAAGGCATAGCACCAAATTGCATTGGCCATCTGATCTAACTTCTGGAGGCAGTCAAAATGATCCTTAGAATTCTTCCCTAGCTTATTCCTCTGCTGAGATACAGGGTGCTCCTACCTGCTGTTAAATCCTGGATTTCGAGAGTGATCGAAACTAATGAAAACATTGTTGGGGTAAAACCTAAAGGGAAAGGCCTAGCACCTAATTTCATTGGCCATCTGATCTAACTTCTGGTGGCAGTCAAAATGAGTATTTGAATTCTTCCCTACCTTATTCCTGTGCTGAGATACAGGCTGTAGCAAACTGCTGTAAAATGCATGATTTCGAGAGTGAGCGAAACTAATGAAAATATTGTTGGGGTAAAACCTAAAGGGAAAGGCATAGCACCAAATACCCTTTGCAATCTGATCTAAATTCTGGAGGCAGTCAAAATGATCCTTAGAATTCTTCCCTACCTTATTCCTCTACTGAGATACAAGGTGCTCCAACCTGCTGTAAAATGCTTGATTTCGAGAGTGAGCGAAACTAATGAAAACATTGTTGGGGAAAAACCTGAAGGGAGTGGCCTAGCACCTAATTTCATTGGCCATCTGATCTAACTTCTGGAGGCAGTCAAAATGAGTATTTGAATTCTTCCCGACCTTATTCCTCTGCTGAGATACAGGGTGCTCCAAACTGCTGTAAAATGCTTGATTTCGAGAGTGATCGAAACTAATGAAAACATTGTTGGGGTAAAACCTAAAGGGAAAGGCCTAACACCAAATTGCATTGGCCATCTGATCTAACTTCTGGAGGCAGTCAAAATGATCCTTAGAATTCTTCCCTACCTTATTCCTCTGCTGAGATACAGGGTGCTCCAACCTGCTGTAAAATGCTTGATTTCGAGAGTGATCGAAACTAATGAAAACATTGTTGGGGTAAAACCTAAAGGGAAAGGCCTAGCACCTAATTTCATTTGCCATCTGATCTAACTTCTGGAGGCAGTCAAAATGAGTATTTGAATTCTTCCCTACCTTATTCCTCTGCTGAGATACAGGCTGCTCCAACCTGCTGTAAAATGCTTGATTTCATGAGTGATAGAAACTAATGAAAACATTGTTGGGGTAAAACCTAAAGGGAAAGGCCTAGCACCAAATACCATTTGCCATCTGATCTAACTTCTGGAGGTGGTCAAAATGAGTATTTGAATTCTTCCCTACCTTATTCCTGTACTGAGATACAGGCTGCTCCAACCTGCTGTAAAATGCTTGATTTCGAGAGTGAGCAAAACTAATGAAAACATTGTTGGGGTAAAACCTAAAGGGAAAGGCCTAGCACCAAATTGCATTGGCCATCTGATCTAACTTCTGGAGGCAGTCAAAATGAGTATTTGAATTCTTCCCTACCTTATTCCTGTGCTGAGATACAGGCTGCAGCAAACTGCTGTAAAATGCTTGATTTCGAGAGTGAGCGAAACTAATGAAAACATTGTTGGGGTAAAACCTAAAGGGAAAGGCATAGCACCAAATACCCTTTGCCATCTGATCTAAATTCTGGAGGCAGTCAAAATGATCCTTAGAATTCTTCCCTGCCTTATTCCTCTGCTGAGATACACGGTGCTCCAACCTGCTGTAAAATGCTTCATTTCGAGAGTGAGCGAAACTAATGAAAACATTGGTGGGGAAAAACCTAAAGGGAAAGGCCTAGCACCAAATTGCATTGGCCATCTGATCTAACTTCTGGAGGCAGTCAAAATGAGTATTTGAATTGTTCCCTACCTTATTCCTGTGCTGAGATACAGGCTGCTCCAACCTGCTGTAAAATGCTTGATTTCGAGAGTGATCGAAACTAATGAAAACATTGTTGGGGTAAAACCTAAAGGGAAAGGCCTGGCACGAAATTGCATTGGCCATCTCATCTAACTTCTGGAGGCAGTCAAAATGATCCTTAGAATTCTTCCCTACCTTATTCCTCTGCTGAGATACAGGCTGCTCCAAACTGCTGTTAAATGCTTGATTTCGAGAGTGATCGAAACTAATGAAAACATTGTTGGGGTAAAACCTAAAGGGAAAGGCATAGCACCAAATACCCTTTGCCATCTGATCTAACTTCTGGAGGCAGTCAAAATGATCCTTAGAATTCTTCCCTACCTTATTCCTCTGCTGAGATACAACGTGGTCCAACCTGCTGTAAAATGCTTGATTTCGAGAGTGATCGAAACTATAGAAAACATTGTTGGGGTAAAACCTGAAGGGAGAGGCCTAGCACCTAATTTCCTTGGCCATCTGATCTAACTTCTGGAGGCAGTCAAAATGATCCTTAGAATTCTTCCCTACCTTATTCCTCTGCTGAGATACAGGGTGCTCCAACCTGCTGTAAAATGCTTGATTTCGAGAGTGATCGAAACTAATGAAAACATTGTTGGGGTAAAACCTAAAGGGAAAGGCCTAGCACCAAATACCCTTTGCCATCTGATCTAAATTCTGGAGGCAGTCAAAATGATCCTTAGAATTCTTCCCTACCTTATTCCTGTGCTGAGATACAGGGTGCTCCAACCTGCTGTAAAATGCTTGATTTCGAGAGTGATCGAAACTAATGAAAACATTGTTGGGGTAAAACCTAAAGGGAAAGGCCTAGCATCAAATTGCTTTGGCCATCTGATCTAACTTCTGGAGGCAGTCAAAATGATCCTTAGAATTCTTCCCGACCTTATTCCTGTGCTGAGATACAGGCTGCTCCAACCTGCTGTTAAATGCTTGATTTCGAGAGTGAGCGAAACTAATGAAAACATTGTTGGGGTAAAACCTAAAGGGAATGGCATAGCACCAAATACCATTGGCCATCTGATCTAACTTCTGGAGGCAGTCAAAATGATCCTTAGAATTCTTCCCTACCTTATTCCTGTGCTGAGATACAGGATGCTCCAACCTGCTGCTAAATGCTTGATTTCGAGAGTGAGCGAAACTAATGAAAACATTGTTGGGGTAAAACCTAAAGGGAAAGGCATAGCACCAAATACCCTTTGCAATCTGATCTAAATTCTGGAGGCAGTCAAAATGATCCTTAGAATTCTTCCCTACGTTATTCCTCTGCTGAGATACAAGGTGCTCCAACCTGCTGCTAAATGCTTGATTTCGAGAGTGAGCGAAACTAATGAAAACATTGTTGGGGTAAAACCTGAAGGGAGAGGCCTAGCACCTAGTTTCATTGGCCATCTGATCTAACTTCTGGAGGCAGTCAAAATGAGTATTTGAATTCTTCCCGACCTTATTCCTCTGCTGAGATACAGGGTGCTCCAACCTGCTGTAAAATGCTTGATTTCGAGAGTGAGCAAAACTAATGAAAACATTGTTGGGGTAAAACCTAAAGGGAAAGGCCTAGCACCAAATACCATTGGCCATCTGATCTAACTTCTGGAGGCAGTCAAAATGATCCTTAGAATTCTTCCCTACCTTATTCCTCTGCTGAGATACAGGATGCTCCAACCTGCTGTAAAATGCTTGATTTCGAGAGTGATCGAAACTAATGAAAACATTGTTGGGGTAAAACCTAAAGGGAAAGGCCTAGCACCAAATTGCATTGGCCATCTGATCTAACTTCTGGAGGCAGTCAAAATGATCCTTAGAATTCTTCCCTACCTTATTCCTCTGCTGAGATACAACGTGGTCCAACCTGCTGTAAAATGCTTGATTTCGAGAGTGATCGAAACTATAGAAAACATTGTTGGGGTAAAACCTGAAGGGAGAGGCCTAGCACCTAATTTCCTTGGCCATCTGATCTAACTTCTGGAGGCAGTCAAAATGATCCTTAGAATTCTTCCCTACCTTATTCCTCTGCTGAGATACAGGGTGCTCCAACCTGCTGTAAAATGCTTGATTTCGAGAGTGATCGAAACTAATGAAAACATTGTTGGGGTAAAACCTAAAGGGAAAGGCCTAGCACCAAATACCCTTTGCCATCTGATCTAAATTCTGGAGGCAGTCAAAATGATCCTTAGAATTCTTCCTTACCTTATTCCTGTGCTGAGATACAGGGTGCTCCAACCTGCTGTAAAATGCTTGATTTCGAGAGTGATCGAAACTAATGAAAACATTGTTGGGGTAAAACCTAAAGGGAAAGGCCTAGCATCAAATTGCTTTGGCCATCTGATCTAACTTCTGGAGGCAGTCAAAATGATCCTTAGAATTCTTCCCGACCTTATTCCTGTGCTGAGATACAGGCTGCTCCAACCTGCTGTTAAATGCTTGATTTCGAGAGTGAGCGAAACTAATGAAAACATTGTTGGGGTAAAACCTAAAGGGAATGGCATAGCACCAAATACCATTGGCCATCTGATCTAACTTCTGGAGGCAGTCAAAATGATCCTTAGAATTCTTCCCTACCTTATTCCTGTGCTGAGATACAGGATGCTCCAACCTGCTGCTAAATGCTTGATTTCGAGAGTGAGCGAAACTAATGAAAACATTGTTGGGGTAAAACCTAAAGGGAAAGGCATAGCACCAAATACCCTTTGCAATCTGATCTAAATTCTGGAGGCAGTCAAAATGATCCTTAGAATTCTTCCCTACGTTATTCCTCTGCTGAGATACAAGGTGCTCCAACCTGCTGCTAAATGCTTGATTTCGAGAGTGAGCGAAACTAATGAAAACATTGTTGGGGTAAAACCTGAAGGGAGAGGCCTAGCACCTAGTTTCATTGGCCATCTGATCTAACTTCTGGAGGCAATCAAAATGAGTATTTGAATTCTTCCCGACCTTATTCCTCTGCTGAGATACAGGGTGCTCCAACCTGCTGTAAAATGCTTGATTTCGAGAGTGAGCAAAACTAATGAAAACATTGTTGGGGTAAAACCTAAAGGGAAAGGCCTAGCACCAAATACCATTGGCCATCTGATCTAACTTCTGGAGGCAGTCAAAATGATCCTTAGAATTCTTCCCTACCTTATTCCTCTGCTGAGATACAGGATGCTCCAACCTGCTGTAAAATGCTTGATTTCGAGAGTGATCGAAACTAATGAAAACATTGTTGGGGTAAAACCTAAAGGGAAAGGCCTAGCACCAAATTGCATTGGCCATCTGATCTAACTTCTGGAGGCAGTCAAAATGATCCTTAGAATTCTTCCCTACCTTATTCCTCTGCTGAGATTCAACGTGGTCCAACCTGCTGTAAAATGCTTGATTTTGAGAGTGATCGAAACTAATGAAAACATTGTTGGGGAAAAACCTGAAGGGAGAGGCCTAGCACCTAATTTCCTTGGCCATCTGATCTAACTTCTGGAGGCAGTCAAAATGAGTATTTGAATTCTTCCCTACCTTATTCCTCTGCTGAGATACAGGGTGCTCCAACCTGCAGTAAAATGCTTGATTTCGAGAGTGATCGAAACTAATGAAAACATTGTTGGGGTAAAACCTAAAGGGAAAGGCCTAGCACCAAATACCCTTTGGAATCTGATCTAACTTCTGGAGGCAGTTAAAATGATCCTTAGAATTCTTCCCTACCTTATTCCTCTGCTGAGATACAGGGTGCTCCAACCTGCTGTAAAATGCTTGATTTCGAGAGTGATCGAAACTAATGAAAACATTTTTGGGGTAAAACCTAAAGGGAAAGGCCTAGCACCAAATACCATTTGCCATCTGATCTAACTTCTGGAGGCAGTCAAAATGATCCTTAGAATTCTTCCCTACCTTATTCCTCTGCTGAGATACAGGGTGCTCCAACCTGCTGTAAAATGCTCGATTTCATGAGTGAGTGATCGAAACTAATGAAAACATTGTTGGGGTAAAACCTAAAGGGAAAGGCCTAGCACCTAATTTCATTGGCCATCTGATCTAACTTCTGGAGACAGTCAAAATGAGTATTTGAATTCTTCCCTACCTTATTCCTCTGCTGAGATACAGGGTGCCCCAACCTACTGCAAAATTCTTGATTTCGAGAGTGATCGAAACTAATGAAAACATTGTTGGGTAAAACCTACAGGGAAAGGCCTAGCACCAAATTGCACTGGCCATCTGATCTAACTTCTGGAGGCAGTCAAAATGAGTATTTGAATTCTTCCCTACCTTATTCCTGTGCTGAGATACAGGGTGCTCCAACCTGCTGTAAAATGCTTGATTTCGAGAGTGATAGAAACTAATGAAAACATTGTTGGGGTAAAACCTAAAGGGAAAGGCCTAGCACCAAATACCATTTGCCATCTGATCTAACTTCTGGAGGCAGTCAAAATGATCCTTAGAATTCTTCCCTACCTTATTCCTGTGCTGAGATACAGGCTGCTCCAAACTGCTGTTAAATGCTTGATTTCGAGAGTGATCGAAACTAATGAAAACATTGTTGGGGAAAAACCTGAAGGGAGAGGCCTAGCACCTAATTTCCTTGGCCATCTGATCTAACTTCTGGAGGCAGTCAAAATGAGTATTTGAATTCTTCCCGACCTTATTCCTCTGCTGAGATACAGGGTGCTCCAACCTGCTGTAAAATGCTTGATTTCGAGAGTGATCGAAACTAATGAAAACATTGT
Organism: Melanerpes formicivorus; assembly: GCF_026170545.1. Lineage (NCBI taxonomy): Eukaryota > Metazoa > Chordata > Aves > Piciformes > Picidae > Melanerpes > Melanerpes formicivorus. The sequence continues at coordinate 5,738,467 of NW_027142395.1, read as the reverse complement.
TGGGGTAAAACCTAAAGGGAAAGGCCTAGCACCAAATACCCTTTGCCATCTGATCTAAATTCTGGAGGCAGTCAAAATGATCCTTAGAATTCTTCCCTACCTTATTCCTCTGCTGAGATACAGGGTGCTCCACCCTGCTGCTAAATGCTTGATTTCGAGAGTGATCGAAACTAATGAAAACATTGTTGGGGTAAAACCTAAAGGGAAAGGCCTAGCACCAAATACCATTTGCCATCTGATTTAACTTCTGGAGGCAGTCAAAATGATCCTTAGAATTCTTCCCTACTTTATTCCTGTGCTGAGATACAGGGTGCTCCAACCTGCTGTAAAATGCTCGATTTCATGAGTTTGTGATCGAAACTAATGAAAACATTGTTGGATAAAACCTAAAGGGAAAGGCCTAGCACCTAATTTCATTGGCCATCTGATCTAACGTCTGGTGGCAGTCAAAATGAGTATTTGAATTCTTCCCTACCTAATTCCTGTGCTGAGATACAGGCTGCAGCAAACTGCTGTAAAATGCTTGATATCGAGAGTGAGCGAAACTAATGGAAACATTGTTGGGGTAAAACCTAAAGGGAAAGGCATAGCACCAAACACCCGTTGCCATCTGATCTAAATTATGGAGGCAGTCAAAATGATCCTTAGAATTCTTCCCTACCTTGTTCCTCAGCTGAGATACAGCGTGCTCCAACCTGCTGTAAAATGCTTGATTTCGAGAGTGATCGAAACTAATGAAAACATTGTTGGGGTAAAACCTAAAGGGAAAGGCCTAGCACCAAATTGCATTGGCCATCTGATCTAACTTCTGGAGGCAGTCAAAATGAGTATTTGAATTCTTCCCTACCTTATTCCTGTGCTGAAATACAGGGTGCTCCAACTTGCTGTAAAATGCTTGATTTCGAGAGTGAGCAAAACTAATGATAACATATTTGGGGTAGAACCTAAAGGGAAAGGCCTAGCACCAAATTGCACTGGCCATCTGATCTAAATTCTGGAGGCATTCAAAATGAGTATTTCAATTCTTCCCTACCTTATTCCTCTGCTGAGATACAGGGTGCTCCAACCTGCTGTAAAATGCTTGATTTCGAGAGTGAGCAAAACTAATGAAAACATTGTTGCGGTAAAACCTAAAGGGAAAGGCCTAGCACCAAATACCATCGGCCATCTGATCTAACTTCTGGAGGCAGTCAAAATGATCCTTAGAATTCTTCCCTACCTTATTCCTCTGCTGAGATACAGGGTGCTCCAACCTGCTGTTAAATCCTGGATTTCGAGAGTGATCGAAACTAATGAAAACATTGTGGGGGTAAAACCTAAAGGGAAAAGCCTAGCACCAAATACCCTTTGCCATCTGATCTAACTTCTGGAGGCAGTCAAAAAAATCCTTAGAATTCTTCCCTACCTTATTCCTCTGCTGAGATACTGGCTGCTCCAAACTGCTGTAAAATGCTTGATTTCGAGAGTGATCGAAACTAATGAAAACATTGTTGGGGTAAAACCTAAAGGGAAAGGCCTAGCACCAAATACCATTTGCCATCTGATCTAACTTCTGGAGGCAGTCAAAATTATCCTTAGAATTCTTCCCTACCTTATTCCTCTGCTGAGATACAGGGTGCTCCAACCTGCTGTAAAATGCTTGATTTCATGAGTGAGTGATTGAAACTAATGAAAACATTGTTGGGGTAAAACCTAAAGGGAAAGGCCTAGCACCTAATTTCATTGGCCATCTGATCTAACTTCTGGTGGCAGTCAAAATGAGTATTTGAATTCTTCCCTACCTTATTCCTGTGCTGAGATACAGGCTGCATGAAACTGCTGTAAAATGCTTGATTTCGAGAGTGAGCGAAACTAATGAAAACATTGTTGGGGTAAAACCTAAAGGGAAAGGCATAGCACCAAATACCCTTTGCCATCTGATCTAAATTCTGGAGGCAGTCAAAATGATCCTTAGAATTCTTCCCTACCTTATTCCTCTGCTGAGATACAAGGTGCTCCAACCTGCTGTAAAATGCTGGATTTCGAGAGTGAGCGAAACTAATGAAAACATTGTTGGGGAAAAACCTAAAGGGAAAGGCCTAGCACCAAATTGCATTGGCCATCTGATCTAACTTCTGGAGGCAGTCAAAATGATACTTAGAATTCTTCCCTACCTTATTCCTCTGCTGAGATTCAACGTGGTCCAACCTGCTGTAAAATGCTTGATTTAGAGAGTGATCGAAACTAATGAAAACATTGTGGGGAAAAACCTGAAGGGAGAGGCCTAGCACCTAATTTCCTTGGCCATCTGATCTAACTTCTGGAGGCAGTCAAAATGAGTATTTGAATTCTTCCCGACCTTATTCCTCTGCTGAGATACAGGGTGCTCCAACCTGCTGTAAAATGCTTGATTTCGAGAGTGAGCGAAACTAATGAAAACATTGTTGGGGTAAAACCTAAAGGGAAAGGCCTAGCACCAAATACCCTTTGGAATCTGATCTAACTTCTGGAAGCAGTTAAAATGATCCTTAGAATTCTTCCCTACCTTATTCCTCTGCTGAGATACAGGGTGCTCCAACCTGCTGTAAAATGCTTGATTTCGAGAGTGATCGAAACTAATGAAAACATTGTTGGGGTAAAACCTAAAGGGAAAGGCCTAGCACCAAATACCATTTGCCATCTGATCTAACTTCTGGAGGCAGTCAAAATGATCCTTAGAATTCTTCCCTACCTTATTCCTCTGCTGAGATACAGGGTGCTCCAACCTGCTGTAAAATTCTCGATTTCATGAGTGAGTGATCGAAACTAATGAAAACATTGTTGGGGTAAAACCTAAAGGGAAAGGCCTAGCACCTAATTTCATTGGCTATCTGATCTAACGTCTGTTGGCAGTCAAAATGAGTATTTGAATTCTTCCCTACCTTATTCCTCTGCTGAGATACAGGCTGCTCCAACCTGCTGTTAAATGCTTGATTTCGAGAGTGAGCGAAACTAATGAAAACATTTTTGGGGTAAAACCTAAAGGGAAAGGCCTAGCACCAAATTGCTTTGGCCATCTGATCTAACTTCTGGAGGCAGTCAAAATGATCCTTAGAATTCTTCCCTACCTTATTCCTCTGCTGAGATACAGGGTGCTCCAACCTGCAGTTAAATGCTTGATTTCGACAGTGATCGAAACTAATGAAAACATTGTTGGGGTAAAACCTAAAGGGAAAGGCATAGCACCAAATACCATTGGCCATCTGATCTAACTTCTGGAGGCAGTCAAAATGATCCTTAGAATTCTTCCCTACCTTATTCCTCTGCTGAGATACAGGATGCTCCAACCTGCTGTAAAATGCTTGATTTCGAGAGTGATCGAAACTAATGACAACATTGTTGGGGTAAAACCTAAAGGGAAAGGCATAGCACCAAATTGCATTGGCCATCTGATCTAACTTCTGGAGGCAGTCAAAATGATCCTTAGAATTCTTCCCTAGCTTATTCCTCTGCTGAGATACAGGGTGCTCCTACCTGCTGTTAAATCCTGGATTTCGAGAGTGATCGAAACTAATGAAAACATTGTTGGGGTAAAACCTAAAGGGAAAGGCCTAGCACCTAATTTCATTGGCCATCTGATCTAACTTCTGGTGGCAGTCAAAATGAGTATTTGAATTCTTCCCTACCTTATTCCTGTGCTGAGATACAGGCTGTAGCAAACTGCCGTAAAATGCATGATTTCGAGAGTGAGCGAAACTAATGAAAATATTGTTGGGGTAAAACCTAAAGGGAAAGGCATAGCACCAAATACCCTTTGCAATCTGATCTAAATTCTGGAGGCAGTCAAAATGATCCTTAGAATTCTTCCCTACCTTATTCCTCTACTGAGATACAAGGTGCTCCAACCTGCTGTAAAATGCTTGATTTCGAGAGTGAGCGAAACTAATGAAAACATTGTTGGGGAAAAACCTGAAGGGAGTGGCCTAGCACCTAATTTCATTGGCCATCTGATCTAACTTCTGGAGGCAGTCAAAATGAGTATTTGAATTCTTCCCGACCTTATTCTTCTGCTGAGATACAGGGTGCTCCAAACTGCTGTAAAATGCTTGATTTCGAGAGTGATCGAAACTAATGAAAACATTGTTGGGGTAAAACCTAAAGGGAAAGGCCTAACACCAAATTGCATTGGCCATCTGATCTAACTTCTGGAGGCAGTCAAAATGATCCTTAGAATTCTTCCCTACCTTATTCCTCTGCTGAGATACAGGGTGCTCCAACCTGTTGTAAAATGCTTGATTTTGAGAGTGATCGAAACTAATGAAAACATTGTTGTGGTAAAACTTAAAGGGGAATGCCTAGCAGCAAAGTTCATTGGCCATCTGATCTAACTTCTGGAGGCAGTGAAAATGAGTATTTGAATTCTTCCGTACCTTATTCCTGTGATGAGATACAGGGTGCTCCAACCTGCTGTAAAATGCTTGATTTCGAGAGTGATCGAAACTAATGAAAACATTGTTGGGGTAAAACCTAAAGGGAAAGGCCTAGCACCAAATTGCATTGGCCATCTGATCTAACTTCTGGAGGCAGTCAAAATGAGTATTTGAATTCTTCCCTACCTTATTCCTGTGCTGAAATACAGGGTGCTCCAACTTGCTGTAAAATGCTTGATTTCGAGAGTGAGCAAAACTAATGAAAACATATTTGGGGTAGAACCTAAAGGGAAAGGCCTAGCACCAAATTGCACTGGCCATCTGATCTAAATTCTGGAGGCATTCAAAATGAGTATTTCAATTCTTCCCTACCTTATTACTCTGCTGAGATACAGGGTGCTCCAACCTGCTGTAAAATGCTCGATTTCGAGAGTGAGCAAAACTAATGAAAACATTGTTGGGGTAAAACCTAAAGGGAAAGGCCTAGCACCAAATACCCTTTGCCATCTGATCTAACTTCTGGAGGCAGTCAAAATGATCCTTAGAATTCTTCCCTACCTTATTCCTCTGCTGAGATACAGGATGCTCCAACCTGCTGTAAGATACTTGATTTCTAGAGTGATCGAAACTAATGAAAACATTGTTGGGGTAAAACCTAAAGGGAAAGGCCTAGCACCAAATTGCATTGGCCATCTGATCTAACTTCTGGAGGCAGTCAAAATGATCCTTAGAATTCTTCCCTACCTTATTCCTCTGCTGAGATACAGGGTGCTCCAACCTGCTGTTAAATCCTGGATTTCGAGAGTGAGCGAAACTAATGAAAATATTGTTGGGGTAAAACCTAAAGGGAAAAGCCTAGCACCAAATACCCTTTGCCATCTGATCTAACTTCTGGAGGCAGTCAAAAAAATCCTTAGAATTCTTCCCTACCTTATTCCTCTGCTGAGATACAGGGTGCTCCAAACTGCTGTAAAATGCTTGATTTCGAGAGAGAGCGAAAGTAATGAAAACATTGTTGGGCTAAAACCTAAAGGGAAAGGCCTAGCACCAAATACCATTTGCCATCTGATCTAACTTCTGGAGGCAGTCAAAATGATCCTTAGAATTCTTCCCTACCTTATTCCTCTGCTGAGATACAGGGTGCTCCAACCTGCTGTAAAATGCTTGATTTCGAGAGTGATCGAAACTAATGAAAACATTGTTGGGGTAAAACCTAAAGGGAAAGGCCTAGCACCAAATACCATTTGCCATCTGATCTAACTTCTGGAGGCAGTCAAAATGATCCTTAGAATTCTTCCCTACCTTATTCCTCTGCTGAGATACAGGGTGCTCCAACCTGCTGCTAAATGCTTGATTTCGAGAGAGAGCGAAACTAATGAAAACATTGTTGGGGTAAAACCTAAAGGGAAAGGCCTAGCACCAAATTGCATTGGCCATCTGATCTAACTTCTGGAGGCAGTCAAAATGATCCTTAGAATTCTTCCCTACCTTACTCCTCTGCTGAGATACAGGGTGCTCCAACCTGCTGTTAAATCCTTGATTTCGAGAGTGATCGAAACTAATGAAAACATTGTTGGGGTAAAACCTAAAGGGAAAGGCCTAACACCAAATTGCATTGGCCATCTGATCTAACTTCTGGAGGCAGTCAAAATGATCCTTAGAATTCTTCCCTACATTATTCCTCTGCTGAGATACAGGGTGCTCCAACCTGCTGTAAAATGCTTGATTTCATGAGTGATAGAAACTAATGAAAACATTGTTGGGGTAAAACCTAAAAGGAAAGGCCTAGCACCAAATACCATTTGCCATCTGATCTAACTTCTGGAGGCAGTCAAAATGAGTATTTGAATTCTTGCCTACCTTATTCCTCTGCTGAGATACAGGGTGCTACAACCTGCTGTAAAATGCTAGACTTCGAGAGTGATCGTAACTAATGAAAACATTGTTGGGGTAAAACCTAAAGGGAAAGGCCTAGCACCAAATACCCTTTGCCATCTGATCTAACTTCTGGAGGCAGTCAAAATGAGTATTTGAATTCTTCCCTACCTTATTCCTCTGCTGAGATACAGGCTGCAGCAACCTGCTGTAACATGCTTGATTTCGAGAGTGAGCAAAACTAATGAAAACATTGTTGGGGTAAAACCTAAAGGGAAAGGCCTAGGACCAAATTGCATTGGCCATCTGATCTAACTTCTGGAGGCAGTCAGAATGATCCTTAGAATTCTTCCCTACCTTATTCCTCTGCTGAGATACAGGGTGCTCCAACCTGCTGTTAAATGCTTGATTTCGAGAGTGATCGAAACTAATGAAAACATTGTTGGGGTAAAACCTAAAGGGAAAGGCCTAGCACCTAATTTCATTTGCTATCTGATCTAACTTCTGGAGGCAGTCAAAATGAGTATTTGAATTCTTCCCTACCTTATTCCTGTGCTGAGATACAGGCTGCTCCAACCTGCTGTAAAATGCTTGATTTCGAGAGTGATCGAAACTAATGAAAACATTGTTGGGGTAAAACCAAAAGGGAAAGGCCTAGCACCAAATTGCATTGGCCATCTGATCTAACTTCTGGAGGCAGTCAAAATGAGTATTTGAATTCTTCCCTACATTATTCCTCTGCTGAGATACAGGGTGCTCCAACCTGCTGTAAAATGCTTGATTTCGAGAGTGATCGAAACTAATGAAAACATTGTTGGGATAAAACCTAAAGGGAAAGGCCTAGCACCAAATTGCATTGGCCATCTGATCTAACTTCTGGAGGCAGTCAAAATGATCCTTAGAATTCTTCCCTACCTTATTCCTGAGCTGAGATACAGGGTGCTCCAACCTGCTGTAAAATGCTTGATTTAGAGAGTGAGCGAAACTACTGAAAACAGTGTTGGGGAAAATCCTAAAGGGAAAGGCCTAGCACCAAATACCCTTTGCCATCTGATCTAAATTCTGGAGGCAGTCAAAATGATCCTTAGAATTCTTCCCTACCTTATTCCTCTGCTGAGATACAAGGTGGTCCAACCTGCTGTAAAATGCTTGATTTCGAGAGTGAGCGAAACTACTGAAAACATTGTTGGGGAAAAACCTAAAGGGAAAGGCCAAGCACCAAATTGCATTGGCCATCTGATCTAACTTCTGGAGGCAGTCAAAATGAGTATTTGAATTCTTCCCTACCTTATTCCTCTGCTGAGATACAGGGTGCTCCAACCTGCTGCAAAATTCTTGATTTCGAGAGTGATCGAAACTAATGAAAACATTGTTGGGTAAAACCTAAAGGGAAAGGCCTAGCACCAAATTGCACTGGCCATCTGATCTAACTTCTGGAGGCAGTCAAAATGAGTATTTGAATTCTTCCCTACCTTATTCCTGTACTGAGATACAGGGTGCTCCAACCTGCTGTAAAATGCTTGATTTCGAGAGTGATCGAAACTAATGAAAACATTGTTGGGGTAAAACCTAAAAGGAAAGTCCTAGCACCAAATGGTATTGGCCATCTGATCTAACTTCTGGAGGCAGACAAAATGATCCTTAGAATTCTTCCCTACCTTATTCCTGTGCTGAGATACAGGGTGCTCCAACCTGCTGTAAAATGCTTGATTTCGACAGTGATCGAAACCAATGAAAACATTGTTGGGGTAAAACCTAAAGGGGACAGCCTAGCACCAAATTGTATTGGCCATCTGATCTAACTTCTGGAGGCGGTCAAAATGAGTATTTGAATTCTTCCCTACCTTATTCCTCTGCTGAGATACAGGGTGCTCCAACCTGCTGTTAAATGCTTGATTTCGAGAGTGATCGAAACTAATGAAAACATTGTTGGGGTAAAACCTAAAGGGAAAGGCCTAGCGCCAAATACCCATTGCCATCTGATCTAACTTCTGGAGGCAGTCAAAAAAATCCTTAGAATTCTTCCCTACATTATTCCTCTGCTGAGATACAGGGTGCTCCAACCTGCTGTAAAATGCTTGATTTCGAGAGTGATCGAAACTAATGAAAACATTGTTGGGGTAAAACCTAAAGGGAAAGGCCTAGCACCTAATTTCATTTGCCATCTGATCTAACTTCTGGAGGCAGTCAAAATGAGTATTTGAATTCTTCCCTACCTTATTCCTCTGCTGAGATACAGGCTGCTCCAACCTGCTGTAAAATGCTTGATTTCATGAGTGATAGAAACTAATGAAAACATTGTTGGGGTAAAACCTAAAGGGAAAGGCCTAGCACCAAATACCATTTGCCATCTGATCTAACTTCTGGAGGTGGTCAAAATGAGTATTTGAATTCTTCCCTACCTTATTCCTGTACTGAGATACAGGCTGCTCCAACCTGCTGTAAAATGCTTGATTTCGAGAGTGAGCAAAACTATTGAAAACATTGTTGGGGTAAAACCTAAAGGGAAAGGCCTAGCACCAAATTGCATTGGCCATCTGATCTAACTTCTGGAGGCAGTCAAAATGATCCTTAGAATTCTTCCCTACCTTATTCCTCTGCTGAGATACAGGGTTCTCCAACCTGCTGTTAAATCCTTGACTTCGAGAGTGATCGAAACTAATGAAAACATTGTTGGGGTAAAACCTAAAGGGAAAGGCCTAGCACCAAATACCCTTTGCCATCTGATCTAACATCTGGAGGCAGTCAAAATGATCCTTAGAATTCTTCCCTACTTTATTCCTCTGCTGAGATACAGGGTGCTCCAACCTGCTGTTAAATGCTTTATTTCGAGAGTGATCGAAACTAATGAAAACATTGTTGGGGTAAAACCTAAAGGGAAAGGCCTAGCACCAAATTGCATTGGCCATCTGATCTAACTTCTGGAGGCAGTCAAAATGATCCTTAGAATTCTTCCCTACCTTATTCCTCTGCTGAGATACAGGGTGCTCCAACCTGCTGTAAAATGCTTGATTTCGAGAGTGATCGAAACTAATGAAAACATTGTTGTGGTAAAACCTAAAGGGAAAGGCCTAGCACCAAATACCCTTTGCCATCTGATCTAACTTCTGGAGGCAGTCAAAATGATCCTTAGAATTCTTCCCTACTTTATTCCTCTGCTGAGATACAGGGTGCTCCAACCTGCTGTAAAATGCTTGATTTCATGAGTGAGCGAAACTAATGAAAACATTATTGGGGTAAAACCTAAAAGGAAAGGCCTAGCACCAAATTGCATTGGCCATCTGATCTAACGTCTGGAGGCTGTCAAAATGAGTATTTGAATTCTTTCCTGCCTTATTCCTGTGCTGAGATACAGGTTGCTCCAACCTGCTGTAAAATACTTGATTTCGAGAGTGAGCAAAACTAATGAAAACATTGTTGGGGTAAAAGCTAAAGGGAAAGGCCTAGCACCAAATACCATTTGCCATCTGATCTAACTTCTGGAGGCAGTCAAAATGAGTATTTGAATTCTTCCCTACCTTATTCCTCTGCTGAGATACAGGGTGCTACAACCTGCTGTAAAATGCTAGACTTCGAGAGTGATCGTAACTAATGAAAACATTGTTGGGGTAAAACCTAAAGGGAAAGGCCTAGCACCAAATACCCTTTGCCATCTGATCTAACTTCTGGAGGCAGTCAAAATGAGTATTTGAATTCTTCCCTACCTTATTCCTCTGCTGAGATACAGGCTGCAGCAACCTGCTGTAACATGCTTGATTTCGAGAGTGAGCAAAACTAATGAAAACATTGTTGGGGTAAAACCTAAAGGGAAAGGCCTAGGACCAAATTGCATTGGCCATCTGATCTAACTTCTGGAGGCAGTCAAAATGATCCTTAGAATTCTTCCCTACCTTATTCCTCTGCTGAGATACAGGGTGCTCCAACCTGCTGTTAAATGCTTGATTTCGAGAGTGATCGAAACTAATGAAAACATTGTTGGGGTGAAACCTAAAGGGAAAGGCCTAGCACCTAATTTCATTTGCCATCTGATCTAACTTCTGGAGGCAGTCAAAATGAGTATTTGAATTCTTCCCTACCTTATTCCTCTGCTGAGATACAGGCTGCTCCAACCTGCTGTAAAATGCTTGATTTCATGAGTGATAGAAACTAATGAAAACATTGTTTGGGTAAAACCTAAAGGGAAAGGCCTAGCACCAAATATTATTTGCTATCTGATCTAACTTCTGGAGGCAGTCAAAATGATCCTTAGAATTCTTCCCTACCTTATTCCTGTGCTGAGATACAGGCTGCAGCATCCTGCTGTAAAATGCTTGATTTCGAGAGTGATCGAAACTAATGAAAACATTGTTGGGGTAAAACCTAAAGGGAAAGGCATAGCACCAAATACCATTTCCCATCTGATCTAACTTCTGGAGGCAGTCAAAATGATCCTTAGAATTCTTCCCTACCTTATTCCTGTGCTGAGATACAGGGTGCTCCAAACTGCTGCTAAATGCTTGATTTCGAGAGTGATCGAAACTAATGAAAACATTGTTGGGGTAAAACCAAAAGGGAAAGGCCTAGCACCAAATTGCATTGGCCATCTGATCTAACTTCTGGAGGCAGTCAAAATGAGTATTTGAATTCTTCCCTACATTATTCCTCTGCTGAGATACAGGGTGCTCCAACCTGCTGTAAAATGCTTGATTTCGAGAGTGATCGAAACTAATGAAAACATTGTTGGGATAAAACCTAAAGGGAAAGGCCTAGAACCAAATTGCATTGGCCATCTGATCTAACTTCTGGAGGCAGTCAAAATGATCCTTAGAATTCTTCCCTACCTTATTCCTGAGCTGAGATACAGGGTGCTCCAACCTGCTGTAAAATGCTTGATTTAGAGAGTGAGTGAAAGTAATGAAAACATTGTTGGGGTAAAACCTAAAGGGAAAGGCCTAGCACCAAATACCCTTTGCAATCTGATCTAAATTCTGGAGGCAGTCAAAATGATCCTTAGAATTCTTCCCTACCTTATTCCTCTGCTGAGATACAAGGTGGTCCAACCTGCTGTAAAATGCTTGATTTCGAGAGTGAGCGAAACTACTGAAAACATTGTTGGGGAAAAACCTAAAGGGAAAGGCCTAGCACCACATTGCATTGGCCATCTGATCTAACTTCTGGAGGCAGTCAAAATGAGTATTTGAATTCTTCCCTACCTTATTCCTCTGCTGAGATACAGGGTGCTCCAACCTGCTGCAAAATTCTTGATTTCGAGAGTGATCGAAACTAATGAAAACATTGTTGGGTAAAACCTAAAGGGAAAGGCCTAGCACCAAATTGCACTGGCCATCTGATCTAACTTCGGGAGGCAGTCAAAATGATCCTTAGAATTCTTCCCTACCTTATTCCTGTACTGAGATACAGGCTGCTCCAACCTGCTGTAAAATGCTTGATTTCGAGAGTGAGCAAAACTAATGAAAACATTGTTGGGGTAAAACCTAAAGGGAAAGGCCTAGCACCAAATTGCATTGGCCATCTGATCTAACTTCTGGAGGCAGACAAAATGATCCTTAGAATTCTTCCCTACCTTATTCCTCTGCTGAGATACAGGGTTCTCCAACCTGCTGTTAAATCCTTGACTTCGAGAGTGATCGAAACTAATGAAAACATTGTTGGGGTAAAACCTAAAGGGAAAGGCCTAGCACCAAATACCCTTTGCCATCTGATCTAACTTCTGGAGGCAGTCAAAATGATCCTTAGAATTCTTCCCTACTTTATTCCTCTGCTGAGATACAGGGTGCTCCAACCTGCTGTAAAATGCTTGATTTCGAGAGTGATCGAAACTAATGAAAACATTGTTGGGGTAAAACCTAAAAGGAAAGGCCTAGCACCAAATGGTATTGGCCATCTGATCTAACTTCTGGAGGCAGACAAAGTGATCCTTAGAATTCTTCCCTACCTTATTCCTGTGCTGAGATACAGGCTGCTCCAACCTGCTGTAAAATGCTTGATTTCGACAGTGATCGAAACCAATGAAAACATTGTTGGGGTAAAACCTAAAGGGAATAGCCTAGCACCAAATTGTATTGGCCATCTGATCTAACTTCTGGAGGCGGTCAAAATGAGTATTTGAATTCTTCCCTACCTTATTCCTCTGCTGAGATACAGGGTGCTCCAACCTGCTGTTAAATGCTTGATTTCGAGAGTGATCGAAACTAATGAAAACATTGTTGGGGTAAAACCTAAAGGGAAAGGCCTAGCGCCAAATACCCTTTGCCATCTGATCTAACTTCTGGAGGCAGTCAAAAAAATCCTTAGAATTCTTCCCTACATTATTCCTCTGCTGAGATACAGGGTGCTCCAACCTGCTGTAAAATGCTTGATTTCGAGAGTGATCGAAACTAATGAAAACATTGTTGGGGTAAAACCTAAAGGGAAAGGCCTAGCACCTAATTTCATTTGCCATCTGATCTAACTTCTGGAGGCAGTCAAAATGAGTATTTGAATTCTTCCCTACCTTATTCCTCTGCTGAGATACAGGCTGCTCCAACCTGCTGTAAAATGCTTGATTTCATGAGTAATAGAAACTAATGAAAACATTGTTGGGGTAAAACCTAAAGGGAAAGGCCTAGCACCAAATATCATTTGCTATCTGATCTAACTTCTGGAGGCAGTCAAAATGAGTATTTGAATTCTTCCCTACCTTATTCCTGTGCTGAGATACAGGCTGCAGCATCCTGCTGTAAAATGCTTGATTTCGAGAGTGATCGAAACTAATGAAAACATTGTTGGGGTAAAACCTAAAGGGAAAGGCATAGCACCAAATACCATTTGCCATCTGATCTAACTTCTGGAGGCAGTCAAAATGATCCTTAGAATTCTTCCCTACCTTATTCCTCTGCTGAGATACAAGGTGCTCCAACCTGCTGTTAAATGCTTGATTTCGAGAGTGATCGAAACTAATGAAAACATTGTTGGGGTAAAAGCTAAAGGGAAAGGCCTAGCACCAAATTGCATTGGCCATCTGATCTAACTTCTGGAGGCAGTCAAAATGAGTATTTGAATTCTTCCCTACCTTATTCCTCTGCTGAGATACAGGGTGCTCCAAACTGCTGCAAAATTCTTGATTTCGAGAGTGATCGAAACTAATGAAAACATTGTTGGGTAAAACCTAAAGGGAAAGGCCTAGCACCAAATTGCACTGGCCATCTGATCTAACTCCTGGAGGCAGTCAAAATGAGTATTTGAATTCTTCCCTACCTTATTCCTGTACTGAGATACAGGCTGCTCCAACCTGCTGTAAAATGCTTGATTTCGAGAGTGAGCAAAACTAATGAAAACATTGTTGGGGTAAAACCTAAAGGGAAAGGCCTAGCACCAAATTGCATTGGCCATCTGATCTAACTTCTGGAGGCAGTCAAAATGATCCTTAGAATTCTTCCCTACCTTATTCCTCTGCTGAGATACAGGGTTCTCCAACCTGCTGTTAAATCCTTGACTTCGAGAGTGATCGAAACTAATGAAAACATTGTTGGGGTAAAACCTAAAGGGAAAGGCCTAGCACCAAATACCCTTTGCCATCTGATCTAACTTCTGGAGGCAGTCAAAATGATCCTTAGAATTCTTCCCTACTTTATTCCTCTGCTGAGATACAGGGTGCTCCAACCTGCTGTTAAATGCTTGATTTCGAGAGTGATCGAAACTAATGAAAACATTGTTGGGGTAAAACCCAAAGGGAAAGGCCTAGCCCCAAATACCCTTTGCCATCTGATCTAACTTCTGGAGGCAGTCAAAATGATCCTTAGAATTCTTCCCTACCTTATTCCTCTGCTGAGATACAGGGTGCTCCAACCTGCTGTAAAATGCTTGATTTCGAGAGTGATCGAAACTAATGAAAACATTATTGGGGTAAAACCTAAAAGGAAAGGCCTAGCACCAAATGGTATTGGCCATCTGATCTAACTTCTGGAGGCAGACAAAATGATCTTTAGAATTCTTCCCTACCTTATTCCTGTGCTGAGATACAGGGTGCTCCAACCTGCTGTAAAATGCTTGATTTCGAGAGTGATCGAAACTAATGAAAACATTGTTGGGGTAAAACCTAAAGGGAAAGGCCTAGCACCAAATTGCATTGGCCATCTGATCTAACTTCTGGAGGCAGTCAAAATGATCCTTAGAATTCTTCCCTACCTTATTCCTCTGCTGAGATACAGGGTGCTCCAACCTGCTGTTAAATGCTTGATTTCGAGAGTGATCGAAACTAATGAAAACATTGTTGGGGTAAAACCTAAAGGGAAAGGCCTAGCACCAAATACCCTTTGCCATCTGATCTAACTTCTGGAGGCAGTCAAAAAAATCCTTAGAATTCTTCCCTACATTATTCCTCTGCTGAGATACAGGGTGCTCCAACCTGCTGTAAAATGCTTGATTTCGAGAGTGATCGAAACTAATGAAAACATTGTTGGGGTAAAACCTAAAGGGAAAGGCCTAGCACCTAATTTCATTTGCCATCTGATCTAACTTCTGGAGGCAGTCAAAATGAGTATTTGAATTCTTCCCTACCTTATTCCTCTGCTGAGATACAGGCTGCTCCAACCTGCTGTAAAATGCTTGATTTCATGAGTGAGAGAAACTAATGAAAACATTGTTGGGGTAAAACCTAAAGGGAAAGGCCTAGCACCAAATATCATTTGCTATCTGATCTAACTTCTGGAGGCAGTCAAAATGAGTATTTGAATTCTTCCCTACCTTATTCCTGTGCTGAGATACAGGCTGCGGCATCCTGCTGTAAAATGCTTGATTTCGAGAGTGATCGAAACTAATGAAAACATTGTTGGGGTAAA
Source organism: Melanerpes formicivorus (assembly GCF_026170545.1). Classification (NCBI taxonomy): domain Eukaryota; kingdom Metazoa; phylum Chordata; class Aves; order Piciformes; family Picidae; genus Melanerpes; species Melanerpes formicivorus. The sequence goes on along the minus strand of NW_027142395.1, from coordinate 5,723,385 downwards.
ACCTAAAGGGAAAGGCATAGCACCAAATACCATTTGCCATCTGATCTAACTTCTGGAGGCAGTCAAAATGATCCTTAGAATTCTTCCCTACCTTATTCCTCTGCTGAGATACAGGGTGCTCCAACCTGCTGCTAAATGCTTGATTTCGAGAGTGATCGAAACTAATGAAAACATTGTTGGGGTAAAACCTAAAGGGAAAGGCCTAGCACCAAATTGCATTGGCCATCTGATCTAACTTCTGGAGGCAGTCAAAATGAGTATTTGAATTCTTCCCTACCTTATTCCTGTGCTGAGATACAGGGTGCTCCAACCTGCTGTAAAATGCTTGATTTCGACAGTGATCGAAACTAATGAAAACATTGTTGGGGTAAAACCTATAGGGAAAGGCCTAGTACCAAATTGCATTGGCCATCTGATCTAACTTCTGGAGGCAGTCAAAATGATCCTTAGAATTCTTCCCTACCTTATTCCTGTGCTGAGATACAGGGTGCTCCAACCTGCTGTAAAATGCTTGATTTCGACAGTGATCGAAACTAATGGAAACATTGTTGGGGTAAAACCTAAAGGGAAAGGCCTAGCACCAAATTGCATTGGCCATCTGATCTAACTTCTGGAGGCAGTCAAAATGAGTATTTGAATTCTTCCCTACCTTATTCCTCTGCTGAGATACAGCGTGCTCCAACCTGCTGCAAAATTCTTGATTTCGTGAGTGATCGAAACTAATGAAAACATTGTTGGGTAAAACCTAAAGGGAAAGGCCTAGCACCAAATTGCACTGGCCATCTGATCTAACTTCTGGAGGCAGTCAAAATGAGTATTTGAATTCTTCCCTACCTTATTCCTCTGCTGAGATACAGGGTGCTCCAACCTGCTGTAAAATGCTTGATTTCGAAAGTGAGCAAAACTAATGAAAACATTGTTGGGGTAAAACCTAAAGGGAAAGGCCTAGCACCAAATTGCATTGGCCATCTGATCTAACTTCTGGAGGCAGTCAAAATGATCCTTAGAATTCTTCCCTACCTTATTCCTCTGCTGAGATACAGGGTGCTCCAACCTGCTGTTAAATGCTTGATTTCGAGAGTGATCGAAACTAATGAAAACATTGTTGGGGTAAAACCTAAAGGGAAAGGCCTAGCACCAAATTGCATTGGCCATCTGATCTAACTTCTGGAGACAGTCAAAATGCTCCTTAGAATTCTTCCCCACCGCTTTCCTGGGCCGAGATTCATGCCTTCATCTCCACCTTCATCCAGCACTTCTGAGACCATTCACATGGAAGCAAAACATTCTTGGGGTAAAACCGAAAGGGAAAAGCCTGGCACCCCATTGCATTGGCCATCTGATCTAACTTCTGGAGACAGTCAAAGTGCTCCTTAGAATTCTTCCCTACCTCTTTCCTGGGACGAGATCCATGCCTTCATCTCTAGCTGCATCCAGCACTTCTGAGACCATTTGCATGGAAGCAAACCATTCTTGGGGTAAAACCGAAAGGGAAAAGCCTGGCACCCCATTGCATTGGCCATCTGATCTACCTTCTGGAGACAGTCAAAATGCTCCTTAGAATTCTTCCCCACCGCTTTCCTGGGCCGAGATCCATGCCTTCATCTCCAGCTTCATACAGCACTTCTGAGACCATTCGCATGGAAGCAAACCATTCTTGCGGTGAAACCGAAAGGGAAAAGCCTGGCACCCCACTGCATTGGCCATCTGATCTAACTTCTGGAGACAGTCAAAATGAGTATTTGAATTCTTCCCTACCTTATTCCTCTGCTGAGATACAGGGTGCTCCAACCTGCTGTAAAATGCTTGATTTCGAGATTGAGCGAAACTAATGAAAACATTGTTGGGGTAAAACCTAAAGAAAAAGGCCTAGCACCAAATACTCTTTGCCATCTGATCTAACTTCTGGAGTCAGTCAAAATGATCCTTAGAATTCTTCCCTACCTTATTCCTCTGCTGAGATACAGGGTGCTCCAACCTGCTGTGAAATGCTTGATTTTGAGAGTGATCGAAACTAATGAAAACATTGTTGGGGTAAAACCTAAAGGGAAAGGCACAGCACCAAATACCATTTGCCATCTGATCTAACTTCTGGAGGCAGTCAAAACGAGTATTTGAATTCTTCCCTACCTTATTCCTGTGCTGAGATACAGGGTGCTCCAACCTGCTGTAAAATGCTTGATTTCGAGACTGATCGAAACTAATGAAAACATTGTTGGGGTAAAACCTAAAGGGAAAGGCATAGCACCAAATTGCATTGGCCATCTGATCTAACTTCTGGAGGCAGTCAAAATGATCCTTAGAATTCTTTCCTACCTTATTCCTCTGCTGAGGTACAGGGTGCTCCAACCTGCTGTAAAATGCTTGATTTCGAGAGTGATCGAAACTAATGAAAACATTGTTGGGGTAAAACCTAAAGGGAAAGGCCTAGCACCAAATACCCTTTGCCATCTGATCTAACTTCTGGAGACAGTCAAAATGCTCCTTAGAATTCTTCCCTACCTCTTTCCTGGGCCGAGATCCATGCATTCATCTCCAGCTGCATACAGCACTTCTGAGACCATTCGCATGGAAGCAAACCATTCTTGGGGTAAAACCGAAAGGGAAAAGCCTGGCACCCCATTGCATTGGCCATCTGATCTAACTTCTGGAGACAGTCAAAATACTCCTCAGAATTCTTCCCCACCTGTCGTGGGATGGAAGGGGTAAGGCCAAGAAGCCTCCTCCCTTCCCCCTTGTAAAGTAAAAGGGGAAAAAAATTGAAGGGAAAGAAAAAAAAACCTCACAAGCTGAATTAGCAAAGCAGTGGAGCTATATTTACAAAGCAATGTAGAAAATGCAGGGGATTATTTACAAATTTACAATATCTACAATATATACAAAGATATACAACAGAGTAACACAGAAATGAGAGTGAACCCCTCTCGGCAGAGAGGGGGGTTCCCCACCTCCTCTTTTCCCTCTTTCCCCCCTTTCCCCAGATTAGGTTAGAAGAGAGAGAGAGCGAAAGAAAGAAGTTAAAAGCAGTTTTGTGTTAATTGGAAAGGAGTTAATACAAGCCTTATCAGTTTTTCTCTCAAGGCCGGAGCCTTGGCAGAAAGCCCAGCACAGGGACAGAGAGCAGCCGCACCGTAGAAAGGCGGAAGCAAGACTGATAGAAAAGTCGTGGAAATGTCCAGTTCACTCCCAGTTCCGAAAAGTGCTTCCTCCCACTTCACCAATGAAATTAGTTTAGACTATTCCTTCCGTTTACCAACTTCCGTCCACCATATTCTCTTTCTTAAGGGGGCAACGTCAACCGGCCACAGTCCACCCCTTCTAAACAATTTCATTGTCTGTTCATACTGTCCATCCAATCCAAAACGATATTTACAGTTCGTGAGTAAAGTTCATAGTCCATTCCGGCTATGCTCAGATGTAGATGATTCAAAAGTCCAAGAAAATCAGAAAATGAGAAAAATGGAAAACAGTTCATTTCTTCACCGACGAAGCGAAGAAAAGGGAAACAGGGATTCTCAGGGTCTCTTAGTTGACTCAGGGCTTTCAGGGATCTCAGGGTTCGTGCACCGTAGATTCCTCGTTGATTCTTCCTCTGGACGCGATGTAGCTGTACAACAGTTCGAAATTAACCTCTTTCAGCTAAAGTTAAATTTCTTTGTGGAATACACTGAATTTCACCATTCTCTTGCATTACCCAATAAGTGTGACCCGGACCTTCAGCTGAAACCACCCCTCGGACAGGTTTAGCCTCTCCTGAGGGTGAAAATACCCAAACAGTTTTACCTAACAGATTCTTTTCTCTAACAACAGGAACTCTATCACCTTCCACTTTCCGTAGCAAATCTGAATGTGCAAGTCCAGCTCGGTTCACTGAACCTCTACTATTTACCAGCCAGGTTGCTTGTGCTAAATGTTTTTCCCAGTTTTTCAAAGATCCACCTCCCATGGCTTTAAGAGTGGTCTTCAACAAACCGTTGTAGCGTTCAATCTTCCCTGAAGCTGGTGCATAGTAGGGAATGTGGAATATCCACTCAATACCGTGCTCTTTTGCCCAGTTCTTTACAAGGTTGTTCTTGAAATGAGTTCCGTTGTCTGACTCGATCCTCTCCGGAGTTCCGTGTCTCCACAGGATCTGTCTCTCCAGACCGAGAATGGTGTTGCGTGCAGTTGCATGTGGAACTGGATAAGTTTCCAACCATCCAGTGTTTGCCTCTACCATAGTAAGCACGTATTGCTTACCAGAACGAGAACGTGGTACAGTGATGTAGTCAATCTGCCAAGCTTCACCATACTTGTACTTGGACCATCTGTCACCATACCACAAGGGCTTAAGTCGTTTTGCCTGCTTAATAGCAGCACAAATGTCACAGTCATGGATGACTTGTGTGATAGCATCCATGGAAATGTCTATGGATCTGTCACGAGCCCATTGGTATGTTGCATCTCTGCCTTGATGTCCTGACGAATCGTGAGCCCACCGAGCTAAGAATATCTCACCTCGGTGTTTCCAGTCGAGATCAAGATTAGAGTCCATGTCTACTTGAGAAACTCTTGCAGCTAGATCTGCCTGATGGTTGTGTTGCTGTTCCTCAGTAGCTTTGCTCTTAGGAATGTGAGCATCGATGTGTCTCACTTTCACTGGAATTCCCTCGATTCGATCAGCAATGTCCTGCCATAGGTTGGCTGCCCAAATGGGTTTTCCTTTTCTCTGCCAACCACTCTTCTTCCAGTTCTTTAGCCAACCCCATAGAGCATTGGCTACCATCCATGAGTCGGTGTAGAGATAAAGCTTTGGCCATCTCTCACGTTCAGCTACGTCGAGAGCTAGCTGGACAGCTTTTACCTCTGCGAACTGACTGGATTCTCCTTCTCCATCTTTCGCTTCTGCAACTCGGCGTGTTGGACTCCACACTGCAGACTTCCACCTTCGCTTGTTCCCAACAAGACGACAGGAACCGTCTGTGAACAAAGCAAATTTCTTTTCATCATCAGAAAGGTCATTGTAAGGAGGAGCTTCCTCAGCACGAGTTACTTTCTCCTCTGGAGGTTTAGCACAGTTGACACCTTCAGGCCAACTTGAGATCACCTCCACTAGACCAGGTCTTTCAAGATTTCCCATTCGAGCTCTCTGTGTTATCAGAGCCATCCACTTAGACCATGTTGAGTCTGTGGCATGATGTGGTGTGGATCCTTTGCCTTTGAACATCCAATTCAAAACTGGTAATCTGGGAGCTAGAAGAAGTTGTGATTCAGTTCCAATCACTTCAGAAGATGCTTTTACTCCTTCATAGGCAGCTAAAATTTCTTTCTCTGTTGGAGTATAGTTAGCCTCTGAACCTCTGTAACCTCGACTCCAGAAACCAAGAGGTCGTCCACGTGTCTCACCTGGAGCTTTTTGCCACAAACACCAGGTTGGACCATTGTCACTTGCAGCCGTGTACAAAATGTTCTTAATGTCTGGACCATCTCGGACAGGTCCCAGACCCATTGCTTGAATTACCTCTTGTTTTATTTGGTCAAAGGCTGCTTGTTGTTCAGGTCCCCAGTGGAAATGGTTTCTCTTTCGAGTCACATCATACAGAGGTTTCACAATCTGACTGTATCCAGGAATGTGCAGTCTCCAAAATCCCACTGTCCCCAAGAAACGTAGGGTCTCTTGCTTGTTTGTGGGACTTGCCATGGTAGAGACTCTATTTACCACATCCACTGGAATGTGTCGGCGTCCATCCTGCCATCGCACTCCCAGAAACTGAATCTCTGTGGTAGGTCCTTTCACCTTGTCTCGTTTGATGGCAAAACCTGCATTCAGAAGAATGTCAATGATTTTGTTACCTTTCTCGAAGACTTCCTCAGCAGTTTTACCCCAGACGATGATATCATCGATGAACTGGATGTGTTCTGGAGCACTGCCTTTCTCCAGAGCATCGTGGATCACTGCATGACAGATGCTTGAGCTGTGGATCCAGCCCATTGGCAGCCTGTTGAAAGTGTACTGGATTCCTCTCCAGGTGAAAGCAAACTGAGGCCTGCATTCCTCTGCTATGGGAATAGAGAAAAATGCATTAGCAATGTCTATGGTAGCATACCATTTGGCCTCTTTGGATTCCAGCTCATACTGTAGTTCCATCATGTCTGGTACTGCTGCACTCATAGGTGGTGTTACTTCGTTTAGGGCTCGGTAGTCTACCGTCAGACGCCAGTCTCCATTCTGCTTCCTCACAGGCCACACTGGACTGTTGAAAGGTGAATGAGTTTTGCTGACGACTTTCTGACTTTCCAACTGACGAATCAGATTCTGAATGGGCAACAAAGAGTCACGGTTGGTTCTGTATTGTCTGTGATGCACAGTCTGAGAAGCAACCGGCAATTTAATGTCCTGTATCTTATGTTGTCCCACAACTGCAGATTCATCAGAAAGTTCAGGTCTGGCAGACAGCTTCAATTTTTGTCCATCAATTTCTATAGAAGCTACTCCAAAAGCCCATTTGTAACCTCTAGGGTCTTTGAAATGCCCTTCTCTCAGAAAATCAATTCCCATAATACAAGGTGCGTCAGGTCCGGTCACAACTGTATGCTTCCTCCATTGTTTACCAGTTAGACTTATATTAACCTCTACCTTACTTAACTCTTGAGATCCACCAGTGACTCCCAGAATAGTTATAGACTCTGATCCCTGATAATTTGATGGTATTATGGTGCACTGAGCTCCTGTGTCAACCAAGGCCCTGTACTTCTGAAATTGTGAAGTGCCAGGCCACTGGATGTACACATCCCAATAGATTCTATTATCTCTGTTATCCCTCTCCTCCCCCTGGCGGGAGGCAGGGCACCCCTAGTTATGGGGAACATGTGCACATGTGCATTGCACATATTGTGCAGGGTTATAACTTTGCATGTTATAACTGGAGCCACTGTTGGAGCCATAAGAGTCATTCTGGGGAACTGTGGAAGTAACAGCTACCCTTCTGGTATTGCTACCTCGGGTTCTGCCACTTTGCAATTCCCTCAGTCTCCTGAAAAGATTAGAAGTTGGTTGGCCATCCCAGCGGTTCATGTTCTCACCAAACTGATCACGCAGAGTTATCCAAATAGTTCTACGTGATTGCCTTGGTGGTCTATTTTGGAATGACCTGTTTTGGAATGACCTGTTTTGGAATGTCCTCCTTGGAGGACGTGTATTCCTCACAGATGAGACTTGTACCCACCTGGAGGAAGAATTGAAATTATCCCTCTGTGCCAATTGGGATATGGAGTTTCTAAATTCATCTTTTAACTCTCTCATGCAGTTCTCAATTTTTCCAGACAGAGTTTCAATGGCTGAAACCAAAGAACCACGTGTCATGCTATCCTCCAATTGTCTCATTTGATCACTGAATTGGCCAACCGTAGGAGAAGCTCCACCATAACTTCTTGACACAATTCTGCTTGCCAGAATGTTTGCATAATTAGAAGGAGCAAGTTTGATGATCTTCTTAGCTAGACCAATACCCACAGGAATATCATCAGGATTCAGAGTTTCATGTTCACCATATAGTAGCTCTCTAACAGCGAATTCTCTCAAGCGCTTAATTCCCTCATCTATGGTAGTCCAGGGTTTAGGATTTCAGGGAAGATCATCTCGGGAAGGGTATCTCAGGGCAACCGCTATTAAAAGGCGTATCCACAGATTAACCTTACCGAGAGCTTCGCCTAGATGTCTATCTATTCCATTGTCCCTTGAGAGAGTTCCTAACTGAGCTGCTGACTTGTCTCCAACTGTTAGAGCTGAAGCACCTGTATCATAACACCTACTGAGCCAAGCTAGAACTGGCTCCTTATCTGCCCTGGTGAAATCTTTACGGACATTTCTCAATTCTTCCCGTGGTGACGAACAGTCCGTAATATCATCTTCCTCCTCGTCTCCCTGAATTCTTTGCCCATAAAATCCTGCTGTCATTCTCCTAAGGATCTCTTTAAGCTGAGAACCACCTTTGCCAGCTGCTTTCCTAGCTTCATCTCTATCCTGCTTTGATCTCACTAGGTTAGCTAGATCTTTAAAACAAACCTTCTCTTCCTCCTGAGCAGGATCTTTTAGAGTAGAGGGCCCCTCACCAGGATCAGTCTCCTCCTCTTCTTCTCCATCTTTGGCCTTTCCAGCTCTAGTCTTTAAAGGAGCCACCTTAACTGGAGCTGTGTTTGAATTTACAGCCACCTTAATGGAAGCTGACAGGTCCTGAGATAAATCAGCTGCTGGGGCAGTGACTCCCGGTCCCACTGAGGGAGTGGGTGGAAGTGATGTTGCTCCGTTAATGGCCGACGGAGAAGAAGAAGAAGGAGAAGGAGTGGGAGAAGGAGTAGGCGCCATGTTGATACCAGCCGATGCCCTTGGCTGCTTGCTAGAATCAGCAGAAAAGTCATTTAGAGCTGCTTTACCAATTAACTTTTTAGCCTTCTTTTTAACTGACACGGGTTCTCCACAGTCCTCATCACTAGATGACTCTGGGACTGATCGAGAGCCACGGCGTTTTCTTTTTGATCTAGTTTTAATAACAAAACACGCCCTGGACACCTTTTTCTCCCGACGCCAGGAATACAGAGAATACACATTAGTTATCACCAGCAGCAGAATTATACACATGAAATAAATCACCTTTGGATCCCAGGCATCACCTAAAGTTACTGTCTCCTCAGGTGGAATCTTAAAACCCTTTATCTCAATTGGGAGAGTGGTGGAGGTAACATTCCTGTATCTCACTGGCCATAGGAAATTAATACATTTTCCATACCATAGTTTAACTCTATACATAACCCACATATAAATTGTCCGCACCAAATATTTACCCAGGTAATCCAAAATCAAACCCAAACAATACCTGTAAACCAGAGCCCCAAAAATTGAAAAGAATAATCGCTCCACAAACCACAATACCTTCATGTTTGCTAATTCAGCTGGAAAACACTAAATCAATCAAATAATAAATTGAACTAATTATCTGCCGCACGTTGGGTACGCCAATAAAAAAAAATGTCGTGGGATGGAAGGGGTAAGGCCAAGAAGCCTCCTCCTTTCCCCCTTGTAAAGTAAAAGGGGAAAAAAATTGAAGGGAAAGAAAAAAAAACCTCACAAGCTGAATTAGCAAAGCAGTGGAGCTATATTTACAAAGCAATGTAGAGAATGCAGGGGATTATTTACAAATTTACAATATCTACAATATATACAAAGATATACAACAGAGTAACACAGAAATGAGAGTGAATCCCTCTCGGCAGAGAGGGGGGTTCCCCACCTCCTCTTTTCCCTCTTTCCCCCCTTTCCCCAGATTAGGTTAGAAGAGAGAGAGAGCGAAAGAAAGAAGTTAAAAACAGTTTTGTGTTAATTGGAAAGGAGTTAATACAGGCCTTATCAGTTTTTCTCTCAAGGCCGGAGCCTTGGCAGAAAGCCCAGCACAGGGACAGAGAGCAGCCGCACCGTAGAAAGGCGGAAGCAAGACTGATAGAAAAGTCGTGGAAATGTCCAGTTCACTCCCAGTTCCGAAAAGTGCTTCCTCCCACTTCACCAATGAAATTAGTTTAGACTATTCCTTCCGTTTACCAACTTCCGTCCACCATATTCTCTTTCTTAAGGGGGCAACGTCAACCGGCCACACCACCGCTTTCCTGGGCCGAGATCCATGCATTCATCTCCAGCTGCATACAGCAGTTCTGAGACCATTCGCATGGAAGCAAACCATTCTTGGGGTAAAACCGAAAGGGAAAAGCCTGGCACCCCATTGCATTGGCCATCTGATCTAACTTCTGGAGACAGTCAAAATGCTCCTTAGAATTCTTCCCCACCGCGATCCTGGGCCGAGATCCATGCATTCATCTCCAGCTGCATCCAGCACTTCTGAGACCATTCGCATGGAAGCAAAACATTCTTGGGGTAAAACCGAAAGGGAAAAGCCTGGCACCCCATTGCATTGGCCATCTGATCTAGGTTCTGGAGACAGTCAAAATGCTCCTTTGAATTCTTCCACGCCGCTTTCCTGGGCCGAGATCCATGCCTTCATCTCCAGCTGCATCCAGCACTTCTGAGACCATTCGCATGGAAGCAAACCATTCTTGGGGTAAAACCGAAAGGGAAAAGCCTGGCACCCCATTGCATTGGCCATCTGATCTAACTTCTGGAGACAGTCAAAATGCTCCTTAGAATTCTTCCCTACCTCTTTCCTGGGCCGACATCCATGCATTCATCTCCAGCCGCATCCAGCACTTCTGAGACCATTCGCATGGAAGCAAAACATTCTTGGGGTAAAACCGAAAGGGAAAAGCCTGGCAACCCATTGCATTGGCCATCTGATCTAACTTCTGGAGACAGTCAAAATGCTCCTTAGAATTCTTCCCTACCTCTTTCCTGGGCCGAGATCCATGCATTCATCTCCAGCTGCATCCAGCACTTCTGAGACCATTCGCATGGAAGCAAACCATTCTTGGGGTAAAACCGAAAGGGAAAAGCCTGGCACCCCATTGCATTGGCCATCTGATCTAACTTCTGGAGACAGTCAAAATGCTCCTTAGAATTCTTCCCTACCTCTTTCCTGGGCCGAGATCCATGCATTCATCTCCAGCTGCATCCAGCACTTCTGTGACCATTCGCATGGAAGCAAAACATTCTTGGGGTAAAACCGAAAGGGAAAAGCCTGGCACCCCATTGCATTGGCCATCTGATCTAACTTCTGGAGATAGTCAAAATGCTCCTTAGAATTCTTCCCTACCTCTTTCCTGGGCCAAGATCCATGCATTCATCTCCAGCTGCATACAGCATTTCTGCGACAATTCGCATGGAAGCAAAACATTCTTGGGGTAAAACCGAAAGGGAAAAGCCTGGCACCCCATTGCATTGGCCATCTGATCTAACTTCTGGAGACAGTCAAAATGCTCCTTTGAGTTCTTCCACGCCGCTTTCCTAGGCCGAGATCCATGCCTTCGTCTCCAGCTTCATACAGCACTTCTGAGACCATTCGCATGGAAGCAAACCATTCTTGGGGTAAAACCGAAAGGTAAAAGCCTGGCACCCCATTGCATTGGCCATCTGATCTAACTTCTGGAGACAGTCAAAATGCTCCTTACAATTCTTCCCTACCTCTTTCCTGGGCCGAGATCCATGCATTCATCTCCAGCTGCATCCAGCATTTCTGAGACCATTCGCATGGAAGCAAAGCATTCTTGGGGTAAAACCGAAAGGGAAAAGCCTGGCACCCCATTGCATTGGCCATCTGATCTAACTTCTGGAGACAGTCAAAGTGCTCCTTAGAATTCTTCCCTACCTCTTTCCTGGGCCGAGATCCATGCATTCATCTCCAGCTGCATCCAGCACTTCTGAGACCATTCGCATTGAAGCAAAACATTCTTGGGGTAAAACCGAAAGGGAAAAGCCTGGCACCCCATTGCATTGGCCATCTGATCTAGGTTCTGGAGACAGTCAAAATGCTCCTTTGAATTCTTCCACGCCGCTTTCCTGGGCCGAGATCCATGCCTTCATCTCCATCTTCATCCAGCACTTCTGAGACCATTCGCATGGAAGCAAACCATTCTTGGGGTAAAACCGAAAGGGAAAAGCCTGGCACCCCATTGCATTGGCCATCTGATCTAACTTCTGGAGACAGTCAAAATGCTCCTTAGAACTCTTCCCTGCCTCTTTCCTGGGCCGAGATCCATGCATTCATCTCCAGCTGCATCCAGCACTTCTGAGACCATTCGCATGGAAGCAAAACATTCTTGGGGTAAAACCGAAAGGGAAAAGCCTGGCACCCCATTGCATTGGCCATCTGATCTAACTTCTGGAGACAGTCAAAATGCTCCTTAGAATTCTTCCCTACCTCTTTCCTGGGACGAGATCCATGCATTCATCTCCAGCTGCATCCAGCACTTCTGAGACCATTCGCATGGAAGCAAAACATTCTTGGGGTAAAACCGAAAGGGAAAAGCCTGGCACCCCATTGCATTGGCCATCTGATCTAACTTCTGGAGACAGTCAAAATGCTCCTTAGAATTCTTCCCTACCTCTTTCCTGGGACGAGATCCATGCATTCATCTCCAGCTGCATCCAGCACTTCTGAGACCATTCGCATGGAAGCAAACCATTCTTGGGGTAAAACCGAAAGGGAAAAGCCTGGCACCCCATTGCATTGGCCATCTGATCTAACTTCTGGAGACAGTCAAAATGCTCCTTAGAATTCTTCCCTACCTCTTTCCTGGGCCGAGATCCATGCATTCATCTCCAGCTGCATCCAGCATTTCTGAGTAATTCACATGGAAGCAAAGCATTCGTGGGGTAAAACCGAAAGGGAAAAGCCTGGCACCCCATTGCATTGGCCATCTGATCTAACTTCTGGAGACAGTCAAAATGCTCCTTAGAATTCTTCCCCACCTCTTTCCTGGGCCGAGATCCATGCATTCATCTCCAGCTGCATCCAGCACTTCTGAGACCATTCACATGGAAGCAAACCATTCTTGGGGTAAAACCGAAAGGGAAAAGCCTGGCACCCCATTGCATTGGCCATCTGATCTAACTTCTGGAGACAGTCAAAAGGCTCCTTAGAATTCTTCCCCACCGCTTTCCTGGGCCGAGATCCATGCCTTCATCTCCAGCTTCATACAGCACTTCTGAGACCATTCGCATGGAAGCAAATCATTCTTGGGGTAAAACCGAAAGGGAAAAGCCTGGCACCCCATTGCATTGGCCATCTGATCTAACTTCTGGAGACAGTCAAAATGCTCCTTAGAATTCTTCCCTACCTCTTTCCTGGGCCGAGATCCATGCATTCATCTCCAACTGCACCCAGCATTTCTGAGTAATTCACATGGAAGCAAAGCATTCGTGGGGTAAAACCGAAAGGGAAAAGCCTGGCACCCCATTGCATTGGCCATCTGATCTAACTTCTGGAGACAGTCAAAATGCTCCTTAGAATTCTTCCCTACCTCTTTCCTGGGCCGAGATCCATGCATTCATCTCCAGCTGCATACAACACTTCTGAGTAATTCACATGGAAGCAAACCATTCTTGGGGTAAAACCGAAAGGGAAAAGCCTGGCACCCCATTGCATTGGCCATCTGATCTAACTTCTGGAGACAGTCAAAATGCTCCTTAGAATTCTTCCCTACCTCTTTCCTGGGCCGAGATCCATGCATTCATCTCCAGCTGCATCCAGCACTTCTGAGACCATTCGCATGGAAGGAAAACATTCTTGGGGTAAAACCGAAAGGGAAAAGCCTGGCACCCCATTGCATTGGCCATCTGATCTAGGTTCTGGAGACAGTCAAAATGCTCCTTTGAATTCTTCCCTACCTCTTTCCTGGGCCGAGATCCATGCATTCATCTCCAGCTGCATCCAGCACTTCTGAGACCATTCGCATGGAAGCAAACCATTCTTGGAGTAAAACCGAAAGGGAAAAGCCTGGCACCCCATTGCATTGGCCATCTGATCTAACTTCTGGAGACAGTCAAAATGCTCCTTAGAATTCTTCCCTACCTCTTTCCTGGGCCGAGATCCATGCATTCATCTCCAGCTGCATCCAGCACTTCTGAGACCATTCGCATGAAAGCAAAACATTCTTGGGGTAAAACCGAAAGCGAAAAGCCTGGCACCCCATTGCATTGGCCATCTGATCTAACTTCTGGAGACAGTCAAAATACTCCTTAGAATTCTTCCCCACCGCTTTCCTGGGCCGAGATCCATGCATTCATTTCCAGCTTCATACAGCACTTCTGAGACCATTCGCATGGAAGCAAACCATTCTTGGGGTAAAACCGAAAGGGAAAAGCCTGGCACCCCATTGCATTGGCCATCTGATCTAACTTCTGGAGACAGTCAAAATGCTCCTTAGAATTCTTCCCTACCTCTTTCCTGGGCCGAGATCCATGCATTCATCTCCATCTGCATCCAGCATTTCTGAGTAATTCACATGGAAGCAAAGCATTCGTGGGGTAAAACCGAAAGGGAAAAGCCTGGCACCCCATTGCATTGGCCATCTGATCTAACTTCTGGAGACAGTCAAAATGCTCCTTAGAATTCTTCCCTACCTCTTTCCTGGGCCGAGATCCATGCATTCATCTCCAGCTTCATACAGCACTTCTGAGACCATTCGCACGGAAGCAAACCATTCTTGGGGTAAAACCGAAAGGGAAAAGCCTGGCACCCCATTGCATTGGCCATCTGATCTAACTTCTGGAGACAGTCAAAATGCTCCTTAGAATTCTTCCCTACCTCTTTCCTGGGCCGAGATCCATGCATTCATCTCCAGCTTCATACAGCACTTCTGAGACCATTCGCATGGAAGCAAAACATTCTTGGGGTAAAACCGAAAGGGAAAAGCCTGGCACCCCATTGCATTGGCCATCTGATCTAACTTCTGGAGACAGTCAAAATGCTCCTTAGAATTCTTCCCTACCTCTTTCCTGGGACGAGATCCATTCATTCATCTCCAGCTGCATCCAGCACTTCTGAGACCATTCGCATGGAAGCAAAACATTCTTGGGGTAAAACCGAAAGGGAAAAGCCTGGCACCCCATTGCATTGGCCATCTGATCTAACTTCTGGAGACAGTCAAAATGCTCCTTAGAATTCTTCCCTACCTCTTTCCTGGGCCGAGATCCATGCATTCATCTCCAGCTGCATCCAGCACTTCTGAGACCATTCGCATGGAAGGAAAACATTCTTGGGGTAAAACCGAAAGGGAAAAGCCTGGCACCCCATTGCATTGGCCATCTGATCTAACTTCTGGAGACAGTCAAAAGGCTCCTTAGAATTCTTCCCCACCGCTTTCCTGGGCCGAGATCCATGCCTTCATCTCCAGCTTCATACAGCACTTCTGAGACCATTCGCATGGAAGCAAATCATTCTTGGGGTAAAACCGAAAGGGAAAAGCCTGGCACCCCATTGCATTGGCCATCTGATCTAACTTCTGGAGACAGTCAAAATGCTCCTTAGAATTCTTCCCTACCTCTTTCCTGGGCCGAGATCCATTCATTCATCTCCAGCTGCATCCAGCACTTCTGAGACCATTCGCATGGAAGCAAAACATTCTTGGGGTAAAACCGAAAGGGAAAAGCCTGGCACCCCATTGCATTGGCCATCTGATCTAACTTCTGAAGACAGTCAAAATGCTCCTTAGAATTCTTCCCTACCTCTTTCCTGGGCCGAGATCCATGCATTCATCTCCAGCCGCATCCAGCACTTCTGAGACCATTCACATGGAAGCAAAACATTCTTGGAGTAAAACCGAAAGGGAAAAGCCTGGCAACCCATTGCATTGGCCATCTGATCTACCTTCTGGAGACAGTCAAAATGCTCCTTAGAATTCTTCCCTACCTCTTTCCTGGGCCGAGATCCATGCATTCATCTCCAGCTGCATCCAGCACTTCTGAGACCATTCGCATGGAAGCAAACCATTCTTGGGGTAAAACCGAAAGGGAAAAGCCTGGCACCCCATTGCATTGGCCATCTGATCTAACTTCTGGAGACAGTCAAAATGATCCTTAGAATTCTTCCCTACCTCTTTCCTGGGACGAGATCCATGCATTCATCTCCAGCTGCATACAGCACTTCTGAGACAATTCGCATGGAAGCAAACCATTCTTGGGGTAAAACCGAAAGGGAAAAGCCTGGCACCCCATTGCATTGGCCATCTGATCTAACTTCTGGAGACAGTCAAAATGCTCCTTAGAATTCTTCCCTACCTCTTTCCTGGGCCGAGATCCATGCATTCATCTCCAGCTGCATCCAGCACTTCTGTGACCATTCGCATGGAAGCAAAACATTCTTGGGGTAAAACCGAAAGGGAAAAGCCTGGCACCCCATTGCATTGGCCATCTGATCTAACTTCTGGAGATAGTCAAAATGCTCCTTAGAATTCTTCCCTACCTCTTTCCTGGGCCAAGATCCATGCATTCATCTCCAGCTGCATACAGCATTTCTGCGACAATTCGCATGGAAGCAAAACATTCTTGGGGTAAAACCGAAAGGGAAAAGCCTGGCACCCCATTGCATTGGCCATCTGATCTAACTTCCGGAGACAGTCAAAATGCTCCTTTGAGTTCTTCCACGCCGCTTTCCTAGGCCGAGATCCATGCCTTCATCTCCAGCTTCATCCAGCACTTCTGAGACCATTCGCATGGAAGCAAACCATTCTTGGGGTAAAACCGAAAGGGAAAAGCCTGGCACCCCATTGCATTGGCCATCTGATCTAACTTCTGGAGACAGTCAAAATGCTCCTTAGAATTCTTCCCCACCGATTTCCTGGGCCGAGATCCATGCATTCATCTCCAGCTGCATACAGCACTTCTGAGACCATTCGCATGGAAGCAAAGCATTCTTGGGGTGAAACCGAAAGGGAAAAGCCTGGCACCCCATTGCATTGGACATCTGATCTAACTTCTGGAGAAAGTCAAAATACTCCTTAGAATTCTTCCCCACCGCGATCCTGGGCCGAGATCCATGCATTCATCTCCAGCTGCATCCAGCACTTCTGAGACCATTCGCATGGAAGGAAAACATTCTTGGGGTAAAACCGAAAGGGAAAAGCCTGGCACCCCATTGCATTGGCCATCTGATCTAGGTTCTGGAGACAGTGAAAATGCTCCTTTGAATTCTTCCACGCCGCTTTCCTGGGCCGAGATCCATGCCTTCATCTCCATCTTCATCCAGCACTTCTGAGACCATTCGCATGGAAGCAAACCATTCTTGGGGTAAAACCGAAAGGGAAAAGCCTGGCACCCCATTGCATTGGCCATCTGATCTAACTTCTGGAGACAGTCAAAATGCTCCTTAGAACTCTTCCCTGCCTCTTTCCTGGGCCGAGATCCATGCATTCATCTCCAGCTGCATCCAGCACTTCTGAGACCATTCGCATGGAAGCAAAACATTCTTGGGGTAAAACCGAAAGGGAAAAGCCTGGCACCCCATTGCATTGGCCATCTGATCTAACTTCTGGAGACAGTCAAAATGCTCCTTAGAATTCTTCCCTACCTCTTTCCTGGGACGAGATCCATGCATTCATCTCCAGCTGCATCCAGCACTTCTGAGACCATTCGCATGGAAGCAAAACATTCTTGGGGTAAAACCGAAAGGGAAAAGCCTGGCACCCCATTGCATTGGCCATCTGATCTAACTTCTGGAGACAGTCAAAATGCTCCTTAGAATTCTTCCCTACCTCTTTCCTGGGACGAGATCCATGCATTCATCTCCAGCTGCATCCAGCACTTCTGAGACCATTCGCATGGAAGCAAACCATTCTTGGGGTAAAACCGAAAGGGAAAAGCCTGGCACCCCATTGCATTGGCCATCTGATCTAACTTCTGGAGACAGTCAAAATGCTCCTTAGAATTCTTCCCTACCTCTTTCCTGGGCCGAGATCCATGCATTCATCTCCAGCTGCATCCAGCATTTCTGAGTAATTCACATGGAAGCAAAGCATTCGTGGGGTAAAACCGAAAGGGAAAAGCCTGGCACCCCATTGCATTGGCCATCTGATCTAACTTCTGGAGACAGTCAAAATGCTCCTTAGAATTCTTCCCCACCTCTTTCCTGGGCCGAGATCCATGCATTCATCTCCAGCTGCATCCAGCACTTCTGAGACCATTCACATGGAAGCAAACCATTCTTGGGGTAAAACCGAAAGGGAAAAGCCTGGCACCCCATTGCATTGGCCATCTGATCTAACTTCTGGAGACAGTCAAAAGGCTCCTTAGAATTCTTCCCCACCGCTTTCCTGGGCCGAGATCCATGCCTTCATCTCCAGCTTCATACAGCACTTCTGAGACCATTCGCATGGAAGCAAATCATTCTTGGGGTAAAACCGAAAGGGAAAAGCCTGGCACCCCATTGCATTGGCCATCTGATCTAACTTCTGGAGACAGTCAAAATGCTCCTTAGAATTCTTCCCTACCTCTTTCCTGGGCCGAGATCCATGCATTCATCTCCAACTGCACCCAGCATTTCTGAGTAATTCACATGGAAGCAAAGCATTCGTGGGGTAAAACCGAAAGGGAAAAGCCTGGCACCCCATTGCATTGGCCATCTGATCTAACTTCTGGAGACAGTCAAAATGCTCCTTAGAATTCTTCCCTACCTCTTTCCTGGGCCGAGATCCATGCATTCATCTCCAGCTGCATACAACACTTCTGAGTAATTCACATGGAAGCAAACCATTCTTGGGGTAAAACCGAAAGGGAAAAGCCTGGCACCCCATTGCATTGGCCATCTGATCTAACTTCTGGAGACAGTCAAAATGCTCCTTAGAATTCTTCCCTACCTCTTTCCTGGGCCGAGATCCATGCATTCATCTCCAGCTGCATCCAGCACTTCTGAGACCATTCGCATGGAAGGAAAACATTCTTGGGGTAAAACCGAAAGGGAAAAGCCTGGCACCCCATTGCATTGGCCATCTGATCTAGGTTCTGGAGACAGTCAAAATGCTCCTTAGAATTCTTCCCTACCTCTTTCCTGGGCCGAGATCCATGCATTCATCTCCAGCTGCATCCAGCACTTCTGAGACCATTCGCATGAAAGCAAAACATTCTTGGGGTAAAACCGAAAGCGAAAAGCCTGGCACCCCATTGCATTGGCCATCTGATCTAACTTCTGGAGACAGTCAAAATACTCCTTAGAATTCTTCCCCACCGCTTTCCTGGGCCGAGATCCATGCATTCATTTCCAGCTTCATACAGCACTTCTGAGACCATTCGCATGGAAGCAAACCATTCTTGGGGTAAAACCGAAAGGGAAAAGCCTGGCACCCCATTGCATTGGCCATCTGATCTAACTTCTGGAGACAGTCAAAATGCTCCTTAGAATTCTTCCCTACCTCTTTCCTGGGCCGAGATCCATGCATTCATCTCCATCTGCATCCAGCATTTCTGAGTAATTCACATGGAAGCAAAGCATTCGTGGGGTAAAACCGAAAGGGAAAAGCCTGGCACCCCATTGCATTGGCCATCTGATCTAACTTCTGGAGACAGTCAAAATGCTCCTTAGAATTCTTCCCTACCTCTTTCCTGGGCCGAGATCCATGCATTCATCTCCAGCTTCATACAGCACTTCTGAGACCATTCGCACGGAAGCAAACCATTCTTGGGGTAAAACCGAAAGGGAAAAGCCTGGCACCCCATTGCATTGGCCATCTGATCTAACTTCTGGAGACAGTCAAAATGCTCCTTAGAATTCTTCCCTACCTCTTTCCTGGGCCGAGATCCATGCATTCATCTCCAGCTTCATACAGCACTTCTGAGACCATTCGCATGGAAGCAAAACATTCTTGGGGTAAAACCGAAAGGGAAAAGCCTGGCACCCCATTGCATTGGCCATCTGATCTAACTTCTGGAGACAGTCAAAATGCTCCTTAGAATTCTTCCCTACCTCTTTCCTGGGACGAGATCCATTCATTCATCTCCAGCTGCATCCAGCACTTCTGAGACCATTCGCATGGAAGCAAAACATTCTTGGGGTAAAACCGAAAGGGAAAAGCCTGGCACCCCATTGCATTGGCCATCTGATCTAACTTCTGGAGACAGTCAAAATGCTCCTTAGAATTCTTCCCTACCTCTTTCCTGGGCCGAGATCCATGCATTCATCTCCAGCTGCATCCAGCACTTCTGAGACCATTCGCATGGAAGGAAAACATTCTTGGGGTAAAACCGAAAGGGAAAAGCCTGGCACCCCATTGCATTGGCCATCTGATCTAACTTCTGGAGACAGTCAAAAGGCTCCTTAGAATTCTTCCCCACCGCTTTCCTGGGCCGAGATCCATGCCTTCATCTCCAGCTTCATACAGCACTTCTGAGACCATTCGCATGGAAGCAAATCATTCTTGGGGTAAAACCGAAAGGGAAAAGCCTGGCACCCCATTGCATTGGCCATCTGATCTAACTTCTGGAGAC
The DNA here is from genome assembly GCF_026170545.1 of Melanerpes formicivorus. Taxonomy (NCBI): domain Eukaryota; kingdom Metazoa; phylum Chordata; class Aves; order Piciformes; family Picidae; genus Melanerpes; species Melanerpes formicivorus. The sequence continues at coordinate 5,703,491 of NW_027142395.1, read as the reverse complement.
AGTCAAAATGCTCCTTAGAATTCTTCCCTACCTCTTTCCTGGGACGAGATCCATTCATTCATCTCCAGCTGCATCCAGCACTTCTGAGACCATTCGCATGGAAGCAAAACATTCTTGGGGTAAAACCGAAAGGGAAAAGCCTGGCACCCCATTGCATTGGCCATCTGATCTAACTTCTGGAGACAGTCAAAATGCTCCTTAGAATTCTTCCCTACCTCTTTCCTGGGCCGAGATCCATGCATTCATCTCCAGCCGCATCCAGCACTTCTGAGACCATTCACATGGAAGCAAAACATTCTTGGAGTAAAACCGAAAGGGAAAAGCCTGGCACCCCATTGCATTGGCCATCTGATCTACCTTCTGGAGACAGTCAAAATGCTCCTTAGAATTCTTCCCTACCTCTTTCCTGGGCCGAGATCCATGCATTCATCTCCAGCTGCATCCAGCACTTCTGAGACCATTCGCATGGAAGCAAACCATTCTTGGGGTAAAACCGAAAGGGAAAAGCCTGGCACCCCATTGCATTGGCCATCTGATCTACCTTCTGGAGACAGTCAAAATGCTCCTTAGAATTCTTCCCTACCTCTTTCCTGGGCCGAGATCCATGCATTCATCTCCAGCTGCATCCAACACTTCTGAGACAATTCGCATGGAAGCAAAACATTCTTGGGGTAAAAAAGAAAGGGAAAAGCCTGGCACCCCATTGCATTGGCCATCTGATCTAACTCCTGGAGACAGTCAAAATGCTCCTTAGAATTCTTCCCTACCTCTTTCCTGGGCCGAGATCCATGCATTCATCTCCAGCTGCATGCAGCACTTATGAGACCATTCGCATGGAAGTAAAACATTCTTGGGGTAAAACCGAAACGGAAATGCCTGGCACCCCATTGCATTGGCCATCTGATCTCACTTCTGGAGACAGTCAAAATGCTCCTTAGAATTCTTCCCTACCTCTTTCCTGGGCCGAGATCCATGCATTCATCTCCAGCTGCATCCAGCACTTCTGAGACCATTCGCATAGAAGCAAAACATTCTTGGGGTAAAACCGAATGGGAAAAGCCTGGCACCCCATTACATAGGCCATCTGATCTAACTTTTGGACACAGTCAAAATGCTCCTTAGAATTCTTCCCTACCTCTTTCCTGGGCCGAGATCCATGCATTCATCTCCAGCTGCATCCAGCACTTCTGAGACCATTCGCATGGAAGCAAAGCATTCTTGGGGTAAAACCGAAAGGGAAAAGCCTGTCACCCCATTGCATTGGCCATCTGATCTAACTTCTGGAAGCAGTCAAAATGCTCCTTAGAATTCTTCCCTACCTCTTTCCTGGGCCGAGATCCATGCATTCATCTCCAGCTGCACCCAGCACTTCTGAGACAATTCGCATGGAAGCAAAACATTCTTGGGGTAAAAAAGATGGGGAAAAGCCTGGCAGCCCATTGCATTGGCCATCTGATCTAACTTCTGGAGACAGTCAAAATGCTCCTTAGAATTCTTCCCTACTTATTTCCTGGGCCGAGATCCATGCATTCATCTCCAGCTGCATACAGCACTTCTGAGACCATTCGCATGGAAGCAAAACACTCTTGGGTTCTAACCGAAAGGGAAAAGCCTGGCACCCCATTGCATTGGCCATCTGATCTAACTTCTGGAGACAGTCAAAATGCTCCTTAGAATTCTTCCCTACCTCTTTCCTGGGCCGAGATCCATGCATTCATCTCCAGCTGCATCCAGCACTGCTGAGACCATTCGCATGGAAGCAAAACATTCTTGGGGTAAAACCGAAAGGGAAAAGCCTGGCACCCCATTGCATTGGCCATCTGATCTAACTTCTGGAGACAGTCAAAATGCTCCTTAGAATTCTTCCCTACCTCTTTCCTGGGCCGAGATCCGTGCATTCATCTCCAGCTGCATCCAGCACTTCTGAGACCATTCGCATGGACGCAAAACATTTTTGGGGTAAAACCGAAAGGGAAAAGCCTGGCACCCCATTGCATTGGCCATCTGATCTAACTTCTGGAGACAGTCAAAATGCTCCTTAGAATTCTTCCCTACCTCTTTCCTGGGCCGAGATCCATGCATTCATCTCCAGCTGCATCCAGCACTGCTGAGACCATTCACATAGAAGCAAAACATTCTTGGGGTAAAACCGAAAGGGAAAAGCCTGGCACCCCATTGCATTGGCCATCTGATCTAACTTCTGGAGACAGTCAAAATGCTCCTTAGAATTCTTCCCTACCTCTTTCCTGGGACGAGATCCATGCATTCATCTCCAGCTGCATCCAGCACTGCTGAGACCATTCGCATGGAAGCAAAACATTCTTGGGGTAAAACCGAAACGGAAAAGCCTGGCACCCCATTGCATTGGCCATCTGATCTAACTTCTGGAGACAGTCAAAATGCTCCTTAGAATTCTTCCCTACCTCTTTCCTGGGCCGAGATCCATGCATTCATCTCCAGCTGCATACAGCACTTCTGAGACCATTCGCATGGAAGCAAACCATACTTGGGGTAAAACCGAAAGGGAAAAGCCTGGCACCCCATTGCATTGGCCATCTGATCTAACTTCTGGAGACAGTCAAAATGCTCCTTAGAATTCTTCCCTACCTCTTTCCTGGGCCGAGATCCATGCATTCATCTCCAGCTGCATCCAGCACTGCTGAGACAATTTGCATGGAAGCAAAACATTCTTGGGGTAAAAAAGAAAGGGAAAAGCCTGGCACCCCATTGCATTGGCCATCTGATCTAACTTCTGGAGACAGTCAAAATGCTCCTTAGAATTCTTCCCTACCTCTTTCCTGGGCCGAGATCCATGCATTCATCTCCAGTTGCATCCAGCACTTCTGAGACAATTTGCATGGAAGCAAAACATTCTTGGGGTAAAACCGAAAGGGAAAAGCCTGGCACCCCATTGCATTGGCCATCTGATCTAACTTCTGGAGACAGTCAAAATGCTCCTTAGAATTCTTCCCTACCTCTTTCCTGGGCCGAGATCCATGCATTCATCTCCAGCTGCATCCAGCACTTCTGGGACCATTCGCATGGAAGTAAACCATTCTTGGGGTAAAACCGAAAGGGAAAAGCCTGGCACCCTATTGCATTGGCCATCTGATCTAACTTCTGGAGACAGTCAAAATGCTCCTTATAATTCTTCCCCACTGCTTTCCTGGGCCGAGATCCATTCCTTCATCTCCAGCTGCATCCAGCACTTCTGAGACCATTCGCATGGAAGCAAACCATTCTTGGGGTAAAACTGAAAAAGAAAAGCCTGGCACCCCATTGCATTGGCCATCTGATCTAACTTCTGGAGACAGTCAAAATGCTCCTTAGAATTCTTCCCTACTTATTTCCTGGGCCGAGATCCATGCATTCATCTCCAGCTTCATACAGCACTTCTGAGACCATTCGCATGGAAGCAAACCATTCTTGGGGTAAAACCGAAAGGGAAAAGCCTGGCACCCCATTGCATTGGCCATCTGATCTAACTTCTGGAGACAGTCAAAATGCTCCTTAGAATTCTTCCCTACCTCTTTCCTGGGCCGAGATCCATGCATTCATCTCCAGCTGCATCCAGCACTTCTGAGACCATTCGCATGGAAGCAAACCATTCTTGGGGTAAAACCGAAAGGGAAAAGCCTGGCACCCCATTGCATTGGCCATCTGATCTAACTTCTGGAGACAGTCAAAAGGCTCCTTAGAATTCTTCCCCACCGCTTTCCTGGGCCGAGATCCATGCCTTCATCTCCAGCTTCATACAGCACTTCTGAGACCATTCGCATGGAAGCAAATCATTCTTGGGGTAAAACCGAAAGGGAAAAGCCTGGCACCCCATTGCATTGGCCATCTGATCTAACTTCTGGAGACAGTCAAAATGCTCCTTAGAATTCTTCCCTACCTCTTTCCTGGGCCGAGATCCATGCATTTATCTCCAGCAGCATCCAGCACTTCTGAGACCATTCGCATGGAAGCAAAACATTATTGGGGTGAAAAAGAAAGGGAAAAGCCTGGCACCCCATTGCATTGGCCATCTGATCTAACTTCTGGAGACAGTCAAAATGCTCCTTAGAATTCTTCCCTACCTCTTTCCTGGGCCGAGATCCATGCATTCATCTCCAGCTGCATACAGCACTTCTGAGTAATTGACATGGAAGCAAAGCATTCGTGGGGTAAACCCGAAAGGGAAAAGCCTGGCACCCCATTGCATTGGCCATCTGATCTCACTTCTGGAGACAGTCAAAATGCTCCTTAGAATTCTTCCCTACCTCCTTCCTGGGCCGAGATCCCTCCATTCATCTCCAGTTGCATCCAGCACTTCTGAGACAATTCGCGTGGAAGCCAAACATTCTTGGGGTAAAACTGAAAGGGAAAAGCCTGGCACCCCATTGCATTGGCCATCTGATCTAACTTCTGGAGACAGTCAAAATGCTCCTTAGAATTCTTCCCTACCTCTTTCCTGGGCCGAGATCCATGCATTCATCTCCAGCTGCATCCAGCACTGCTGAGACCATTCACATGGAAGCAAAACATTCTTGGGGTAAAACCGAAAGGGAAAAGCCTGGCACCCCATTTGCATCGGCCATCTGATCTCACTTCTGGAGACAGTCAAAATGCTCCTTAGAATTCTTCCCTACCTCTTTCCTGGGCCGAGATCCATGCATTCATCTCCAGCTGCATCCAGCACTTCTGAGACCATTCGCATGGAAGCAAAACATTCTTGGGGTAAAACCGAAAGGGAAAAGCCTGGCACCCCATTGCATTGGCCATCTGATCTAACTTCTGGAGACAGTCAAAATACTCCTTAGAATTCTTCCCCACCGCTTTCCTGGGCCGAGATCCATGCATTCATCTCCAGCTTCATACAGCACTTCTGAGACCATTCGCATGGAAGCAAACCATTCTTGGGGTAAAACCGAAAGGGAAAAGCCTGGCACCCCATTGCATTGGCCATCTGATCTAACTTCTGGAGACAGTCAAAATGCTCCTTAGAATTCTTCCCTACCTCTTTCCTGGGCCGAGATCCATGCATTCATCTCCAGCTGCATCCAGCACTTGTGAGACCATTCACATGGAAGCAAAACATTCTTGGGGTAAAACCGAAAGGGAAAAGCCTGGCACCCCATTGCATTGGCCATCTGATCTAACTTCTGGAGACAGTCAAAATGCTCCTTAGAATTCTTCCCTACCTCTTTCCTGGGCCGAGATCCATGCATTCATCTCCAGCTGCATCCAGCACTTCTGAGACCATTCGCATGGAAGCAAAACATTCTTGGGGTAAAACCGAAAGGGAAAAGCCTGGCACCCCATTGCATTGGCCATCTGATCTAACTTCTGGAGACAGTCAAAATACTCCTTAGAATTCTTCCCCACCGCTTTCCTGGGCCGAGATCCATGCATTCATCTCCAGCTTCATACAGCAATTCCGAGACCATTCGCATGGAAGCAAACCATTCTTGGGGTAAAACCGAAAGGGAAAAGCCTGGCACCCCATTGCATTGGCCATCTGATCTAACTTCTGGAGACAGTCAAAATGCTCCTTAGAATTCTTCCCTACCTCTTTCCTGGGACGAGATCCATGCATTCATCTCCAGCTGCATCCAGCACTTCTGAGACAATTCGCATGCAAGCAAAACATTCTTGGGGTAAAACCGAAAGGGAAAAGCCTGGCACCCCATTGCATTGGCCATCTGATCTAACTTCTGGAGACAGTCAAAATGCTCCTTAGAATTCTTCCCCATCGCTTTCCTGGGCCGAGATCCATGCATTCATCTCCAGCTGCATGCAGCACTTCTGAGACCATTCGCATGGAAGCAAAACATTCTTGGGGTGAAACCGAAAGGGAAAAGCCTGGCACCCCATTGCATTGGCCATCTGATCTAACTTCTGGAGACAGTCAAAATGCTCCTTAGAATTCTTCCCTACCTCTTTCCTGGGCCGAGATCCATGCATTCATCTCCAGCCGCATCCAGCACTTCTGAGACCATTCGCATGGAAGCAAAACATTCTTGGGGTAAAACCGAAAGGGAAAAGCCTGGCACCCCATTGCATTGGCCATCTGATCTAACTTCTGGAGACAGTCAAAATACTCCTTAGAATTCTTCCCCACCGCTTTCCTGGGCCGAGATCCATGCATTCATCTCCAGCTTCATACAGCACTTCTGAGACCATTCGCATGGAAGCAAACCATTCTTGGGGTAAAACCGAAAGGGAAAAGCCTGGCACCCCATTGCATTGGCCATCTGATCTAACTTCTGGAGACAGTCAAAATGCTCCTTAGAATTCTTCCCTACCTCTTTCCTGGGCCGAGATCCATGCATTCATCTCCAGCTGCATCCAGCACTGCTGAGACCATTCGCATGGAAGCAAAACATTCTTGGGGTAAAACCGAAAGGGAAAAGCCTGGCACCCCATTGCATTGGCCATCTGATCTAACTTCTGGAGACAGTCAAAATGCTCCTTAGAATTCTTCCCTACCTCTTTCCTGGGCCGAGATCCGTGCATTCATCTCCAGCTGCATCCAGCACTTCTGAGACCATTCGCATGGACGCAAAACATTCTTGGGGTAAAACCGAAAGGGAAAAGCCTGGCACCCCATTGCATTGGCCATCTGATCTAACTTCTGGAGACAGTCAAAATGCTCCTTAGAATTCTTCCCTACCTCTTTCCTGGGCCGAGATCCATGCATTCATCTCCAGCTGCATCCAGCACTGCTGAGACCATTCACATAGAAGCAAAACATTCTTGGGGTAAAACCGAAAGGGAAAAGCCTGGCACCCCATTGCATTGGCCATCTGATCTAACTTCTGGAGACAGTCAAAATGCTCCTTAGAATTCTTCCCTACCTCTTTCCTGGGACGAGATCCATGCATTCATCTCCAGCTGCATCCAGCACTGCTGAGACCATTCGCATGGAAGCAAAACATTCTTGGGGTAAAACCGAAACGGAAAAGCCTGGCACCCCATTGCATTGGCCATCTGATCTAACTTCTGGAGACAGTCAAAATGCTCTTTAGAATTCTTCCCTACCTCTTTCCTGGGCCGAGATCCATGCATTCATCTCCAGCTGCATACAGCACTTCTGAGACCATTCGCATGGAAGCAAAACATTCTTGGGGTAAAGCCTAAACGGAAAAGCCTGGCACCCCATTGCATTGGCCATCTGATCTAACTTCTGGAGACAGTCAAAATGCTCCTTAGAATTCTTCCCTACCTCTTTCCTGGGCCGAGATCCATGCATTCATCTCCAGCTGCATACAGCACTTCTGAGACAATTCGCATGGAAGCAAAACATTCTTGGGGTAAAACCGAAAGGGAAAAGCCTGGCACCCCATTGCATTGGCCATCTGATCTAACTTCTGGAGACAGTCAAAATGCTCCTTAGAATTCTTCCCTACCTCTTTCCTGGGCCGAGATCCATGCATTCATCTCCAGCTGCATCCAGCACTTCTGAGACCATTCGCATGGAAGCAAACCATACTTGGGGTAAAACCGAAAGGGAAAAGCCTGGCACCCCATTGCATTGGCCATCTGATCTAACTTCTGGAGACAGTCAAAATGCTCCTTAGAATTCTTCCCTACCTCTTTCCTGGGCCGAGATCCATGCATTCATCTCCAGCTGCATCCTCCACTTCTGAGACAATTTGCATGGAAGCAAAACATTCTTGGGGTAAAAAAGAAAGGGAAAAGCCTGGCACCCCATTGCATTGGCCATCTGATCTAACTTCTGGAGACAGTCAAAATGCTCCTTAGAATTCTTCCCTACCTCTTTCCTGGGCCGAGATCCATGCATTCATCTCCAGTTGCATCCAGCACTTCTGAGACAATTTGCATGGAAGCAAAACATTCTTGGGGTAAAACCGAAACGGAAAAGCCTGGCACCCCATTGCATTGGCCATCTGATCTAACTTCTGGAGACAGTCAAAATGCTCCTTAGAATTCTTCCCTACCTCTTTCCTGGGCCGAGATCCATGCATTCATCTCCAGCTGCATCCAGCACTGCTGAGACCATTCACATAGAAGCAAAACATTCTTGGGGTAAAACCGAAAGGGAAAAGCCTGGCACCCCATTGCATTGGCCATCTGATCTAACTTCTGGAGACAGTCAAAATGCTCCTTAGAATTCTTCCCTACCTCTTTCCTGGGACGAGATCCATGCATTCATCTCCAGCTGCATCCAGCACTGCTGAGACCATTCGCATGGAAGCAAAACATTCTTGGGGTAAAACCGAAACGGAAAAGCCTGGCACCCCATTGCATTGGCCATCTGATCTAACTTCTGGAGACAGTCAAAATGCTCTTTAGAATTCTTCCCTACCTCTTTCCTGGGCCGAGATCCATGCATTCATCTCCAGCTGCATCCAGCACTTCTGAGACCATTCGCATGGAAGCAAACCATACTTGGGGTAAAACCGAAAGGGAAAAGCCTGGCACCCCATTGCATTGGCCATCTGATCTAACTTCTGGAGACAGTCAAAATGCTCCTTAGAATTCTTCCCTACCTCTTTCCTGGGCCGAGATCCATGCATTCATCTCCAGCTGCATCCTCCACTTCTGAGACAATTTGCATGGAAGCAAAACATTCTTGGGGTAAAAAAGAAAGGGAAAAGCCTGGCACCCCATTGCATTGGCCATCTGATCTAACTTCTGGAGACAGTCAAAATGCTCCTTAGAATTCTTCCCTACCTCTTTCCTGGGCCGAGATCCATGCATTCATCTCCAGTTGCATCCAGCACTTCTGAGACAATTTGCATGGAAGCAAAACATTCTTGGGGTAAAACCGAAACGGAAAAGCCTGGCACCCCATTGCATTGGCCATCTGATCTAACTTCTGGAGACAGTCAAAATGCTCCTTAGAATTCTTCCCTACCTCTTTCCTGGGCCGAGATCCATGCATTCATCTCCAGCTGCATCCAGCACTTCTGGGACCATTCGCATGGAAGTAAACCATTTTTGGGGTAAAACCGAAAGGGAAAAGCCTGGCACCCCATTGCATTGGCCATCTGATCTAACTTCTGGAGACAGTCAAAATGCTCCTTATAATTCTTCCCCACTGCTTTCCTGGGCCGAGATCCATTCCTTCATCTCCAGCTGCATCCAGCACTTCTGAGACCATTCGCATGGAAGCAAACCATTCTTGGGGTAAAACTGAAAAAGAAAAGCCTGGCACCCCATTGCATTGGCCATCTGATCTAACTTCTGGAGACAGTCAAAATACTCCTTAGAATTCTTCCCCACCGCTTTCCTGGGCCGAGATCCATGCATTCATCTCCAGCTTCATACAGCAATTCCGAGACCATTCGCATGGAAGCAAACCATTCTTGGGGTAAAACCGAAAGGGAAAAGCCTGGCACCCCATTGCATTGGCCATCTGATCTAACTTCTGGAGACAGTCAAAATGCTCCTTAGAATTCTTCCCTACCTCTTTCCTGGGACGAGATCCATGCATTCATCTCCAGCTGCATCCAGCACTTCTGAGACAATTCGCATGCAAGCAAAACATTCTTGGGGTAAAACCGAAAGGGAAAAGCCTGGCACCCCATTGCATTGGCCATCTGATCTAACTTCTGGAGACAGTCAAAATGCTCCTTAGAATTCTTCCCCATCGCTTTCCTGGGCCGAGATCCATGCATTCATCTCCAGCTGCATGCAGCACTTCTGAGACCATTCGCATGGAAGCAAAACATTCTTGGGGTGAAACCGAAAGGGAAAAGCCTGGCACCCCATTGCATTGGCCATCTGATCTAACTTCTGGAGACAGTCAAAATGCTCCTTAGAATTCTTCCCTACCTCTTTCCTGGGCCGAGATCCATGCATTCATCTCCAGCCGCATCCAGCACTTCTGAGACCATTCGCATGGAAGCAAAACATTCTTGGGGTAAAACCGAAAGGGAAAAGCCTGGCACCCCATTGCATTGGCCATCTGATCTAACTTCTGGAGACAGTCAAAATACTCCTTAGAATTCTTCCCCACCGCTTTCCTGGGCCGAGATCCATGCATTCATCTCCAGCTTCATACAGCACTTCTGAGACCATTCGCATGGAAGCAAACCATTCTTGGGGTAAAACCGAAAGGGAAAAGCCTGGCACCCCATTGCATTGGCCATCTGATCTAACTTCTGGAGACAGTCAAAATGCTCCTTAGAATTCTTCCCTACCTCTTTCCTGGGCCGAGATCCATGCATTCATCTCCAGCTGCATCCAGCACTGCTGAGACCATTCGCATGGAAGCAAAACATTCTTGGGGTAAAACCGAAAGGGAAAAGCCTGGCACCCCATTGCATTGGCCATCTGATCTAACTTCTGGAGACAGTCAAAATGCTCCTTAGAATTCTTCCCTACCTCTTTCCTGGGCCGAGATCCGTGCATTCATCTCCAGCTGCATCCAGCACTTCTGAGACCATTCGCATGGACGCAAAACATTCTTGGGGTAAAACCGAAAGGGAAAAGCCTGGCACCCCATTGCATTGGCCATCTGATCTAACTTCTGGAGACAGTCAAAATGCTCCTTAGAATTCTTCCCTACCTCTTTCCTGGGCCGAGATCCATGCATTCATCTCCAGCTGCATCCAGCACTGCTGAGACCATTCACATAGAAGCAAAACATTCTTGGGGTAAAACCGAAAGGGAAAAGCCTGGCACCCCATTGCATTGGCCATCTGATCTAACTTCTGGAGACAGTCAAAATGCTCCTTAGAATTCTTCCCTACCTCTTTCCTGGGACGAGATCCATGCATTCATCTCCAGCTGCATCCAGCACTGCTGAGACCATTCGCATGGAAGCAAAACATTCTTGGGGTAAAACCGAAACGGAAAAGCCTGGCACCCCATTGCATTGGCCATCTGATCTAACTTCTGGAGACAGTCAAAATGCTCTTTAGAATTCTTCCCTACCTCTTTCCTGGGCCGAGATCCATGCATTCATCTCCAGCTGCATACAGCACTTCTGAGACCATTCGCATGGAAGCAAAACATTCTTGGGGTAAAGCCTAAACGGAAAAGCCTGGCACCCCATTGCATTGGCCATCTGATCTAACTTCTGGAGACAGTCAAAATGCTCCTTAGAATTCTTCCCTACCTCTTTCCTGGGCCGAGATCCATGCATTCATCTCCAGCTGCATCCAGCACTTCTGAGACAATTCGCATGGAAGCAAAACATTCTTGGGGTAAAACCGAAAGGGAAAAGCCTGGCACCCCATTGCATTGGCCATCTGATCTAACTTCTGGAGACAGTCAAAATGCTCCTTAGAATTCTTCCCTACCTCTTTCCTGGGCCGAGATCCATGCATTCATCTCCAGCTGCATCCAGCACTTCTGAGACCATTCGCATGGAAGCAAACCATACTTGGGGTAAAACCGAAAGGGAAAAGCCTGGCACCCCATTGCATTGGCCATCTGATCTAACTTCTGGAGACAGTCAAAATGCTCCTTAGAATTCTTCCCTACCTCTTTCCTGGGCCGAGATCCATGCATTCATCTCCAGCTGCATCCTCCACTTCTGAGACAATTTGCATGGAAGCAAAACATTCTTGGGGTAAAAAAGAAAGGGAAAAGCCTGGCACCCCATTGCATTGGCCATCTGATCTAACTTCTGGAGACAGTCAAAATGCTCCTTAGAATTCTTCCCTACCTCTTTCCTGGGCCGAGATCCATGCATTCATCTCCAGTTGCATCCAGCACTTCTGAGACAATTTGCATGGAAGCAAAACATTCTTGGGGTAAAACCGAAACGGAAAAGCCTGGCACCCCATTGCATTGGCCATCTGATCTAACTTCTGGAGACAGTCAAAATGCTCCTTAGAATTCTTCCCTACCTCTTTCCTGGGCCGAGATCCATGCATTCATCTCCAGCTGCATCCAGCACTGCTGAGACCATTCACATAGAAGCAAAACATTCTTGGGGTAAAACCGAAAGGGAAAAGCCTGGCACCCCATTGCATTGGCCATCTGATCTAACTTCTGGAGACAGTCAAAATGCTCCTTAGAATTCTTCCCTACCTCTTTCCTGGGACGAGATCCATGCATTCATCTCCAGCTGCATCCAGCACTGCTGAGACCATTCGCATGGAAGCAAAACATTCTTGGGGTAAAACCGAAACGGAAAAGCCTGGCACCCCCATTGCATTGGCCATCTGATCTAACTTCTGGAGACAGTCAAAATGCTCTTTAGAATTCTTCCCTACCTCTTTCCTGGGCCGAGATCCATGCATTCATCTCCAGCTGCATCCAGCACTTCTGAGACCATTCGCATGGAAGCAAACCATACTTGGGGTAAAACCGAAAGGGAAAAGCCTGGCACCCCATTGCATTGGCCATCTGATCTAACTTCTGGAGACAGTCAAAATGCTCCTTAGAATTCTTCCCTACCTCTTTCCTGGGCCGAGATCCATGCATTCATCTCCAGCTGCATCCTCCACTTCTGAGACAATTTGCATGGAAGCAAAACATTCTTGGGGTAAAAAAGAAAGGGAAAAGCCTGGCACCCCATTGCATTGGCCATCTGATCTAACTTCTGGAGACAGTCAAAATGCTCCTTAGAATTCTTCCCTACCTCTTTCCTGGGCCGAGATCCATGCATTCATCTCCAGTTGCATCCAGCACTTCTGAGACAATTTGCATGGAAGCAAAACATTCTTGGGGTAAAACCGAAACGGAAAAGCCTGGCACCCCATTGCATTGGCCATCTGATCTAACTTCTGGAGACAGTCAAAATGCTCCTTAGAATTCTTCCCTACCTCTTTCCTGGGCCGAGATCCATGCATTCATCTCCAGCTGCATCCAGCACTTCTGGGACCATTCGCATGGAAGTAAACCATTTTTGGGGTAAAACCGAAAGGGAAAAGCCTGGCACCCCATTGCATTGGCCATCTGATCTAACTTCTGGAGACAGTCAAAATGCTCCTTATAATTCTTCCCCACTGCTTTCCTGGGCCGAGATCCATTCCTTCATCTCCAGCTGCATCCAGCACTTCTGAGACCATTCGCATGGAAGCAAACCATTCTTGGGGTAAAACTGAAAAAGAAAAGCCTGGCACCCCATTGCATTGGCCATCTGATCTAACTTCTGGAGACAGTCAAAATGCTCCTTAGAATTCTTCCCTACTTATTTCCTGGGTTCAGATCCATGCATTCATCTCCAGCTTCATACAGCACTTCTGAGACCATTCGCATGGAAGCAAACCATTCTTGGGGTAAAACCGAAAGGGAAAAGCCTGGCACCCCATTGCATTGGCCATCTGATCTAACTTCTGGAGACAGTCAAAATGCTCCTTAGAATTCTTCCCTACCTCTTTCCTGGGCCGAGATCCATGCATTCATCTCCAGCTGCATCCAGCACTTCTGAGACCATTCGCATGGAAGCAAACCATTCTTGGGGTAAAACCGAAAGGGAAAAGCCTGGCACCCCATTGCATTGGCCATCTGATCTCACTTCTGGAGACAGTCAAAATGCTCCTTAGAATTCTTCCCCACTGCTTTCCTGGGCCGAGATCCATGCCTTCATCTCCAGCTTCATACAGCACTTCTGAGACCATTCGCATGGAAGCAAATCATTCTTGGGGTAAAACCGAAAGGGAAAAGCCTGGCACCCCATTGCATTGGCCATCTGATCTAACTTCTGGAGACAGTCAAAATGCTCCTTAGAATTCTTCCCTACCTCTTTCCTGGGCCGAGATCCATGCATTTATCTCCAGCAGCATCCAGCACTTCTGAGACCATTCGCATGGAAGCAAAACATTATTGGGGTGAAAAAGAAAGGGAAAAGCCTGGCACCCCATTGCATTGGCCATCTGATCTAACTTCTGGAGACAGTCAAAATGCTCCTTAGAATTCTTCCCTACCTCTTTCCTGGGCCGAGATCCATGCATTCATCTCCAGCTGCATACAGCACTTCTGAGTAATTGACATGGAAGCAAAGCATTCGTGGGGTAAAACCGAAAGGGAAAAGCCTGGCACCCCATTGCATTGGCCATCTGATCTAACTTCTGGAGACAGTCAAAATGCTCCTTAGAATTCTTCCCTACCTCTTTCCTGGGCCGAGATCCATGCATTCATCTCCAGCTGCATCCAGCACTTCTGAGACCATTCGCATGGAAGCAAAACATTCTTGGGGTAAAACCGAATGGGAAAAGCCTGGCACCCCATTACATTGGCCATCTGATCTAACTTCTGGAGACAGTCAAAATGCTCCTTAGACTTCTTCCCTACCTCCTTCCTGGGCCGAGATCCCTCCATTCATCTCCAGTTGCATCCAGCACTTCTGAGACAATTCGCGTGGAAGCCAAACATTCTTGGGGTAAAACTGAAAGGGAAAAGCCTGGCACCCCATTGCATTGGCCATCTGATCTAACTTCTGGAGACAGTCAAAATGCTCCTTAGAATTCTTCCCTACCTCTTTCCTGGGCCGAGATCCACGCATTCATCTCCAGCTGCATCCAGCACTGCTGAGACCATTCACATGGAAGCAAAACATTCTTGGGGTAAAACCGAAAGGGAAAAGCCTGGCACCCCATTTGCATCGGCCATCTGATCTCACTTCTGGAGACAGTCAAAATGCTCCTTAGAATTCTTCCCTACCTCTTTCCTGGGCCGAGATCCATGCATTCATCTCCAGCTGCATCCAGCACTTCTGAGACCATTCGCATGGAAGCAAAACATTCTTGGGGTAAAACCGAAAGGGAAAAGCCTGGCACCCCATTGCATTGGCCATCTGATCTAACTTCTGGAGACAGTCAAAATACTCCTTAGAATTCTTCCCCACCGCTTTCCTGGGCCGAGATCCATGCATTCATCTCCAGCTTCATACAGCACTTCTGAGACCATTCGCATGGAAGCAAACCATTCTTGGGGTAAAACCGAAAGGGAAAAGCCTGGCACCCCATTGCATTGGCCATCTGATCTAACTTCTGGAGACAGTCAAAATGCTCCTTAGAATTCTTCCCTACCTCTTTCCTGGGCCGAGATCCATGCATTCATCTCCAGCTGCATCCAGCACTGCTGAGACCATTCACATGGAAGCAAAACATTCTTGGGGTAAAACCGAAAGGGAAAAGCCTGGCACCCCATTGCATTGGCCATCTGATCTAACTTCTGGAGACAGTCAAAATGCTCCTTAGAATTCTTCCCTACCTCTTTCCTGGGCCGAGATCCATGCATTCATCTCCAGCTGCATGCAGCACTTATGAGACCATTCGCATGGAAGCAAAACATTCCTGGGGTAAAACCGAAAGGGAAAAGCCTGGCACCCCATTGCATTGGCCATCTGATCTAACTTCTGGAGACAGTCAAAATACTCCTTAGAATTCTTCCCCACCGCTTTCCTGGGCCGAGATCCATGCATTCATCTCCAGCTTCATACAGCACTTCTGAGACCATTCGCATGGAAGCAAATCATTCTTGGGGTAAAACCGAAAGGGAAAAGCCTGGCACCCCATTGCATTGGCCATCTGATCTAACTTCTGGAGACAGTCAAAATGCTCCTTAGAATTCTTCCCTACCTCTTTCCTGGGCCGAGATCCATGCATTCATCTCCAGCTGCATCCAGCACTTCTGAGACAATTCGCATGGAAGCAAAACATTCTTGGGGTAAAACCGAAAGGGAAAAGCCTGGCACCCCATTGCATTGGCCATCTGATCTAACTTCTGGAGACAGTCAAAATGCTCCTTAGAATTCTTCCCCATCCCTTTCCTGGGCCGAGATCCATGCATTCATCTCCAGCTGCATGCAGCACTTCTGAGACCATTCGCATGGAAGCAAAACATTCTTGGGGTGAAACCGAAAGGGAAAAGCCTGGCACCCCATTGCATTGGCCATCTGATCCAACTTCTGGAGACAGTCAAAATGCTCCTTAGAATTCTTCCCTACCTCTTTCCTGGGCCGAGATCCATGCATTCATCTCCAGCCGCATCCAGCACTTCTGAGACCATTCGCATGGAAGCAAAACATTCTTGGGGTAAAACCGAAAGGGAAAAGCCTGGCACCCCATTGCATTGGCCATCTGATCTAACTTCTGGAGACAGTCAAAATACTCCTTAGAATTCTTCCCCACCGCTTTCCTGGGCCGAGATCCATGCATTCATCTCCAGCTTCATACAGCACTTCTGAGACCATTCGCATGGAAGCAAACCATTCTTGGGGTAAAACCGAAAGGGAAAAGCCTGGCACCCCATTGCATTGGCCATCTGATCTAACTTCTGGAGACAGTCAAAATGCTCCTTAGAATTCTTCCCTACCTCTTTCCTGGGCCGAGATCCATGCATTCATCTCCAGCTGCATCCAACACTTCTGAGACAATTCGAATGGAAGCAAAACATTCTTGGGGTAAAAAAGAAAGGGAAAAGCCTGGCACCCCATTGCATTGGCCATCTGATCTAACTCCTGGAGACAGTCAAAATGCTCCTTAGAATTCTTCCCTACCTCTTTCCTGGGCCGAGATCCAAGCATTCATCTCCAGCTGCATGCAGCACTTATGAGACCATTCGCATGGAAGCAAAACATTCTTGGGGTTTAAACCAAACGGAAAAGCCTGGCACCCCATTGCATTGGCCATCTGATCTAACTTCTGGAGACAGTCAAAATGCTCCTTATAATTCTTCCCCACCGCTTTCCTGGGCCGAGATCCATGCATTCATCTCCAGCTTCATACAGCACTTCTGAGACCATTCGCATGGAAGTAAAACATTCTTGGGGTAAAACCGAAACGGAAATGCCTGGCACCCCATTGCATTGGCCATCTGATCTCACTTCTGGAGACAGTCAAAATGCTCCTTAGAATTCTTCCCTACCTCTTTCCTGGGCCGAGATCCATGCATTCATCTCCAGCTGCATACAGCACTGCTGAGACCATTCGCATGGAAGCAAAACATTCTTGGGGTAAAACCGAATGGGAAAAGCCTGGCACCCCATTACATAGGCCATCTGATCTAACTTCTGGAGACAGTCAAAATGCTCCTTAGAATTCTTCCCTACCTCTTTCCTGGGCCGAGATCCCTGCATTCATCTCCAGTTGCATCCAGCACTTCTGAGACAATTCGCATGGAAGCAAAACATTCTTGGGGTAAAACTGAAAGGGAAAGGCCTGGCACCCCATTGCATTGGCCATCTGATCTAACTTCTGGAGACAGTCAAAATGCTCCTTAGAATTCTTCCCTACCTCTTTCCTGGGCCGAGATCCATGCATTCATCTCCAGCTGCATCCAGCGCTTCTGAGACCATTCACATGGAAGCAAAACATTCTTGGGGTAAAACCGACAGGGAAAAGCCTGGCACACCATTGCATTGGCCATCTGATCTAACTTCTGAAGACAGTCAAAATGCTCCTTAGAATTCTTCCCTACCTCTTTCCTGGGCGGAGATCCATGCATTCATCTACAGCTGCATACAGCACTTCTGAGACCATTCGCATGGAAGCAAAGCATTCTTGGGGTAAAACCGAAAGGGAAAAGCCTGTCACCCCGTTGCATTGGCCATCTGATCTAACTTCTGGAGACAGTCAAAATGCTCCTTAGAATTCTTCCCTACCTCTTTCCTGGGCCGAGATCCATGCATTCATCTCCAGCTGCATCCAGCACTTGTGAGACCATTCGCATGGAAGCAAAACATTCTTGGGGTAAAAAAGATAGGGAAAAGCCTGGCACCCCATTGCATTGGCCATCTGATCTAACTTCTGGAGACAGTCAAAATGCTCCTTAGAATTCTTCCCTACCTCTTTCCTGGGCCGAGATCCATGCATTCATCTACAGCTGCATACAGCACTTCTGAGACCATTCGCATGGAAGCAAAACATTCTTGGGTTTTAACCGAAAGGGAAAAGCCTGGCACCCCATTGCATTGGCCATCTGATCTAACTTCTGGAGACAGTCAAAATGCTCCTTAGAATTCTTCCCTACCTCTTTCCTGGGCCGAGATCCATGCATTCATCTCCAGCTACATCCAGCACTGCTGAGACCATTCACATAGAAGCAAAACATTCTTGGGGTAAAACCGAAAGGGAAAAGCCTGGCACCCCATTGCATTGGCCATCTGATCTAACTTCTGGAGACAGTCAAAATGCTCCTTAGAATTCTTCCCTACCTCTTTCCTGGGCCGAGATCCATGCATTCATCTCCAGCTGCATCCAGCACTTCTGAGACCATTCGCATGGAAGCAAACCATTCTTGGGGTAAAACCGAAAGGGAAAAGCCTGGCACCCCATTGCATTGGCCATCTGATCTAACTTCTGGAGACAGTCAAAATGCTCCTTAGAATTCTTCCCTAACTCTTTCCTGGGCCGAGATCCATGCCTTCATCTCCACCTGCATACAGCACTGCTGAGACCATTCACATAGAAGCAAAACATTCTTGGGTTTTAACCGAAAGGGAAAAGCCTGGCACCCCATTGCATTGGCCATCTGATCTAACTTCTGGAGACAGTCAAAATGCTCCTTAGAATTCTTCCCTACCTCTTTCCTGGGCCGAGATCCATGCATTCATCTCCAGCTACATCCAGCACTGCTGAGACCATTCACATAGAAGCAAAACATTCTTGGGGTAAAACCGAAAGGGAAAAGCCTGGCACCCCATTGCATTGGCCATCTGATCTAACTTCTGGAGACAGTCAAAATGCTCCTTAGAATTCTTCCCTACCTCTTTCCTGGGCCGAGATCCGTGCATTCATCTCCAGCTGCATCCAGCACTTCTGAGACCATTCGCATGGAAGCAAAGCATTCTTGGGGTAAAACCGAAAGGGAAAAGCCTGGCACCCCATTGCATTGGCCATCTGATCTAACTTCTGGAGACAGTCAAAATGCTCCTTAGAATTCTACCCTACCTCTTTCCTGGGCCGAGATCCATGCATTCATCTCCAGCTGCATCCAGCACTGCTGAGACCATTCACATAGAAGCAAAACATTCTTGGGGTAAAACCGAAAGGGAAAAGCCTGGCACCCCATTGCATTGGCCATCTGATCTAACTTCTGGAGACAGTCAAAATGCTCCTTAGAATTCTTCCCTACCTCTTTCCTGGGCCGAGATCCATGCATTCATCTCCAGCTGCATCCAGCACTTCTGAGACCATTCGCATGGAAGCAAAACATTCTTGGGGTAAAAAAGATAGGGAAAAGCCTGGCACCCCATTGCATTGGCCATCTGATCTAACTTCTGGAGACAGTCAAAATGCTCCTTAGAATTCTTCCCTACCTCTTTCCTGGGCCGAGATCCATGCATTCATCTCCAGCTACATCCAGCACTGCTGAGACCATTCGCATGGAAGCAAACCATTCTTGGGGTAAAACCGAAAGGGAAAAGCCTGGCACCCCATTGCATTGGCCATCTGATCTAACTTCTGGAGACAGTCAAAATGCTCCTTAGAATTCTTCCCTAACTCTTTCCTGGGCCGAGATCCATGCCTTCATCTCCACCTGCATACAGCACTTATGAGTAATTCGTATGGAAGCAAAGCATTCTTGGGGTAAAACCGAAAGGGAAAAGCCTGGCACCCCATTGCATTGGCCATCTGATCTAACTTCTGGAGACAGTCAAAATGCTCCTTAGAATTCTTCCCTACCTCTTTCCTGGGCCGAGATCCATGCATTCATCTCCAGCTGCATCCAGCACTGCTGAGACCATTCACATAGAAGCAAAACATTCTTGTGGTAAAACCGAAAGGGAAAAGCCTGGCACCCCATTGCATTGGCCATCTGATCTAACTTCTGGAGACAGTCAAAATGCTCCTTAGAATTCTTCCCTACCTCTTTCCTGGGCCGAGATCCATGCATTCATCTCCAGCTGCATCCAACACTTCTGAGACAATTCGCATGGAAGCAAAACATTCTTGGGGTAAAAAAGAAAGGGAAAAGCCTGGCACCCCATTGCATTGGCCATCTGATCTAACTCCTGGAGACAGTCAAAATGCTCCTTAGAATTCTTCCCTACCTCTTTCCAGGGCCGAGATCCAAGCATTCATCTCCAGCTGCATGCAGCACTTATGAGACCATTCGCATGGAAGCAAAACATTCTTGGGGTTTAAACGAAACGGAAAAGCCTGGCACCCCATTGCATTGGCCATCTGATCTAACTTCTGGAGACAGTCAAAATGCTCCTTATAATTCTTCCCCACCGCTTTCCTGGGCCGAGATCCATGCATTCATCTCCAGCTTCATACAGCACTTCTGAGACCATTCGCATGGAAGTAAAACATTCTTGGGGTAAAACCGAAACGGAAATGCCTGGCACCCCATTGCATTGGCCATCTGATCTCACTTCTGGAGACAGTCAAAATGCTCCTTAGAATTCTTCCCTACCTCTTTCCTGGGCCGAGATCCATGCACTCATCTCCAGCTGCATACAGCACTTCTGAGACCATTCGCATGGAAGCAAAACATTCTTGGGGTAAAACCGAATGGGAAAAGCCTGGCACCCCATTACATAGGCCATCTGATCTAACTTCTGGAGACAGTCAAAATGCTCCTTAGAATTCTTCCCTACCTCTTTCCTGGGCCGAGATCCATGCATTCATCTCCAGCTGCATCCAGCGCTTCTGAGACCATTCACATGGAAGCAAAACATTCTTGGGGTAAAACCGACAGGGAAAAGCCTGGCACACCATTGCATTGGCCATCTGATCTAACTTCTGAAGACAGTCAAAATGCTCCTTAGAATTCTTCCCTACCTCTTTCCTGGGCCGAGATCCATGCATTCATCTCCAGCTGCATCCAACACTTCTGAGACAATTCGCATGGAAGCAAAACATTCTTGGGGTAAAAAAGAAAGGGAAAAGCCTGGCACCCCATTGCATTGGCCATCTGATCTAACTCCTGGAGACAGTCAAAATGCTCCTTAGAATTCTTCCCCACCGCTTTCCTGGGCCGAGATCCATGCATTCATCTCCAGCTTCATACAGCACTTCTGAGACCATTCGCATGGAAGTAAAACATTCTTGGGGTAAAACCGAAACGGAAATGCCTGGCACCCCATTGCATTGGCCATCTGATCTCACTTCTGGAGACAGTCAAAATGCTCCTTAGAATTCTTCCCTACCTCTTTCCTGGGCCGAGATCCATGCACTCATCTCCAGCTGCATACAGCACTTCTGAGACCATTCGCATGGAAGCAAAACATTCTTGGGGTAAAACCGAATGGGAAAAGCCTGGCACCCCATTACATAGGCCATCTGATCTAACTTCTGGAGACAGTCAAAATGCTCCTTAGAATTCTTCCCTACCTCTTTCCTGGGCCGAGATCCATGCATTCATCTCCAGCTGCATCCAGCGCTTCTGAGACCATTCACATGGAAGCAAAACATTCTTGGGGTAAAACCGACAGGGAAAAGCCTGGCACACCATTGCATTGGCCATCTGATCTAACTTCTGAAGACAGTCAAAATGCTCCTTAGAATTCTTCCCTACCTCTTTCCTGGGCCGAGATCCATGCATTCATCTCCAGCTGCATACAGCACTTCTGAGACCATTCGCATGGAAGCAAAGCATTCTTGGGGTAAAACCGAAAGGGAAAAGCCTGTCACCCCGTTGCATTGGCCATCTGATCTAACTTCTGGAGACAGTCAAAATGCTCCTTAGAATTCTTCCCTACCTCTTTCCTGGGCCGAGATCCATGCATTCATCTCCAGCTGCATCCAGCACTTCTGAGACCATTCGCATGGAAGCAAAACATTCTTGGGTTTTAACCGAAAGGGAAAAGCCTGGCACCCCATTGCATTGGCCATCTGATCTAACTTCTGGAGACAGTCAAAATGCTCCTTAGAATTCTTCCCTACCTCTTTCCTGGGCCGAGATCCATGCATTCATCTCCAGCTACATCCAGCACTGCTGAGACCATTCACATAGAAGCAAAACATTCTTGGGGTAAAACCGAAAGGGAAAAGCCTGGCACCCCATTGCATTGGCCATCTGATCTAACTTCTGGAGACAGTCAAAATGCTCCTTAGAATTCTTCCCTACCTCTTTCCTGGGCCGAGATCCATGCATTCATCTCCAGCTGCATCCAGCACTGCTGAGACCATTCGCATGGAAGCAAAACATTCTTGGGGTAAAACCGAAAGGGAAAAGCCTGGCACCCCATTGCATTGGCCATCTGATCTAACTTCTGGAGACAGTCAAAATGCTCCTTCGAATTCTTCCCTAACTCTTTCCTGGGCCGAGATCCATGCCTTCATCTCCACCTGCATACAGCACTGCTGAGACCATTCACATAGAAGCAAAACATTCTTGGGTTTTAACCGAAAGGGAAAAGCCTGGCACCCCATTGCATTGGCCATCTGATCTAACTTCTGGAGACAGTCAAAATGCTCCTTAGAATTCTTCCCTACCTCTTTCCTGGGCCGAGATCCATGCATTCATCTCCAGCTACATCCAGCACTGCTGAGACCATTCACATAGAAGCAAAACATTCTTGGGGTAAAACCGAAAGGGAAAAGCCTGGCACCCCATTGCATTGGCCATCTGATCTAACTTCTGGAGACAGTCAAAATGCTCCTTAGAATTCTTCCCTACCTCTTTCCTGGGCCGAGATCCGTGCATTCATCTCCAGCTGCATCCAGCACTTCTGAGACCATTCGCATGGAAGCAAAGCATTCTTGGGGTAAAACCGAAAGGGAAAAGCCTGGCACCCCATTGCATTGGCCATCTGATCTAACTTCTGGAGACAGTCAAAATGCTCCTTAGAATTCTTCCCTACCTCTTTCCTGGGCCGAGATCCATGCATTCATCTCCAGCTGCATCCAGCACTTCTGAGACCATTCGCATGGAAGCAAAACATTCTTGGGGTAAAAAAGATAGGGAAAAGCCTGGCACCCCATTGCATTGGCCATCTGATCTAACTTCTGGAGACAGTCAAAATGCTCCTTAGAATTCTTCCCTACCTCTTTCCTGGGCCGAGATCCATGCATTCATCTCCAGCTGCATACAGCACTTCTGAGACCATTCGCATGGAAGCAAAACATTCTTGGGTTTTAACCGAAAGGGAAAAGCCTGGCACCCCATTGCATTGGCCATCTGATCTAACTTCTGGAGACAGTCAAAATGCTCCTTAGAATTCTTCCCTACCTCTTTCCTGGGCCGAGATCCATGCATTCATCTCCAGCTACATCCAGCACTGCTGAGACCATTCGCATGGAAGCAAACCATTCTTGGGGTAAAACCGAAAGGGAAAAGCCTGGCACCCCATTGCATTGGCCATCTGATCTACCTTCTGGAGACAGTCAAAATGCTCCTTAGAATTCTTCCCTAACTCTTTCCTGGGCCGAGATCCATGCCTTCATCTCCACCTGCATACAGCACTTATGAGTAATTCGCATGGAAGCAAAGCATTCTTGGGGTAAAACCGAAAGGGAAAAGCCTGGCACCCCATTGCATTGGCCATCTGATCTAACTTCTGGAGACAGTCAAAATGCTCCTTAGAATTCTTCCCTACCTCTTTCCTGGGCCGAGATCCATGCATTCATCTCCAGCTGCATCCAGCACTGCTGAGACCATTCACATAGAAGCAAAACATTCTTGTGGTAAAACCGAAAAGGAAAAGCCTGGCACCCCATTGCATTGGCCATCTGATCTAACTTCTGGAGACAGTCAAAATGCTCCTTAGAATTCTTCCCTACCTCTTTCCTGGGCCGAGATCCATGCATTCATCTCCAGCTGCATCCAGCACTGCTGAGACCATTCACATAGAAGCAAAACATTCTTGGGGTAAAACCGAAAGGGAAAAGCCTGGCACCCCATTGCATTGGCCATCTGATCTAACTTCTGGAGACAGTCAAAATGCTCCTTAGAATTCTTCCCTACCTCTTTCCTGGGCCGAGATCCGTGCATTCATCTCCAGCTGCATCCAGCACTTCTGAGACCATTCGCATGGAAGCAAAACATTCTTGGGGTAAAACCGAAAGGGAAAAGCCTGGCACCCCATTGCATTGGCCATCTGATCTAACTTCTGGAGACAGTCAAAATGCTCCTTAGAATTCTTCCCTAACTCTTTCCTGGGCCGAGATCCATGCCTTCATCTCCACCTGCATACAGCACTTAGGAGTAATTCGCATGGACGCAAAGCATTCTTGGGGTAAAACCGAAAGGGAAAAGCCTGGCACCCCATTGCATTGGCCATCTGATCTAACTTCTGGAGACAGTCAAAATGCTCCTTAGAATTCTTCCCTACCTCTTTCCTGGGCCGAGATCCATGCATTCATCTCCAGCTGCATCCAGCACTGCTGAGACCATTCACATAGAAGCAAAACATTCTTGGGGTAAAACCGAAAGGGAAAAGCCTGGCACCCCATTGCATTGGCCATCTGATCTAACTTCTGGAGACAGTCAAAATGCTCCTTAGAATTCTTCCCTACTTCTTTCCTGGGCCGAGATCCATGCATTCATCTCCAGCTGCATCCAGCACTTCTGAGACCATTCGCATGGAAGCAAAACATTCTTGGGGTAAAAAAGATAGGGAAAAGCCTGGCACCCCATTGCATTGGCCATCTGATCTAACTTCTGGAGACAGTCAAAATGCTCCTTAGAATTCTTCCCTACCTCTTTCCTGGGCCGAGATCCATGCATTCATCTCCAGCTGCATCCAGCACTGCTGAGACCATTCACATAGAAGCAAAACATTCTTGTGGAAAAACCGAAAGGGAAAAGCCTGGCACCCCATTGCATTGGCCATCTGATCTAACTTCTGGAGACAGTCAAAATGCTCCTTAGAATTCTTCCCTACCTCTTTCCTGGGCCGAGATCCATGCATTCATCTCCAGCTGCATCCAGCACTGCTGAGACCATTCACATAGAAGCAAAACATTCTTGGGGTAAAACCGAAAGGGAAAAGCCTGGCACCCCATTGCATTGGCCATCTGATCTAACTTCTGGAGACAGTCAAAATGCTCCTTAGAATTCTTCCCTACCTCTTTCCTGGGCCGAGATCCGTGCATTCATCTCCAGCTGCATCCAGCACTTCTGAGACCATTCGCATGGAAGCAAAACATTCTTGGGGTAAAACCGAAAGGGAAAAGCCTGGCACCCCATTGCATTGGCCATCTGATCTAACTTCTGGAGACAGTCAAAATGCTCCTTAGAATTCTTCCCTAACTCTTTCCTGGGCCGAGATCCATGCCTTCATCTCCACCTGCATACAGCACTTAGGAGTAATTCGCATGGACGCAAAGCATTTTTGGGGTAAAACCGAAAGGGAAAAGCCTGGCACCCCATTGCATTGGCCATCTGATCTAACTTCTGGAGACAGTCAAAATGCTCCTTAGAATTCTTCCCTACCTCTTTCCTGGGCCGACATCCATGCATTCATCTCCAGATGCATCCAGCACTGCTGAGACCATTCACATAGAAGCAAAACATTCTTGGGGTAAAACCGAAAGGGAAAAGCCTGGCACCCCATTGCATTGGCCATCTGATCTAACTTCTGGAGACAGTCAAAATGCTCCTTAGAATTCTTCCCTACTTCTTTCCTGGGCCGAGATCCATGCATTCATCTCCAGCTGCATCCAGCACTTCTGAGACCATTCGCATGGAAGCAAAACATTCTTGGGGTAAAAAAGATAGGGAAAAGCCTGGCACCCCATTGCATTGGCCATCTGATCTACCTTCTGGAGACAGTCAAAATGCTCCTTAGAATTCTTCCCTACCTCTTTCCTGGGCCGAGATCCATGCATTCATCTCCAGCTGCATACAGCACTTCTGAGACCATTCGCATGGAAGCAAAACATTCTTGGGTTTTAACCGAAAGGGAAAAGCCTGGCACCCCATTGCATTGGCCATCTGATCTAACTTCTGGAGACAGTCAAAATGCTCCTTAGAATTCTTCCCTACCTCTTTCCTGGGACGAGATCCATGCATTCATCTCCAGCTACATCCAGCACTGCTGAGACCATTCACATAGAAGCAAAACATTCTTGGGGTAAAACCGAAAGGGAAAAGCCTGGCACCCCATTGCATTGGCCATCTGATCTAACTTCTGGAGACAGTCAAAATGCTCCTTAGAATTCTTCCCTACCTCTTTCCTGGGCCGAGATCCATGCATTCATCTCCACCGGCATCCACCACTTCTGAGACCATTCGCATGGAAGCAAAACATTCTTGGGGTAAAACCGAAAGGGAAAAGCCTGGCACCCCATTGCATTGGCCATCTGATCTAACTTCTGGAGACAGTCAAAATGCTCCTTAGAATTCGTCCCTAACTCTTTCCTGGGCCGAGATCCATGCCTTCATCTCCACCTGCATACAGCACTTATGAGTAATTCGCATGGAAGCAAAGCATTCTTGGGGTAAAACCGAAAGGGAAAAGCCTGGCACCCCATTGCATTGGCCATCTGATCTAACTTCTGGAGACAGTCAAAATGCTCCTTAGAATTCTTCCCTACCTCTTTCCTGGGCCGAGATCCATGCATTCATCTCCAGCTGCATCCAGCACTGCTGAGACCATTCACATAGAAGCAAAACATTCTTGTGGTAAAACCGAAAGGGAAAAGCCTGGCACCCCATTGCATTGGCCATCTGATCTAACTTCTGGAGACAGTCAAAATGCTCCTTAGAATTCTTCCCTACCTCTTTCCTGGGCCGAGATCCATGCATTCATCTCCAGCTGCATACAGCACTTCTGAGACCATTCGCATGGAAGCAAACCATTCTTGGGGTAAAAAAGATAGGGAAAAGCCTGGCACCCCATTGCATTGGCCATCTGATCTAACTTCTGGAGACAGTCAAAATGCTCCTTAGAATTCTTCCCTACCTCTTTCCTGGGCCGAGATCCATGCATTCATCTCCAGCTGCATCCAGCACTTCTGAGACCATTCGCATGGAAGTAAACCATTCTTGGGGTAAAACCGAAAGGGAAAAGCCTGGCACCCCATTGCATTGGCCATCTGATCTAACTTCTGGAGACAGTCAAAATGCTCCTTAGAATTCTTCCCTACCTCTTTCCTGGGCCGAGATCCATGCATTCATCTCCAGCTGCATCCAGCACTGCTGAGACCATTCACATAGAAGCAAAACATTCTTGGGGTAAAAAAGATAGGGAAAAGCCTGGCACCCCATTGCATTGGCCATCTGATCTAACTTCTGGAGACAGTCAAAATGCTCCTTAGAATTCTTCCCTACCTCTTTCCTGGGCCGAGATCCATGCATTCATCTCCAGCTGCATACAGCACTTCTGAGACCATTCGCATGGAAGCAAAACATTCTTGGGTTTTAACCGAAAGGGAAAAGCCTGGCACCCCATTGCATTGGCCATCTGATCTAACTTCTGGAGACAGTCAAAATGCTCCTTGGAATTCTTCCCCACTGCTTTCCTGGGCCGAGATCCATGCCTTCATCTCCAGCTTCATACAGCACTTCTGAGACCATTCGCATGGAAGTAAACCATTCTTGGGGTAAAACCGAAAGGGAAAAGCCTGGCACCCCATTGCATTGGCCATCTGATCTCACTTCTGGAGACAGTCAAAATGCTCCTTAGAATTCTTCCCTACCTCTTTCCTGGGCCGAGATCCATGCATTCATCTCCAGCTGCATCCAGCACTTCTGAGACCATTCGCATGGAAGCAAAACATTTTTGAGGTAAAACCGAAAGGGAAAAGCCTGGCACCTCATTGCATTGGCCATCGGATCTAACTTCTGGAGACAGTCAAAATGCTCCTTAGAATTCTTCCCCACCGCTTTCCTGGGCCGAGATCCATGCCTTCATCTCCAGCTGCATACAGCACTTCTGAGACCATTCGCATGGAAGCAAACCATTCTTGGGGTAAAACTGAAAGGGAAAAGCCTGGCACCCCATTGCATTGGCCATCTGATCTAACTTCTGGAGACAGTCAAAATGCTCCTTAGAATTCTTCCCTACTTATTTCATGGGACGAGATCCATGCATTCATCTCCAGCTGCATCCAGCACTTCTGTGTAATTCACATGGAAGCAAAGCATTCGTGGCGTAAAACCGAAAGGGAAAAGCCTGGCACCCCATTGCATTGGCCATCTGATCTAACTTCTGGAGACAGTCAAAATGCTCCTTAGAATTCTTCCCTACCTCTTTCCTGGGCCGAGATCCGTGCATTCATCTCCAGCTGCATCCAGCACTTCTGAGACCATTCGCATGGAAGCAAAACATTCTTGGGGTAAAACCGAAAGGGAAAAGCCTGGCACCCCATTGCAT
The DNA here is from genome assembly GCF_026170545.1 of Melanerpes formicivorus. NCBI lineage: Eukaryota > Metazoa > Chordata > Aves > Piciformes > Picidae > Melanerpes > Melanerpes formicivorus. The sequence goes on along the minus strand of NW_027142395.1, from coordinate 5,675,371 downwards.
TGGCCATCTGATCTAACTTCTGGAGACAGTCAAAATGCTCCTTAGAATTCTTCCCTAACTCTTTCCTGGGCCGAGATCCATGCCTTCATCTCCACCTGCATACAGCACTTATGAGTAATTCGCATGGAAGCAAAGCATTCTTGGGGTAAAACCGAAAGGGAAAAGCCTGGCACCCCATTGCATTGGCCATCTGATCTAACTTCTGGAGACAGTCAAAATGCTCCTTAGAATTCTTCCCTACCTCTTTCCTGGGCCGAGATCCATGCATTCATCTCCAGCTGCATCCAGCACTGCTGAGACCATTCACATAGAAGCAAAACATTCTTGTGGTAAAACCGAAAGGGAAAAGCCTGGCACCCCATTGCATTGGCCATCTGATCTAACTTCTGGAGACAGTCAAAATGCTCCTTAGAATTCTTCCCTACCTCTTTCCTGGGCCAAGATCCATGCATTCATCTCCAGCTGCATACAGCACTTCTGAGACCATTCGCATGGAAGCAAACCATTCTTGGGATAAAAAAGATAGGGAAAAGCCTGGCACCCCATTGCATTGGCCATCTGATCTAACTTCTGGAGACAGTCAAAATGCTCCTTAGAATTCTTCCCTACCTCTTTCCTGGGCCGAGATCCATGCATTCATCTCCAGCTGCATCCAGCACTTCTGAGACCATTCGCATGGAAGTAAACCATTCTTGGGGTAAAACCGAAAGGGAAAAGCCTGGCACCCCATTGCATTGGCCATCTGATCTAACTTCTGGAGACAGTCAAAATGCTCCTTAGAATTCTTCCCTACCTCTTTCCTGGGCCGAGATCCATGCATTCATCTCCAGCTGCATCCAGCACTGCTGAGACCATTCACATAGAAGCAAAACATTCTTGGGGTAAAACCGAAAGGGAAAAGCCTGGCACCCCATTGCATTGGCCATCTGATCTAACTTCTGGAGACAGTCAAAATGCTCCTTAGATTTCTTCCCTACCTCTTTCCTGGGCCGAGATCCATGGATTCATTTCCAGCTGCATACAGCACTTCTGAGACCATTCGCATGGAAGCAAACCATTCTTGGGGTAAAAAAGATAGGGAAAAGCCTGGCACCCCATTGCATTGGCCATCTGATCTAACTTCTGGAGACAGTCAAAATGCTCCTTAGAATTCTTCCCTACCTCTTTCCTGGGCCGAGATCCATGCATTCATCTCCAGCTGCATACAGCACTTCTGAGACCATTCGCATGGAAGCAAAACATTCTTGGGTTTTAACCGAAAGGGAAAAGCCTGGCACCCCATTGCATTGGCCATCTGATCTAACTTCTGGAGACAGTCAAAATGCTCCTTGGAATTCTTCCCCACTGCTTTCCTGGGCCGAGATCCATGCCTTCATCTCCGGCTTCATACAGCACTTCTGAGACCATTCGCATGGAAGTAAACCATTCCTGGGGTAAAACCGAAAGGGAAAAGCCTGGCACCCCATTGCATTGGCCATCTGATCTCACTTCTGGAGACAGTCAAAATGCTCCTTAGAATTCTTCCCTACCTCTTTCCTGGGCCGAGATCCATGCATTCATCTCCAGCTGCATCCAGCACTTCTGAGACCATTCGCATGGAAGCAAAACATTTTTGAGGTAAAACCGAAAGGGAAAAGCCTGGCACCTCATTGCATTGGCCATCTGATCTAACTTCTGGAGACAGTCAAAATGCTCCTTAGAATTCTTCCCCACCGCTTTCCTGGGCCGAGATCCATGCCTTCATCTCCAGCTGCATACAGCACTTCTGAGACCATTCGCATGGAAGCAAAACATTCTTGGGGTAAAACTGAAAGGGAAAAGCCTGGCACCCCATTGCATTGGCCATCTGATCTAACTTCTGGAGACAGTCAAAATGCTCCTTAGAATTCTTCCCTACTTATTTCCTGGGACGAGATCCATGCATTCATCTCCAGCTGCATCCAGCACTTCTGTGTAATTCACATGGAAGCAAAGCATTCGTGGCGTAAAACCGAAAGGGAAAAGCCTGGCACCCCATTGCATTGGCCATCTGATCTAACTTCTGGAGACAGTCAAAATGCTCCTTAGAATTCTTCCCTACCTCTTTCCTGGGCCGAGATCCATGCATTCATCTCCAGCTGCATCCAGCACTTCTGAGACCATTCGCATGGAAGCAAACCATTCTTGGGGTAAAACCGAATGGGAAAAGCCTGGCACCCCATTGCATTGGCCATCTGATCTAACTTCTGGAGACAGTCAAAATGCTCCTTAGAATTCTTCCCCACCGCTTTCCTCGGCCGAGATCCATGCCTTCATCTCCAGCTTCATACAGAACTTCTGAGACCATTCGCATGGAAGCAAACCATTCTTGGGGTAAAACCGAAAGGGAAAAGCCTGGCACCCCATTGCATTGGCCATCTGATCTAACTTCTGGAGACAGTCAAAATGCTCTTTAGAATTCTTCCCTACCTCTTTCCTGGGCCGAGATCCATGCATTCATCTCCAGCTGCATACAGCACTTCTGAGACCATTCGCATGGAAGCAAAACATTCTTGGGGTAAAACCGAAAGGGAAAAGCCTGGCACCCCATTGCATTGGCCATCTGATCTAACTTCTGGAGACAGTCAAAATGCTCCTTAGAATTCTTCCCTACCTCTTTCCTGGGCCGAGATCCATGCCTTCATCTCCACCTGCATACAGCACTTCTGAGTAATTCGCATGGAAGCAAAGCATTCTTGGGGTAAAACCGAAAGGGAAAAGCCTGGCACCCCATTGCATTGGCCATCTGATCTAACTTCTGGAGACAGTCAAAATACTCCTTAGAATTCTTCCCCACCACTTTCCTGGGCCAAGATCCATGCATTCATCTCCACCGGCATCCACCACTTCTGAGACCATTCGCATGGAAGCAAAACATTTTTGGGGTAAAAAAGAAAGGGAAAAGCCTGGCACCCCATTGCATTGGCCATCTGATCTAACTTCTGGAGACAGTCAAAATGCTCCTTAGAATTCTTCCCTACCTCTTTCCTGGGCCGAGATCCATGCATTCATCTCCAGCTGCATCCAGCACTTCTGAGACCATTCGCATGGAAGCAAAACATTCTTGGGGTAAAACCGAAAGGGAAAAGCCTGGCACCCCATTGCATTGGCCATCTGATCTAACTTCTGGAGACAGTCAAAATGCTCCTTATAATTCCTCCCCACCACTTTCCTGGGCCGAGATCCATGCCTTCATCTCCAGCTTCATACAGAACTTCTGAGACCATTCGCATGGAAGCAAAACATTCTTGGGGTAAAACCGAAAGGGAAAAGCCTGGCACCCCATTGCATTGGCCATCTGATCTAACTTCTGGAGACAGTCAAAATGCTCTTTAGAATTCTTCCCTACCTCTTTCCTGGGCCGAGATCCATGCATTCATCTCCAGCTGCATACAGCACTTCTGAGACCATTCGCATGGAAGCAAAACATTCTTGGGGTAAAACCGAAAGGGAAAAGCCTGGCACCCCATTGCATTGGCCATCTGATCTAACTTCTGGAGACAGTCAAAATGCTCCTTAGAATTCTTCCCTACCTCTTTCCTGGGCCGAGATCCATGCATTCATCTCCACCTGCATACAGCACTTCTGAGTAATTCGCATGGAAGCAAAGCATTCTTGGGGTAAAACCGAAAGGGAAAAGCCTGGCACCCCATTGCATTGGCCATCTGATCTAACTTCTGGAGACAGTCAAAATACTCCTTAGAATTCTTCCCCACCACTTTCCTGGGCCAAGATCCATGCATTCATCTCCAGCTGCATGCAGCACTTCTGAGACCATTCGCATGGAAGTAAAACATTCTTGGGGTAAAACCGAAACGGAAATGCCTGGCACCCCATTGCATTGGCCATCTGATCTCACTTCTGGAGACAGTCAAAATGCTCCTTAGAATTCTTCCCTACCTCTTTCCTGGGCCGAGATCCATGCATTCATCTCCAGCTGCATACAGCACTTCTGAGACCATTCGCATGGAAGCAAAACATTCTTGGGGTAAAACCGAAAGGGAAAAGCCTGGCACCCCATTGCATTGGCCATCTGATCTAACTTCTGGAGACAGTCAAAATGCTCCTTAGAATTCTTCCCTACCTCTTTCCTGGGCCGAGATCCATGCATTCATCTCCAGCTGCATCCAGCACTTCTGAGTAATTCACATGGAAGCAAAGCATTCGTGGCGTAAAACCGAAAGGGAAAAGCCTGGCACCCCATTGCATTGGCCATCTGATCTAACTTCTGGAGACAGTCAAAATGCTCCTTAGAATTCTTCCCTACCTCTTTCCTGGGCCGAGATCCATGCATTCATCTCCAGCTGCATCCAGCACTTCTGAGACAATTCGCATGGAAGCAAAACATTCTTGGGGTAAAACCGAAAGGGAAAAGCCTGGCACCCCATTGCATTGGCCATCTGATCTAACTTCTGGAGACAGTCAAAATGCTCTTTAGAATTCTTCCCTACCTCTTTCCTGGGCCGAGATCCATGCATTCATCTCCAGCTGCATCCAGAACTTCTGAGACCATTCGCATGGAAGCAAACCATACTTGGGGTAAAACCGAAAGGGAAAAGCCTGGCACCCCATTGCATTGGCCATCTGATCTAACTTCTGGAGACAGTCAAAATGCTCCTTAGAATTCTTCCCTACCTCTTTCCTGGGCCGAGATCCATGCATTCATCTCCAGCTGCATCCAGCACTTCTGAGACAATTCGCATGGAAGCAAAACATTCTTGGGGTAAAACCGAAAGGGAAAAGCCTGGCACCCCATTGCATTGGCCATCTGATCTAACTTCTGGAGACAGTCAAAATGCTCCTTAGAATTCTTCCCTACCTCTTTCCTGGGCCGAGATCCATGCATTCATCTCCAGCTGCATCCAGCACTTCTGAGACCATTCGCATGGAAGCAAACCATTCTTGGGGTAAAACCGAAAGGGAAAAGCCTGGCACCCCATTGCATTGGCCATCTGATCTAACTTCTGGAGACAGTCAAAATGCTCCTTAGAATTCTTCCCCACTGCTTTCCTGGGCCGAGATCCATGCCTTCATCTCCAGCTTCATACAGCACTTCTGAGACTATTCGCATGGAAGTAAACCATTCTTGGGGTAAAACCGAAAGGGAAAAGCCTGGCACCCCATTGCATTGGCCATCTGATCTCACTTCTGGAGACAGTCAAAATGCTCCTTAGAATTCTTCCCTACTTATTTCCTGGGACGAGATCCATGCATTCATCTCCAGCTGCATCCAGCACTTCTGAGACCATTCGCATGGAAGCAGAACATTCTTGGGGTAAAAAAGAAAGGGAAAAGCCTGGCACCCCATTGCATTGGCCATCTGATCTAACTTCTGGAGACAGTCAAAGTGCTCCTTAGAATTCTTCCCTACCTCTTTCCTGGGCCGAGATCCATGCATTCATCTCCAGCTGCATCCAGCACTTCTGAGACCATTCGCATGGAAGTAAACCATTCTTGGGGTAAAACCGAAAGGGAAAAGCCTGGCACCCCATTGCATTGGCCATCTGATCTAACTTCTGGAGACAGTCAAAATGCTCCTTATAATTCTTCCCCACCGCTTTCCTGGGCCGAGATCCATGCCTTCATCTCCAGCTTCATACAGAACTTCTGAGACCATTCGCATGGAAGCAAAACATTCTTGGGGTAAAACCGAAAGGGAAAAGCCTGGCACCCCATTGCATTGGCCATCTGATCTAACTTCTGGAGACAGTCAAAATGCTCTTTAGAATTCTTCCCTAACTCTTTCCTGGGCCGAGATCCATGCATTCATCTCCAGCTGCATACAGCACTTCTGAGACCATTCGCATGGAAGCAAAACATTCTTGGGGTAAAACCGAAAGGGAAAAGCCTGGCACCCCATTGCATTGGCCATCTGATCTAACTTCTGGAGACAGTCAAAATGCTCCTTAGAATTCTTCCCTACCTCTTTCCTGGGCCGAGATCCATGCATTCATCTCCACCTGCATACAGCACTTCTGAGTAATTCGCATGGAAGCAAAGCATTCTTGGGGTAAAACCGAAAGGGAAAAGCCTGGCACCCCATTGCATTGGCCATCTGATCTAACTTCTGGAGACAGTCAAAATACTCCTTAGAATTCTTCCCCACCACTTTCCTGGGCCAAGATCCATGCATTCATCTCCAGCTGCATCCAGCACTTCTGAGACCATTCGCATGGAAGCAAAACAGTCTTGGGGTTTAACCGAAAGGGAAAAGCCTGGCACCCCATTGCATTGGCCATCTGATCTAACTTCTGGAGACAGTCAAAAGGCTCCTTAGAATTCTTCCCCACTGCTTTCCTGGGCCAAGATCCATGCATTCATCTCCAGCTGCAACCAGCACTTCTGAGACCATTCGCATGGAAGCAAACCATACTTGGGGTAAAACCGAAAGGGAAAAGCCTGGCACCCCATTGCATTGGCCATCTGATCTAACTTCTGGAGACAGTCAAAATGCTCCTTATAATTCTTCCCCACTGCTTTCCTGGGCCGAGATCCATGCCTTCATCTCCAGCTTCATACAGCACTTCTGAGACCATTCGCATGGAAGTAAACCATTCTTGGGGTAAAAATGAAAGGGAAAAGCCTGGCACCCCATTGCATTGGCCATCTGATCTCACTTCTGGAGACAGTCAAAATGCTCCTTAGAATTCTTCCCTACCTCTTTCCTGGGCCGAGATCCATGCATTCATCTCCAGCTGCATCCAGCACTTCTGAGACCATTCGCATGGAAGCAAAACATTCTTGGGGTAAAACCGAAAGGGAAAAGCCTGGCACCCCATTGCATTGGCCATCTGATCTAACTTCTGGAGACAGTCAAAATGCTCCTTATAATTCTTCCCCACCGCTTTCCTGGGCCGAGATCCATGCCTTCATCTCCAGCTGCATACAGCACTTCTGAGACCATTCGCATGGAAGCAAAACATTCTTGGGGTAAAACCGAAAGGGAAAAGCCTGGCACCCCATTGCATTGGCCATCTGATCTAACTTCTGGAGACTGTCAAAATGCTCCTTAGAATTCTTCCCTACTTATTTCCTGGGCCGAGATCCATGCATTCATCTCCAGCTTCATACAGCACTTCTGAGACCATTCGCATGGAAGTAAACCATTCTTGGGGTAAAACCGAAAGGGAAAAGCCTGGCACCCCATTGCATTGGCCATCTGATCTCACTTCTGGAGACAGTCAAAATGCTCCTTAGAATTCTTCCCTACTTATTTCTTGGGACGAGATCCATGCATTCATCTCCAGCTGCATCCAGCACTTCTGAGACCATTCGCATGGAAGCAAAACATTCTTGGGGTAAAACCGAAAGGGAAAAGCCTGGCACCCCATTGCATTGGCCATCTGATCTAACTTCTGGAGACAGTCAAAATGCTCCTTAGAATTCTTCCCCACCGCTTTCCTGGGCCGAGATCCATGCCTTCATCTCCAGCTTCATACAGAACTTCTGAGACCATTCGCATGGAAGCAAACCATTCTTGGGGTAAAACCGAAAGAGAAAAGCCTGGCACCCCATTGCATTGGCCATCTGATCTAACTTCTGGAGACAGTCAAAATGCTCCTTAGAATTCTTCCCTACTTATTTCCTGGGCCGAGATCCATGCATTCATCTCCAGCTGCATACAGCACTTCTGAGACCATTCGCATGGAAGCAAAACATTCTTGGGGTAAAAAAGAAAGGGAAAAGCCTGGCACCCCATTGCATTGGCCATCTGATCTAACTTCTGGAGACAGTCAAAATGCTCCTTAGAATTCTTCCCTACTTATTTCCTGGGCCGAGGTCCATGCATTCATCTCCAGCCTCTTACAGCACTTCTGAGACCATTCGCATGGAAGCAAAACATTCTTGGGGTAAAAAAGAAAGGGAAAAGCCTGGCACCCCATTGCATTGGCCATCTGATCTAACTTCTGGAGACAGTCAAAATGCTCCTTAGAATTCTTCCCTACCTCTTTCCTGGGACGAGATCCATGCATTCATCTCCAGCTGCATCCAGCACTTCTCAGACCATTCGCATGGAAGCAAAACATTCTTGGGGTAAAACCGAAAGGGAAAAGCCTGGCACCCCATTGCATTGGCCATCTGATCTAACTTCTGGAGACAGTCAAAATGCTCCTTATAATTCTTCCCCACCGCTTTCCTGGGCCGAGATCCATGCATTCATCTCCAGCTTCATACAGAACTTCTGAGACCATTCGCATGGAAGCAAACCATTCTTGGGGTAAAACCGAAAGGGAAAAGCCTGGCACCCCATTGCATTGGCCATCTGATCTCACTTCTGGAGACAGTCAAAATGCTCCTGAGAATTCTTCCCCACCGCTTTCCTGGGCCGAGATCCATGCCTTCATCTCCAGCTGCATACAATACTTCTGAGACCATTCGCATGGAAGCAAACCATTCTTGGGGTAAAACCGAAAGGGAAAAGCCTGGCACCCCATTGCATTGGCCATCTGATCTCACTTCTGGAGACAGTCAAAATGCTCCTTAGAATTCTTCCCTACCTCTTTCCTGGGCCGAGATCCATGCATTCATCTCCAGCTGCATCCAGCACTTCTGAGACAATTCGCATGGAAGCAAAACATTCTTGGGGTAAAACCGAAAGGGAAAAGCCTGGCACCCCATTGCATTGGCCATCTGATCTAACTTCTGGAGACAGTCAAAATGCTCCTTAGAATTCTTCCCTACCTCTTTCCTGGGCCGAGATCCATGCATTCATCTCCAGCTGCATCCAGCACTTCTGAGACAATTCGCATGGAAGCAAAACATTCTTGGGGTAAAACCGAAAGGGAAAAGCCTGGCACCCCATTGCATTGGCCATCTGATCTAACTTCTGGAGACAGTCAAAATGCTCCTTAGAATTCTTCCCTACCTCTTTCCTGGGCCGAGATCCATGCATTCATCTCCAGCTGCATCCAGCACTTCTGAGACCATTCGCATGGAAGCAAACCATTCTTGGGGTAAAACCGAAAGGGAAAAGCCTGGCACCCCATTGCATTGGCCATCTGATCTAACTTCTGGAGACAGTCAAAATGCTCCTTAGAATTCTTCCCCACTGCTTTCCTGGGCCGAGATCCATGCCTTCATCTCCAGCTTCATACAGCACTTCTGAGACTATTCGCATGGAAGTAAACCATTCTTGGGGTAAAACCGAAAGGGAAAAGCCTGGCACCCCATTGCATTGGCCATCTGATCTCACTTCTGGAGACAGTCAAAATGCTCCTTAGAATTCTTCCCTACTTATTTCCTGGGACGAGATCCATGCATTCATCTCCAGCTGCATCCAGCACTTCTGAGACCATTCGCATGGAAGCAGAACATTCTTGGGGTAAAAAAGAAAGGGAAAAGCCTGGCACCCCATTGCATTGGCCATCTGATCTAACTTCTGGAGACAGTCAAAATGCTCCTTAGAATTCTTCCCTACCTCTTTCCTGGGCCGAGATCCATGCATTCATCTCCAGCTGCATCCAGCACTTCTGAGACCATTCGCATGGAAGCAAACCATTCTTGGGGTAAAACCGAAAGGGAAAAGCCTGGCACCCCATTGCATTGGCCATCTGATCTAACTTCTGGAGACAGTCAAAATGCTCCTTATAATTCTTCCCCACCCCTTTCCTGGGCCGAGATCCATGCCTTCATCTCCAGCTTCATACAGAACTTCTGAGACCATTCGCATGGAAGCAAAACATTCTTGGGGTAAAACCGAAAGGGAAAAGCCTGGCACCCCATTGCATTGGCCATCTGATCTAACTTCTGGAGACAGTCAAAATGCTCTTTAGAATTCTTCCCTACCTCTTTCCTGGGCCGAGATCCATGCATTCATCTCCAGCTGCATACAGCACTTCTGAGACCATTCGCATGGAAGCAAAACATTCTTGGGGTAAAACCGAAAGGGAAAAGCCTGGCACCCCATTGCATTGGCCATCTGATCTAACTTCTGGAGACAGTCAAAATGCTCCTTAGAATTCTTCCCTACCTCTTTCCTGGGCCGAGATCCATGCATTCATCTCCACCTGCATACAGCACTTCTGAGTAATTCGCATGGAAGCAAAGCATTCTTGGGGTAAAACCGAAAGGGAAAAGCCTGGCACCCCATTGCATTGGCCATCTGATCTAACTTCTGGAGACAGTCAAAATACTCCTTAGAATTCTTCCCCACCACTTTCCTGGGCCAAGATCCATGCATTCATCTCCAGCTGCATCCAGCACTTCTGAGACCATTCGCATGGAAGCAAAACAGTCTTGGGGTTTAACCGAAAGGGAAAAGCCTGGCACCCCATTGCATTGGCCATCTGATCTAACTTCTGGAGACAGTCAAAAGGCTCCTTAGAATTCTTCCCCACTGCTTTCCTGGGCCAAGATCCATGCATTCATCTCCAGCTGCAACCAGCACTTCTGAGACCATTCGCATGGAAGCAAACCATACTTGGGGTAAAACCGAAAGGGAAAAGCCTGGCACCCCATTGCATTGGCCATCTGATCTAACTTCTGGAGACAGTCAAAATGCTCCTTAGAATTCTTCCCCACTGCTTTCCTGGGCCGAGATCCATGCCTTCATCTCCAGCTTCATACAGCACTTCTGAGACCATTCGCATGGAAGTAAACCATTCTTGGGGTAAAAATGAAAGGGAAAAGCCTGGCACCCCATTGCATTGGCCATCTGATCTCACTTCTGGAGACAGTCAAAATGCTCCTTAGAATTCTTCCCTACCTCTTTCCTGGGCCGAGATCCATGCATTCATCTCCAGCTGCATCCAGCACTTCTGAGACCATTCGCATGGAAGCAAAACATTCTTGGGGTAAAACCGAAAGGGAAAAGCCTGGCACCCCATTGCATTGGCCATCTGATCTAACTTCTGGAGACAGTCAAAATGCTCCTTAGAATTCTTCCCCACCGCTTTCCTGGGCCGAGATCCATGCCTTCATCTCCAGCTGCATACAGCACTTCTGAGACCATTCGCATGGAAGCAAAACATTCTTGGGGTAAAACCGAAAGGGAAAAGCCTGGCACCCCATTGCATTGGCCATCTGATCTAACTTCTGGAGACAGTCAAAATGCTCCTTAGAATTCTTCCCTACTTATTTCCTGGGCCGAGATCCATGCATTCATCTCCAGCTTCATACAGCACTTCTGAGACCATTCGCATGGAAGTAAACCATTCTTGGGGTAAAACCGAAAGGGAAAAGCCTGGCACCCCATTGCATTGGCCATCTGATCTCACTTCTGGAGACAGTCAAAATGCTCCTTAGAATTCTTCCCTACTTATTTCTTGGGACGAGATCCATGCATTCATCTCCAGCTGCATCCAGCACTTCTGAGACCATTCGCATGGAAGCAAAACATTCTTGGGGTAAAACCGAAAGGGAAAAGCCTGGCACCCCATTGCATTGGCCATCTGATCTAACTTCTGGAGACAGTCAAAATGCTCCTTAGAATTCTTCCCCACCGCTTTCCTGGGCCGAGATCCATGCCTTCATCTCCAGCTTCATACAGAACTTCTGAGACCATTCGCATGGAAGCAAACCATTCTTGGGGTAAAACCGAAAGAGAAAAGCCTGGCACCCCATTGCATTGGCCATCTGATCTAACTTCTGGAGACAGTCAAAATGCTCCTTAGAATTCTTCCCTACTTATTTCCTGGGCCGAGATCCATGCATTCATCTCCAGCTGCATACAGCACTTCTGAGACCATTCGCATGGAAGCAAAACTTTCTTGGGGTAAAACCGAAAGGGAAAAGCCTGGCACCCCATTGCATCGGCCATCTGATCTAACTTCTGGAGACAGTCAAAATGCTCCTTAGAATTCTTCCCTACTTATTTCCTGGGCCGAGGTCCATGCATTCATCTCCAGCCTCTTACAGCACTTCTGAGACCATTCGCATGGAAGCAAAACATTCTTGGGGTAAAAAAGAAAGGGAAAAGCCTGGCACCCCATTGCATTGGCCATCTGATCTAACTTCTGGAGACAGTCAAAATGCTCCTTAGAATTCTTCCCTACCTCTTTCCTGGGACGAGATCCATGCATTCATCTCCAGCTGCATCCAGCACTTCTCAGACCATTCGCATGGAAGCAAAACATTCTTGGGGTAAAACCGAAAGGGAAAAGCCTGGCACCCCATTGCATTGGCCATCTGATCTAACTTCTGGAGACAGTCAAAATGCTCCTTAGAATTCTTCCCCACCGCTTTCCTGGGCCGAGATCCATGCATTCATCTCCAGCTTCATACAGAACTTCTGAGACCATTCGCATGGAAGCAAACCATTCTTGGGGTAAAACCGAAAGGGAAAAGCCTGGCACCCCATTGCATTGGCCATCTGATCTCACTTCTGGAGACAGTCAAAATGCTCCTGAGAATTCTTCCCCACCGCTTTCCTGGGCCGAGATCCATGCCTTCATCTCCAGCTGCATACAATACTTCTGAGACCATTCGCATGGAAGCAAACCATTCTTGGGGTAAAACCGAAAGGGAAAAGCCTGGCACCCCATTGCATTGGCCATCTGATCTCACTTCTGGAGACAGTCAAAATGCTCCTTAGAATTCTTCCCTACCTCTTTCCTGGGCCGAGATCCATGCATTCATCTCCAGCTGCATCCAGCACTTCTGAGACCATTCGCATGGAAGCAAACCATTCTTGGGGTAAAACCGAAAGGGAAAAGCCTGGCACCCCATTGCATTGGCCATCTGATCTAACTTCTGGAGACAGTCAAAATGCTCCTTAGAATTCTTCCCTACCTCTTTCCTGGGCCGAGATCCATGCATTCATCTCCAGCTGCATCCAGCACTTCTGAGACCATTCGCATGTAAGCAAAACATTCTTGGGGTAAAACCGAAAGGGAAAAGCCTGGCACCTCATTGCATTGGCCATCTGATCTAACTTCTGGAGACAGTCAAAATGCTCCTTAGAATTCTTCCCCAACGCTTTCCTAGGCCGAGATCCATGCCTTCATCTCCAGCTTCATAGAGAACTTCTGAGACCATTCGCATGGAAGCAAACCATTCTTGGGGTAAAACCGAAAGAGAAAAGCCTGGCACCCCATTGCATTGGCCATCTGATCTAACTTCTGGAGACAGTCAAAATGCTCTTTAGAATTCTTCCCTACCTCTTTCCTGGGACGAGATCCATGCATTCATCTCCAGCTGCATCCAGCACTTCTGAGACCATTCGCTTGGAAGCAAACCATTCTTGGGGTAAAACCGAAAGGGAAAAGCCTGGCACCCCATTGCATTGGCCATCTGATCTAACTTCTGGAGACAGTCAAAATGCTCCTTAGAATTCTTCCCTACCTCTTTCCTGGGCCGAGATCCATGCATTCATCTCCAGCTGCATCCAGCACTTCTGAGACCATTCGCATGGAAGCAAAACATTCTTGGGGTTTAATCGAAAGGGAAAAGCCTGGCACCCCATTGCATTGGCCATCTGATCTAACTTCTGGAGACAGTCAAAATGCTCCTTAGAATTCTTCCCCACTGCTTTCCTGGGCCGAGATCCATGCCTTCATCTCCAGCTTCATACAGCACTTCTGAGACCATTCGCATGGAACTGAGAATTCTTGGGGTAAAACCGAAAGGGAAAAGCCTGGCACCCCATTGCATTGGCCATCTGATCTCACTTCTGGAGACAGTCAAAATGCTCCTTAGAATTCTTCCCTACCTCTTTCCTGGGCCGAGATCCATGCCTTCATCTCCACCTGCATACAGCACTTCTGAGTAATTCGCATGGAAGCAAAGCATTATTGGGGTAAAACCGAAAGGGAAAAGCCTGACACCCCATTGCATTGGCCATCTGATCTAACTTCTGGAGACAGTCAAAATGCTCCTTAGAATTCTTCCCTACCTCTTTCCTGGGCCGAGATCCATGCATTCATCTCCAGCTGCATACAGCACTTCTGAGACCATTCGCATGGAAGCAAAACATTCTTGGGGTAAAACCGAAAGGGAAAAGCCTGGCACCTCATTGCATTGGCCATCTGATCTAACTTCTGGAGACAGTCAAAATGCTCCTTAGAATTCTTCCCCAACGCTTTCCTGGGCCGAGATCCATGCATTCATCTCCAGCTGCATCCAGCACTTCTGAGACCATTCGCATGGAAGCAAACCATTTTTGGGGTAAAACTGAAAGGGAAAATCCTGGCACCCCATTGCATTCGCCATCTGATCTAACTTCTGGAGACAGTCAAAATGCTCCTTAGAATTCTTCCCTACCTCTTTCCTGGGACGAGATCCATGCATTCATCTCCAGCTGCATCCAGCACTTCTGAGACCATTCGCTTGGAAGCAAACCATTCTTGGGGTAAAACCGAAAGGGAAAAGCCTGGCACCCCATTGCATTGGCCATCTGATCTAACTTCTGGAGACAGTCAAAATGCTCCTTAGAATTCTTCCCTACCTCTTTCCTGGGCCGAGATCCATGCATTCATCTCCAGCTGCATCCAGCACTTCTGAGACCATTCGCATGGAAGCAAAACATTCTTGGGGTTTAATCGAAAGGGAAAAGCCTGGCACCCCATTGCATTGGCCATCTGATCTAACTTCTGGAGACAGTCAAAATGCTCCTTAGAATTCTTCCCCACTGCTTTCCTGGGCCGAGATCCATGCCTTCATCTCCAGCTTCATACAGCACTTCTGAGACCATTCGCATGGAACTGAGAATTCTTGGGGTAAAACCGAAAGGGAAAAGCCTGGCACCCCATTGCATTGGCCATCTGATCTCACTTCTGGAGACAGTCAAAATGCTCCTTAGAATTCTTCCCTACCTCTTTCCTGGGCCGAGATCCATGCCTTCATCTCCACCTGCATACAGCACTTCTGAGTAATTCGCATGGAAGCAAAGCATTCTTGGGGTAAAACCGAAAGGGAAAAGCCTGACACCCCATTGCATTGGCCATCTGATCTAACTTCTGGAGACAGTCAAAATGCTCCTTAGAATTCTTCCCTACCTCTTTCCTGGGCCGAGATCCATGCATTCATCTCCAGCTGCATACAGCACTTCTGAGACCATTCGCATGGAAGCAAAACATTCTTGGGGTAAAACCGAAAGGGAAAAGCCTGGCACCTCATTGCATTGGCCATCTGATCTAACTTCTGGAGACAGTCAAAATGCTCCTTAGAATTCTTCCCCAACGCTTTCCTGGGCCGAGATCCATGCATTCATCTCCAGCTGCATCCAGCACTTCTGAGACCATTCGCATGGAAGCAAACCATTTTTGGGGTAAAACTGAAAGGGAAAATCCTGGCACCCCATTGCATTCGCCATCTGATCTAACTTCTGGAGACAGTCAAAATGCTCCTTAGAATTCTTCCCTACTTATTTCCTGGGACGAGATCCATGCATTCATCTCCAGCTGCATCCAGCACTTCTGAGACCATTCGCATGGAAGCAAAACATTCTTGGGGTAAAAAAGAAAGGGAAAAGCCTGGCACCCCATTGCATTGGCCATCTGATCTAACTTCTGGAGACAGTCAAAATGCTCCTTAGAATTCTTCCCTACCTCTTTCCTGGGCCGAGATCCATGCCTTCATCTCCAGCTGCATCCAGCACTTCTGAGACCATTCGCATGGAAGCAAAGCATTCTTGGGGTAAAACCGAAAGAGAAAAGCCTGGCACCCCATTCCATTGGCCATCTGATCTAACTTCTGGAGACAGTCAAAATGCTCCTTAGAATTCTTCCCTACCTCTTTCCTGGGCCGAGATCCATGCATTCATCTCCAGCTGCATGCAGCACTTCTGAGACCATTCGCATGGAAGCAAAACATTCTTGGGGTAAAACCGAAACGGAGAAGCCTGGCACCTCATTGCATTGGCCATCTGATCTAACTTCTGCAGACAGTCAAAATGCTCCTTAGAATTCTTCCCCACCGCTTTCCTGGGCCGAGATCCATGCATTCATCTCCAGCTGCATACAGCACTTCTGAGTAATTCACATGGAAGCAAAGCATTCTTGGGGTAAAACCGAAAGGGAAAAGCCTGGCACCCCATTGCATTGGCCATCTGATATAACTTCTGGAGACAGTCAAAATGCTCCTTAGAATTCTTCCCTACCTCTTTCCTGGGCCGAGATCCATGCATTCATCTCCAGCTGCATCCAGCACTTCTGAGACCATTCGCATGGAAGCAAAACATTCTTGGGGTTTAACCGAAAGGGAAAAGCCTGGCACCCCATTGCATTGGCCATCTGATCTAACTTCTGGAGACAGTCAAAATGCTCCTTAGAATTCTTCCCTACCTCTTTCCTGGGCCGAGATCCATGCCTTCATCTCCACCTGCATCCAGCACTTCTGAGACAATTCGCTTGGAAGCAAAACATTCTTGGGGTAAAACCGAAAGGGAAAAGCCTGGCACCCCATTGCATTGGCCATCTGATCTAACTTCTGGAGACAGTCAAAATGCTCCTTAGAATTCTTCCCTACCTCTTTCCTGGGCCGAGATCCATGCATTCATCTCCAGCTGCATACAGCACTTCTGAGACAATTCGAATGGAAGCAAAACATTCTTGGGGTAAAACCGAAAGCGAAAAGCCTGGCACCCCATTGCATTGGCCATCTGATCTAACTTCTGGAGACAGTCAAAATGCTCCTTAGAATTCTTCCCCACCGCGTTCCTAGGCCGAGATCCATGCATTCATCTCCAGCTGCATACAGAACGTCTGAGACAATTCGAATGGAAGCAAAACATTCTTGGGGTAAAACCGAAAGCGAAAAGCCTGGCACCCCATTGCATTGGACATCTGATCTCACTTCTGGAGACAGTCAAAATGCTCCTTAGAATTCTTCCCCACCGCGTTCCTAGGCCGAGATCCATGCATTCATCTCCAGCTGCATCCAGCACTTCTGAGACAATTCGAATGGAAGCAAAACATTCTTGGGGTAGAACCGAAAGGGAAAAGCCTGGCACCCCATTGCATTGGCCATCTGATCTCACTTCTGGAGACAGTCAAAATGCTCCTTAGAATTCTTCCCCACTGCTTTCCTGGGCCGAGATTCATGCATTCATCTCCAGCTGCATACAGCACTTCTGAGACCATTCGTATGGAAGCAAACCATTCTTGGGGTAAAACCGAAAGGGAAAAGCCTGGCACCCCATTGCATTGGCCATCTGATCTAACTTCTGGAGACAGTCAAAATGCTCCTTAGAATTCTTCCATACCTCTTTCCTGGGACGAGATCCATGCATTCATCTCCAGCTGCATCCAGCACTTCTGAGACCATTCGCATGGAAGCAAACCATTCTTGGGGTAAAACCGAAAGGGAAAAGCCTGGCACCCCATTGCATTGGCCATCTGATCTAACTTCTGGAGACAGTCAAAATGCTCCTTAGAATTCTTCCCTACCTCTTTCCTGGGCCGAGATCCATGCATTCATCTCCAGCTGCATACAGCACTTCTGAGACCATTCGCATGGTAGCAAAACATTCTTGGGGTAAAACCGAAAGGGAAAAGCCTGGCACCCCATTGCATTGGCCATCTGATCTAACTTCTGGAGACAGTCAAAATGCTCCTTAGAATTCTTCCCCACTGCTTTCCTGGGCCGAGATCCATGCATTCATCTCCAGCTGCATACAGCACTTCTGAGACCATTCGCATGGAAGCAAAACATTCTTGGGGTAAAACCGAAAGGGAAAAGCCTGGCACCCCATTGCATTGGCCATCTGATCTCACTTCTGGAGACAGTCAAAATGCTCCTTAGAATTCTTCCCTACCTCTTTCCTGGGACGAGATCCATGCATTCATTTCCAGCTGCATCCAGCACTTCTGAGACCATTCGCATGGAAGCAAAACATTCTTGGGGTAAAACCGAAAGGGAAAAGCCTGGCACCCCATTGCATTGGCCATCTGATCTCACTTCTGGAGACAGTCAAAATGCTCCTTAGAATTCTTCCCCACCGCGTTCCTGGGCCGAGATCCATGCATTCATCTCCAGCCGCATACAGCACTTCTGAGACCATTCGCATGGAAGCAAAACATTCTTGGGGTAAAACCGAAAGGGAAAAGCCTGGCATCCCATTGCATTGGCCATCTGTTCTAACTTCTGGAGACAGTCAAAATGCTCCTTAGAATTCTTCCCTACCTCTTTCCTGGGCCGAGATCCATGCATTCATCTCCAGCTGAATCCAGCACTTCTGAGACCATTCGAATGGAAGCAAAGCATTCTTGGGGTAAAACCGAAAGGGAAAAGCCTGGCACCCCATTGCATTGGCCATCTGATCTAACTTCTGGAGACAGTCAAAATGCTCCTTAGAATTCTTCCCCACTGCTTTCCTGGGCCAAGATCCATGCATTCATCTCCAGCTGCATCCAGCACTTCTGAGACCATTCGCATGGAAGCAAGGCATTCTTGGGGTAAAACCGAAACGGAAAAGCCTGGCACCCCATTGCATTGGCCATCTGATCTAACTTCTGGAGACAGTCAAAATGCTCCTTAGAATTCTTCCCTACCTCTTTCCTGGGCCGAGATCCATGCATTCATCTCCAGCTGCATCCAGCACTTCTGAGACCATTCGAATGGAAGCAAAACATTCTTGGGGTAAAACCGAAAGGGAAAAGCCTGGCACCCCATTGCATTGGCCATCTGATCTAACTTCTGGAGACAGTCAAAATGCTCCTTAGAATTCTTCCCTACTTCTTTCCTGCGCCGAGATCCATGCCTTCATCTCCAGCTTCATACAGCACTTCTGAGACCATTCGCATGGAAGCAAAACATTTTTGGGGTAAAACCGAAAGGGAAAAGCTTGGCACCCCATTGCATTGGCCATCTGATCTAACTTCTGGAGACAGTCAAAATGCTCCTTAGAATTCTTCCCCACCGCTTTCCTGGGCCGAGATCCATGCATTCATCTCCAGCTGCATACAGCACTTCTGAGACCATTCGCATGGAAGCAAACCATTCTTGGGGTAAAACCGAAAGGGAAAAGCCTGGCACCCCATTGCATTGGCCATCTGATCTAACTTCTGGAGACAGTCAAAATGCTCCTTAGAATTCTTCCCTACCTCTTTCCTGGGCCGAGATCCATGCATTCATCTCCAGCTGCATCCAGCACTTCTGAGACAATTCGCATGGAAGCAAAACATTCTTGGGGTAAAAAAGAAAGGGAAAAGCCTGGCACCCCATTGCATTGGCCATCTGATCTAACTTCTGGAGACAGTCAAAATGCTCCTTAGAATTCTTCCCTACCTCTTTCCTGGGCCGAGATCCATGCATTCATCTCCAGCTGCATCCAGCACTTCTGAGACCATTCGCATGGAAGCAAAACATTCTTGGGGTAAAACCGAAAGCGAAAAGCCTGGCACCCCATTGCATTGGCCATCTGATCTAACTTCTGGAGACAGTCAAAATGCTCCTTAGAATTCTTCCCCACCGCGTTCCTGGGCCGAGATCCATGCATTCATCTCCAGCCGCATACAGCACTTCTGAGACCATTCGCATGGAAGCAAGGCATTCTTGGGGTAAAACCGAAACGGAAAAGCCTGGCACCCCATTGCATTGGCCATCTGATCTAACTTCTGGAGACAGTCAAAATGCTCCTTAGAATTCTTCCCTACCTCTTTCCTGGGCCGAGATCCATGCATTCATCTCCAGCTGCATCCAGCACTTCTGAGACCATTCGAATGGAAGCAAAACATTCTTGGGGTAAAACCGAAAGGGAAAAGCCTGGCACCCCATAGCATTGGCCATCTGATCTAACTTCTGGAGACAGTCAAAATTCTCCTTAGAATTCTTCCCTACCTCTATCCTGGGCCGAGATCCATGCATTCATCTCCAGCTGCATCCAGCACTTCTGAGACAATTCGCATGGAAGCAAAACATTCTTGGGGTAAAACCGAAAGGGAAAAGCCTGGCACCCTATTGCATTGGCCATCTGATCTAACTTCTGGAGACAGTCAAAATGCTCCTTAGAATTCTTCCCTACCTCTTTCCTGGGCCGAGATCCATGCATTCATCTCCAGCTGCATACAGCACTTCTGAGACCATTCGCATGGAAGCAAAACATTCTGCGGGTAAAACTGAAAGGGAAAAGCCTGGCACCCCATTGCACTGGCCATCTGATCTAACTTCTGTAGACAGTCAAAATGCTCCTTAGAATTCTTCCCTACCTCTTTCCCGGGCCGAGATCCATGCATTCATCTCCAGCTGCATCCACCACTTCTGAGACAATTCACATGGAAGCAAAACATTCTTGGGGTAAAACCGAAAGGGAAAAGCCTGGCACCCCATTGCATTGGCCATCTGATCTAACTTCTGGAGACAGTCAAAATGCTCCTTAGAATTCTTCCCTACCTCTTTCCTGGGCCGAGATCCATGCATTCATCTCCAGCTGCATCCAGCACTTCTGAGACCATTCACATGGAAGCAAAACATTCTTGGGGTAAAACCGAAAGGGAAAAGCCTGGCACCCCATTGCATTGGCCATCTGATCTCACTTCTGGAGACAGTCAAAATGCTCCTTAGAATTCTTCCCTACCTCTTTCCTGGGCCGAGATCCATGCATTCATCTCCAGCTGCATCCAGCACTTCTGAGACCATTCGCATGGAAGCAAAACATTCTTGGGGTAAAACCGAAAGGGAAAAGCCTGGCACCCCATTGCATTGGCCATCTAATCTAACTTCTGGAGACAGTCAAAATGCTCCTTAGAATTCTTCCCTACCTCTTTCCTGGGCCGAGATCCATGCATTCATCGCCAGCTGCATCCAGCACTTCTGAGACAATTCGCATGGAAGCAAAACATTCTTGGGGTAAAACCGAAAGGGAAAAGCCAGGCACCCCATTGCATTGGCCATCTGATCTAACTTCTGGAGACAGTCAAAATGCTCCTTAGAATTCTTCCCTACCTGTTTCCTGGGCCGAGATCCATGCATTCATCTCCAGCTGCATCCAGCACTTCTGAGACCATTCGCATGGAAGCAAAACATTCTTGGGGTAAAACCGAAAGGGAAAAGCCTGGCACCCCATTGCATTGGCCATCTGATCTAACTTCTGGAGACAGTCAAAATGCTCCTTAGAATTCTTCCCTACCTCTTTCCTGGGCCGAGATCCCTGCATTCATCTCCAGCTGCATCCAGCACTTCTGAGACCATTCGCATGGAAGCAAAACATTCTTGGGGTAAAACCGAAAGGGAAAAGCCTGGCACCCCATTGCATTGGCCATCTGATCTAACTTCTGGAGACAGTCAAAATGCTCCTTAGAATTCTTCCCTACCTCTTTCCTGGGACGAGATCCATGCATTCATCTCCAGCTGCATACAGCACTTCTGAGACCATTCGCATGGAAGCAAAACATTCTTGGGGTAAAACCAAAAGGGAAAAGCCTGGCACCCCATTGCATTGGCCATCTGATCTAACTTCTGGAGACAGTCAAAATGCTCCTTAGAATTCTTCCCTACCTCTTTCCTGGGCCGAGATCCCTGCATTCATCTCCAGCTGCATCCAGCACTTCTGAGACCATTCGCATGGAAGCAAAACATTCTTGGGGTAAAACCGAAAGGGAAAAGCCTGGCACCCCATTGCACTGGCCATCTGATCTAACTTCTGGAGACAGTCAAAATGCTCCTTAGAATTCTTCCCTACCTCTTTCCTGGGCCGAGATCCATGCATTCATCTCCAGCTGCATCCACCACTTCTGAGACGACTCGCATGGATGCAAAACATTCTTGGGGTAAAACCGAAAGCGAAAAGCCTGGCACCCCATTGCATTGGCCATCTGATCTAACTTCTGGAGACAGTCAAAATGCTCCTTAGAATTCTTCCCTACCTCTTTCCTGGGCCGAGATCCATGCATTCATCTCCAGCTGCATCCACCACTTCTGAGACCATTCGCATGGAAGCAAAACATTCTTGGGGTAAAACCGAAAGCGAAAAGCCTGGCACCCCATTGCATTGGTCATCTGATCTAACTTCTGAAGACAGTCAAAATGCTCCTTAGAATTCTTCCCTACCTCTTTCCTGGGCCGAGATCCATGCATTCGTCTCCAGCTGCATACAGCACTTCTGAGACAATTCGCATGGAAGCAAAACATTCTTGGGGTAAAACCGAAAGGGAAAAGCCAGGCACCCCATTGCATTGGCCATCTGATCTCACTTCTGGAGACAGTCAAAATGCTCCTTAGAATTCTTCCCTACCTCTTTCCTGGGCCGAGATCCATGCATTCATCTCCAGCTGCATCCAGCACTTCTGAGACAATTCGCATGGAAGCAAAACATTCTTGGGGTAAAACCGAAAGGGAAAAGCCTGGCACCCCATTGCATTGGCCATCTGATCTAACTTCTGGAGACAGTCAAAATGCTCCTTAGAATTCTTCCCCACCGCTTTCCTGGGCCTAGATCCATGCATTCATCTCCACCTTCATACAGCACTTCTGAGACCATTCTCATGGAAGCAAACCATTCTTGGGGTAAAACCGAAAGGGAAACGTCTGGCACCCCATTGCATTGGCCATCTGATCTAACTTCTGGAGACAGTCAAAATGCTCCTTAGAATTCTTCCCCACTGCTTTCCTGGGCCGAGATCCATGCATTCATCTCCAGCTGCATCCAGCACTTCTGAGACCATTCGCATGGAAGCAAACCATTCTTGGGGTGAAACCGAAAGGGAAAAGCCTGGCACCCCATTGCATTGGCCATCTGATCTAACTTCTGGAGACAGTCAAAATGCTCCTTAGAATTCTTCCCTACCTCTTTCCTGGGCCGAGATCCATGCATTCATCTCCAGCTGCATCCAGCACTTCTGAGACCATTCGCATGGAAGCAAAACATTCTTGGGGTAAAACCGAAAGGGAAAAGCCTGGCACCCCATTGCATTGGCCATCTGATCTAACTTCTGGAGACAGTCAAAATGCTCCTTAGAATTCTTCCCTACCTCTTTCCTGGGCCGAGATCCAAGCATTCATCTCCACCTGCATCCACCACTTCTGAGACAATTCGCATGGAAGCAAAACATTCTGCGGGTAAAACTGAAAGGGAAAAGCCTGGCACCCCATTGCACTGGCCATCTGATCTAACTTCTGTAGACAGTCAAAATGCTCCTTAGAATTCTTCCCTACCTCTTTCCCGGGCCGAGATCCATGCATTCATCTCCAGCTGCATCCACCACTTCTGAGACAATTCACATGGAAGCAAAACATTCTTGGGGTAAAACCGAAAGGGAAAAGCCTGGCACCCCATTGCATTGGCCATCTGATCTAACTTCTGGAGACAGTCAAAATGCTCCTTAGAATTCTTCCCTACCTCTTTCCTGGGCCGAGATCCATGCATTCATCTCCAGCTGCATCCAGCACTTCTGAGACCATTCACATGGAAGCAAAACATTCTTGGGGTAAAACCGAAAGGGAAAAGCCTGGCACCCCATTGCATTGGCCATCTGATCTCACTTCTGGAGACAGTCAAAATGCTCCTTAGAATTCTTCCCTACCTCTTTCCTGGGCCGAGATCCATGCATTCATCTATAGCTGCATCCAGCACTTCTGAGACCATTCGCATGGAAGCAAAACATTCTTGGGGTAAAACCGAAAGGGAAAAGCCTGGCACCCCATTGCATTGGCCATCTGATCTAATTCGTGGAGACAGTCAAAATGCTCCTTAGAATTCTTCCCTACCTCTTTCCCGGGCCGAGATCCATGCATTCATCTCCAGCTGCATCCAGCACTTCTGAGACAATTCGCATGGAAGCAAAACATTCTTGGGGTAAAACCGAAAGGGAAAAGCCTGGCACCCCATTGCATTGGCCATCTGATCTAACTTCTGGAGACAGTCAAAATGCTCCTGAGAATTCTTCCCTACCTCTTTCCTGGGCCGAGATCCATGCATTCATCTCCAGCTGCATCCAGCACTTCTGAGACCATTCGCATGGAAGCAAAACATTCTTGGGGTAAAACCGAAAGGGAAAAGCCTGGCACCCCATTGCATTGGCCATCTAATCTAACTTCTGGAGACAGTCAAAATGCTCCTTAGAATTCTTCCCTACCTCTTTCCTGGGCTGAGATCCATGCATTCATCGCCAGCTGCATCCAGCACTTCTGAGACAATTCGCATGGAAGCAAAACATTCTTGGGGTAAAACCGAAAGGGAAAAGCCAGGCACCCCATTGCATTGGCCATCTGATCTAACTTCTGGAGACAGTCAAAATGCTCCTTAGAATTCTTCCCTACCTGTTTCCTGGGCCGAGATCCATGCATTCATCTCCAGCTGCATCCAGCACTTCTGAGACCATTCGCATGGAAGCAAAACATTCTTGGGGTAAAACCGAAAGGGAAAAGCCTGGCACCCCATTGCATTGGCCATCTGATCTAACTTCTGGAGACAGTCAAAATGCTCCTTAGAATTCTTCCCTACCTCTTTCCTGGGCCGAGATCCCTGCATTCATCTCCAGCTGCATCCAGCACTTCTGAGACCATTCGCATGGAAGCAAAACATTCTTGGGGTAAAACCGAAAGGGAAAAGCCTGGCACCCCATTGCATTGGCCATCTGATCTAACTTCTGGAGACAGTCAAAATGCTCCTTAGAATTCTTCCCTACCTCTTTCCTGGGACGAGATCCATGCATTCATCTCCAGCTGCATACAGCACTTCTGAGACCATTCGCATGGAAGCAAAACATTCTTGGGGTAAAACCAAAAGGGAAAAGCCTGGCACCCCATTGCATTGGCCATCTGATCTAACTTCTGGAGACAGTCAAAATGCTCCTTAGAATTCTTCCCTACCTCTTTCCTGGGCCGAGATCCCTGCATTCATCTCCAGCTGCATCCAGCACTTCTGAGACCATTCGCATGGAAGCAAAACATTCTTGGGGTAAAACCGAAAGGGAAAAGCCTGGCACCCCATTGCACTGGCCATCTGATCTAACTTCTGGAGAGAGTCAAAATGCTCCTTAGAATTCTTCCCTACCTCTTTCCTGGGCCGAGATCCATGCATTCATCTCCAGCTGCATCCACCACTTCTGAGACGACTCGCATGGATGCAAAACATTCTTGGGGTAAAACCGAAAGCGAAAAGCCTGGCACCCCATTGCATTGGCCATCTGATCTAACTTCTGGAGACAGTCAAAATGCTCCTTAGAATTCTTCCCTACCTCTTTCCTGGGCCGAGATCCATGCATTCATCTCCAGCTGCATCCACCACTTCTGAGACCATTCGCATGGAAGCAAAACATTCTTGGGGTAAAACCGAAAGCGAAAAGCCTGGCACCCCATTGCATTGGCCATCTGATCTAACTTCTGAAGACAGTCAAAATGCTCCTTAGAATTCTTCCCTACCTCTTTCCTGGGCCGAGATCCATGCATTCGTCTCCAGCTGCATACAGCACTTCTGAGACAATTCGCATGGAAGCAAAACATTCTTGGGGTAAAACCGAAAGGGAAAAGCCAGGCACCCCATTGCATTGGCCATCTGATCTCACTTCTGGAGACAGTCAAAATGCTCCTTAGAATTCTTCCCTACCTCTTTCCTGGGCCGAGATCCATGCATTCATCTCCAGCTGCATCCAGCACTTCTGAGACAATTCGCATGGAAGCAAAACATTCTTGGGGTAAAACCGAAAGGGAAAAGCCTGGCACCCCATTGCATTGGCCATCTGATCTCACTTCTGGAGACAGTCAAAATGCTCCTTAGAATTCTTCCCTACCTCTTTCCTGGGCCGAGATCCATGCATTCATCTCCAGCTGCATCCAGCACTTCTGAGACCATTCGCATGGAAGCAAAACATTCTTGGGATAAAACCGGAAGGGAAAAGCCTGGCACCCCATTGCATTGGACATCTGATCTCACTTCTGGAGACAGTCAAAATGCTCCTTAGAATTCTTCCCTACCTCTTTCCTGGGCCGAGATCCATGCATTCATCTCCAGCTGCATCCAGCACTTCTGAGACCATTCGCATGGATGCAAAACATTCTTGGGGTAAAACCGAAAGGGAAAAGCCTGGCACCCCATTGCATTGGCCCTCTGATCTAACTTCTGAAGACAGTCAAAATGCTCCTTAGAATTCTTCCCTACCTCTTTCCTGGGCCGAGATCCATGCATTCATCTCCAGCTGCATCCACCACTTCTGAGACCATTCGCATGGAAGCAAAACATTCTTGGGGTAAAACCGAAAGCGAAAAGCCTGGCACCCCATTGCATTGGCCATCTGATCTAACTTCTGAAGACAGTCAAAATGCTCCTTAGAATTCTTCCCTACCTCTTTCCTGGGCCGAGATCCATGCATTCGTCTCCAGCTGCATACAGCACTTCTGAGACAATTCGAATGGAAGCAAAACATTCTTGGGGTAAAACCGAAAGCGAAAAGCCTGGCACCACATTGCATTGGCCATCTGATCTAACTTCTGGAGACAGTCAAAATGCTCCTTAGAATTCTTCCCTACCTCTTTCCTGGGCCGAGATCCATGCATTCATCTCCAGCTGCATACAGCACTTCTGAGACCATTCGCATGGAAGCAAAACATTCTTGAGGTAAAACCGAAAGGGAAAAGCCTGGCACCCCATTGCATTGGCCATCTCACCGAACTTCTGGAGACAGTCAAAATGCTCCTTAGAATTCTTCCCTACCTCTTTCCTGGGCCGAGATCCATGCATTCATCTCCAGCTGCATACAGCACTTCTGAGACAATTCGCATGGAAGCAAAACATTCTTGGGGTAAAACCGAAAGGGAAAAGCCAGGCACCCCATTGCATTGGCCATCTGATCTCACTTCTGGAGACAGTCAAAATGCTCCTTAGAATTCTTCCCCACTGCTTTCCTGGGCCGAGATCCATGCATTCATCTCCAGCTGCATCCAGCACTTCTGAGACCATTCGCATGGAAGCAAACCATTCTTGGGGTGAAACCGAAAGGGAAAAGCCTGGCACCCCATTGCATCGGCCATCTGATCTAACTTCTGGAGACAGTCAAAATGCTCCTTAGAATTCTTCCCTACCTCTTTCCTGGGCCGAGATCCATGCATTCATCTCCAGCTGCATCCAGCACTTCTGAGACCATTCGCATGGAAGCAAAACATTCTTGGGGTAAAACCGAAAGGGAAAAGCCTGGCACCCCATTGCATTGGCAATCTGATCTAACTTCTGGAGACAGTCAAAATGCTCCTTAGAATTCTTCCCTACCTCTTTCCTGGGCCGAGATCCATGCATTCATCTCCACCTGCATCCACCACTTCTGAGACAATTCGCATGGAAGCAAAACTTTCTTGGGGTAAAACCGAAAGCGAAAACCCTGGCACCCCATTGCATTGGCCATCTGATCTAACTTCTGGAGACAGTCAAAATGCTCCTTAGAATTCTTCCCTACCTCTTTCCTGGGCCGAGATCCATGCATTCATCTCCAGCTGCATCCACCACTTCTGAGACCATTTGCATGGAAGCAAAACATTCTTGGGGTAAAACCGAAAGGGAAAAGCCTGGCACCCCATTGCATTGGCCATCTGATCTAACTTCTGGAGACAGTCAAAATGCTCCTTAGAATTCTTCCCTACCTCTTTCCTGGGCCGAGATCCATGCATTCATCTCCAGCTGCATACAGCACTTCTGAGACCATTCTCATGGAAGCAAACCATTCTTGGGGTAAAACCGAAAGGGAAATGCCTGGCACCCCATTGCATTGGCCATCTGATCTAACTTCTGGAGACAGTCAAAATGCTCCTTAGAATTCTTCCCCACTGCTTTCCTGGGCCGAGATCCATGCATTCATCTCCAGCTGCATCCAGCACTTCTGAGACCATTCGCATGGAAGCAAAACATTCTTGGGGTAAAACCGAAAGGGAAAAGCCTGGCACCCCATTGCATTGGCCATCTGATCTAACTTCTGGAGACAGTCAAAATGCTCCTGAGAATTCTTCCCTACCTCTTTCCTGGGCCGAGATCCATGCATTCATCTCCAGCTGCATCCAGCACTTCTGAGACCATTCGCATGGAAGCAAAACATTCTTGGGGTAAAACCGAAAGGGAAAAGCCTGGCACCCCATTGCATTGGCCATCTGATCTCACTTCTGGAGACAGTCAAAATGCTCCTTAGAATTCTTCCCTACCTCTTTCCTGGGCCGAGATCCATGCATTCATCTCCAGCTGCATACAGCACTTCTGAGACCATTCGCATGGAAGCAAAACATTCTTGGGGTAAAACCGAAAGGGAAAAGCCTGGCACCCCATTGCATTGGCCATCTGATCTAACTTCTGAAGACAGTCAAAATGCTCCTTAGAATTCTTCCCTACCTATTTCCTGGGCCGAGATCCCTGCATTCATCTCCAGCTGCATCGAGCACTTTTGAGACCATTCGCATGGAAGCAAACCATTCTTGGGGTAAAACCGAAAGGGAAAAGCCTGGCACCCCATTGCATTGGCCATCTGATCTCACTTCTGGAGACAGTCAAAATGCTCCTTAGAATTCTTCCCTACCTCTTTCCTGGGCCGAGATCCATGCATTCATCTCCAGCTGCATCCACCACTTCTGAGACAATTCGCATGGATGCAAAACATTCTTGGGGTAAAACCGAAAGCGAAAAGCCTGGCACCCCATTGCATTGGCCATCTGATCTCACTTCTGGAGACAGTCAAAATGCTCCTTAGAATTCTTCCCTACCTCTTTCCTGGGCCGAGATCCATGCATTCATCTCCAGCTGCATCCACCACTTCTGAGACCATTCGCATGGAAGCAAAACATTCTTGGGGTAAAACCGAAAGCGAAAAGCCTGGCACCCCATTGCATTGGCCATCTCACCGAACTTCTGGAGACAGTCAAAATGCTCCTTAGAATTCTTCCCTACCTCTTTCCTGGGCCGAGATCCATGCATTCATCTCCAGCTGCATACAGCACTTCTGAGACAATTCGCATGGAAGCAAAACATTCTTGGGGTAAAACCGAAAGGGAAAAGCCAGGCACCCCATTGCATTGGCCATCTGATCTCACTTCTGGAGACAGTCAAAATGCTCCTTAGAATTCTTCCCTACCTCTTTCCTGGGCCGAGATCCATGCATTCATCTCCAGCTGCATCCAGCACTTCTGAGACAATTCGCATAGAAGGAAAACATTCTTGGGGTAAAACCGAAAGTGAGAAGCCTGGCACCCCATTGCATTGGCCATCTGATCTAACTTCTGGAGACAGTCAAAATGCTCCTTAGAATTCTTCCCACCGCTTTCCTGGGCCGAGATCCATGCATTCATCTCCACCTGCATACAGCACTTCTGAGACCATTCTCATGGAAGCAAACCATTCTTGGGGTAAAACCGAAAGGGAAACGCCTGGCACCCCATTGCATTGGCCATCTGATCTAACTTCTGGAGACAGTCAAAATGCTCCTTAGAATTCTTCCCCACTGCTTTCCTGGGCCGAGATCCATGCATTCATCTCCAGCTGCATCCAGCACTTCTGAGACCATTCGCATGGAAGCAAACCATTCTTGGGGTGAAACCGAAAGGGAAAAGCCTGGCACCCCATTGCATTGGCCATCTGATCTAACTTCTGGAGACAGTCAAAATGCTCCTTAGAATTCTTCCCTACCTCTTTCCTTTGCCGAGATCCATGCATTCATCTCCAGCTGCATCCAGCACTTCTGAGACCATTCGCATGGAAGCAAAACATTCTTGGGGTAAAACCAAAAGGGAAAAGCCTGGCACCCCATTGCATTGGCCATCTGATCTAACTTCTGGAGACAGTCAAAATGCTCCTTAGAATTCTTCCCTACCTCTTTCCTGGGCCGAGATCCATGCATTCATCTCCAGCTGCATCCACCACTTCTGAGACAATTCGCATGGAAGCAAAACTTTCTTGGGGTAAAACCGAAAGCGAAAACCCTGGCACCCCATTGCATTGGCCATCTGATCTACCTTCTGGAGACAGTCAAAATGCTCCTTAGAATTCTTCCCTACCTCTTTCCTGGGCCGAGATCCATGCATTCATCTCCAGCTGCATCCACCACTTCTGAGACCATTTGCATGGAAGCAAAACATTCTTGGGGTAAAACCGAAAGCGAAAAGCCTGGCACCCCATTGCATTGGCCATCTGATCTAACTTCTGGAGACAGTCAAAATGCTCCTGAGAATTCTTCCCTACCTCTTTCCTGGGCCGAGATCCATGCATTCATCTCCAGCTGCATGCAGCACTTCTGAGACAATTCGCATGGAAGCAAAACATTCTTGGGGTAAAACCGAAAGGGAAAAGCCTGGCACCCCATTGCATTGGCCATCTGATCTCACTTCTGGAGACAGTCAAAATGCTCCTTAGAATTCTTCCCTACCTCTTTCCTGGGCCGAGATCCATGCATTCATCTCCAGCTGCATCCACCACTTCTGAGACCATTCGCATGGAAGCAAAACATTCTTGGGGTAAAACCGGAAGGGAAAAGCCTGGCACCCCATTGCATTGGACATCTGATCTCACTTCTGGAGACAGTCAAAATGCTCCTTAGAATTCTTCCCTACCTCTTTCCTGGGCCGAGATCCATGCATTCATCTCCAGCTGCATCCAGCACTTCTGAGACCATTCGCATGGAAGCAAACCATTCTTGGGGTAAAACCGAAAGGGAAAAGCCTGGCACCCCATTGCATTGGCCATCTGATCTAACTTCTGAAGACAGTCAAAATGCTCCCTAGAATTCTTCCCTACCTCTTTCCTGGGCCGAGATCCATGCATTCATCTCCAGCCGCTTACAGCACTTCTGAGACCATTCGCATGGAAGCAAAACATTCTTGGGGTAAACCCGAAAGGGAAAAGCCTGGCATCCCATTGCATTGGCCATCTGATCTCACTTCTGGAGACAGTCAAAATGCTCCTTAGAATTCTTCCCTACCTCTTTCCTGGGCCGAGCTCCATGCATTCATCTCCAGCTGAATCCAGCACTTCTGAGACCATTCGAATGGAAGCAAAGCATTATTGGGGTAAAACCGAAAGGGAAAAGCCTGGCACCCCATTGCATTGGCCATCTGATCTCATTCATGGAGACAGTCAAAATGCTCCTTAGAATTCTTCCCTACCTCTTTCCTGGGCCGAGATCCATGCATTCATCTCCAGCTGCATACAGCACTTCTGAGACCATTCGCATGGAAGCAAGCCATTCTTGGGGTAAAACCGAAAGGGAAAAGCCTGGCACCCCATTGCATTGGCCATCTGATCTAACTTCTGGAGACAGTCAAAATGCTCCTTAGAATTCTTCCCTACCTCTTTCCTGGGCCGAGATCCATGCATTCATCTCCAGCTGCATCCAGCACTGCTGAGACCATTCGAATGGAAGCAAAACATTCTTGGGGTAAAACCGAAAGGGAAAAGCCTGGCACCCCATTGCATTGGCCATCTGATCTCACTTCTGGAGACAGTCAAAATGCTCCTTAGAATTCTTCCCTACTACTTTCCTGCGCCGAGATCCATGCCTTCATCTCCAGCTTCATACAGCACTTCTGAGACCATTCGCATGGAAGCAAAACATTTTTGGGGTAAAACCGAAAGGGAAAAGCCTGGCACCCCATTGCATTGGCCATCTGATCTCACTTCTGGAGACAGTCAAAATGCTCCTTAGAATTCTTCCCTACCTCTTTCCCGGGCCGAGATCCATGCCTCCATCTCCAGCTGCATACAGCACTTCTGAGTAATTCGAATGGAAGCAAAGCATTCTTGGGGTAAAACCGAAAGGGAAAAGCCTGGCACCCCATTGCATTGGCCATCTGATCTAACTTCTGGAGACAGTCAAAATGCTCCTTAGAATTCTTCCCTACCTCTTTCCTGGGCCGAGATCCATGCATGCATCTCCAGCTGCATCCAGCACTACTGAGACAATTCGCATGGAAGCAATACATTCTTGGGGTAAAACCGAAAGGGAAAAGCCTGGCACCCCATTGCATTGGCCATCTGATCTAACTTCTGGAGACAGTCAAAATGCTCCTTAGAATTCTTCCCTACCTCTTTCCTGGGCCGAGATCCATGCATGCATCTCCAGCTGCATCCAGCACTACTGAGACAATTCGCATGGAAGCAATACATTCTTGGGGTAAAACCGAAAGGGAAAAGCCTGGCACCCCATTGCATTGGCCATCTGATCTAACTTCTGGAGACAGTCAAAATGCTCCTTAGAATTCTTCCCTACCTCTTTCCTGGGCCGAGATCCATGCATGCATCTCCAGCTGCATCCAGCACTACTGAGACAATTCGCATGGAAGCAAAACATTCTTGGGGTAAAACCGAAAGGGAAAAGCCTGGCACCCCATTGCATTGGCCATCTGATCTAACTTCTGGAGACAGTCAAAATGCTCCTTAGAATTCTTCCCTACCTCTTTCCTGGGCCGAGATCCATGCATTCATCTCCAGCTGCATCCACCACTTCTGAGACCTTTCGCATGGAAGCAAAACATTCTTGGGGTAAAACCGAAAGCGAAAAGCCTGGCACCCCATTGCATTGGCCATCTGATCTCACTTCTGAAGACAGTCAAAATGCTCCTTAGAATTCTTCCCTACCTCTTTCCTGGGCCGAGATCCATGCATTCGTCTCCAGCTGCATACAGCACTTCTGAGACCATTCGCATGGAAGCAAAACATTCTTGGGGTAAAACCGAAAGGGAAAAGCCTGGCACCACATTGCACTGGCCATCTCACCTAACTTCTGGAGACAGTCAAAATGCTCCTTAGAATTCTTCCCTACCTCTTTCCTGGGCCGAGATCCATGCATTCATCTCCAGCTGCATCCAGCACTTCTGAGACAATTCGCATAGAAGCAAAACATTCTTGGGGTAAAACCGAAAGGGAAAAGCCTGGCACCCCATTGCATTGGCCATCTGATCTCACTTCTGGAGACAGTCAAAATGCTCCTTAGAATTCTTCCCCACCGCTTTCCTGGGCCGAGATCCATGCATTCATCTCCACCTGCATGCAGCACTTCTGAGACCATTCGCATGGAAGCAAACCATTCTTGGGGTAAAACCGAAAGGGAAAAGCCTGGCACCCCATTGCATTGGCCATCTGATCTAACTTCTGGAGACAGTCAAAATGCTCCTTAGAATTCTTCCCTACCTCTTTCCTGGGCCGAGATCCATGCATTCATCTCCAGCTGCATACAGCACTTCTGAGACCATTCTCATGGAAGCAAACCATTCTTGGGGTAAAACCGAAAGGGAAACGCCTGGCACCCCATTGCATTGGCCATCTGATCTAACTTCTGGAGACAGTCAAAATGCTCCTTAGAATTCTTCCCCACTGCTTTCCTGGGCCGAGATCCATGCATTCATCTCCAGCTGCATCCAGCACTTCTGAGACCATTCGCATGGAAGCAAACCATTCTTGGGGTAAAACCGAAAGGGAAAAGCCTGGCACCCCATTGCATTGGCCATCTGATCTACCTTCTGGAGACAGTCAAAATGCTCCTTAGAATTCTTCCCTACCTCTTTCCTGGGCCGAGATCCATGCATTCATCTCCAGCTGCATCCACCACTTCTGAGACAATTCGCATGGAAGCAAAACTTTCTTGGGGTAAAACCGAAAGCGAAACCCCTGGCACCCCATTGCATTGGCCATCTGATCTACCTTCTGGAGACAGTCAAAATGCTCCTTAGAATTCTTCCCTACCTCTTTCCTGGGCCGAGATCCATGCATTCATCTCCAGCTGCATCCACCACTTCTGAGACCATTCGCATGGAAGCAAAACATTCTTGGGGTAAAACCGAAAGCGAAAAGCCTGGCACCCCATTGCATTGGCCATCTGATCTAACTTCTGGAGACAGTCAAAATGCTCCTTAGAATTCTTCCCTACCTCTTTCCTGGGCCGAGATCCATGCATTCATCTCCAGCTGCATCCAGCACTTCTGAGACCATTCGCATGGAAGCAAACCATTCTTGGGGTAAAACCGAAAGGGAAAAGCCTGGCACCCCATTGCATTGGCCATCTGATCTAACTTCTGGAGACAGTCAAAATGCTCCTTAGAATTCTTCCCTACCTCTTTCCTGGGCCGAGATCCATGCATTCATCTCCAGCTGCATCCAGCACTTCTGAGACCATTCGAATGGAAGCAAAACATTCTTGGGGTAAAACCGAAAGGGAAAAGCCTGGCACCCCATTGCATTGGCCATCTGATCTCACTTCTGGAGACAGTCAAAATGCTCCTTAGAATTCTTCCCTACTTCTTTCCTGCGCCGAGATCCATGCCTTCATCTCCAGCTGCATACAGCACTTCTGAGACCATTCGCATGGAAGCAAAACATTTTTGGGGTAAAACCGAAAGGGAAAAGCCTGGCACCCCATTGCATTGTCCATCTGATCTAATTCGTGGAGACAGTCAAAATGCTCCTTAGAATTCTTCCCTACCTCTTTCCTGGGCCGAGATCCATGCATTCATCTCCAGCTGCATCGAGCACTTCTGAGACCATTCGCATGGAAGCAAAACATTCTTGGGGTAAAACCGAAAGGGAAAAGCCTGGC
The DNA here is from genome assembly GCF_026170545.1 of Melanerpes formicivorus. Classification (NCBI taxonomy): domain Eukaryota; kingdom Metazoa; phylum Chordata; class Aves; order Piciformes; family Picidae; genus Melanerpes; species Melanerpes formicivorus. Next base: position 5,640,989 of record NW_027142395.1, on the reverse strand, counting down.
ACCTCATTGCATTGGCCATCTGATCTCACTTCTGGAGACAGTCAAAATGCTCCTTAGAATTCTTCCCTACCTCTTTCCTGGGCCGAGATCCATGCATTCATCTCCAGCTGCATCCAGCACTTCTGAGACCATTCGCATGGAAGCAAACCATTCTTGGGGTAAAACCGAAAGGGAAAAGCCTGGCACCCCTTTGCATTGGCCATCTGATCTAACTTCTGGAGACAGTCAAAATGCTCCTTAGAATTCTTCCCTACCTCTTTCCTGGGCCGAGATCCCTGCATTCATCTCCAGCTGCATACAGCACTTCTGAGACCATCCGCATGGAAGCAAAACATTCTTGGGGTAAAACCGAAAGGGAAAAGCCTGGCACCCCATTGCACTGGCCATCTGATCTAACTTCTGCAGACAGTCAAAATGCTCCTTAGAATTCTTCCCTACCTCTTTCCTGGGCCGAGATCCATGCCTTCATCTCCAGCTGCATCCACCACTTCTGAGGCAATTCGCATGGATGCAAAACATTCTTGGGGTAAAACCGAAAGCGAAAAGCCTGGCACCCCATTGCATTGGCCATCTGATCTAACTTCTGGAGACAGTCAAAATGCTCCTTAGAATTCTTCCCTACCTCTTTCCTGGGCCGAGATCCATGCATTCATCTCCAGCTGCATCCACCACTTCTGAGACCTTTCGCATGGAAGCAAAACATTCTTGGGGTAAAACCGAAAGCGAAAAGCCTGGCACCCCATTGCATTGGCCATCTGATCTAACTTCTGGAGACAGTCAAAATGCTCCTTAGAATTCTTCCCTACCTCTTTCCTGGGCCGAGATCCATGCATTCATCTCCAGCTGCATCCACCACTTCTGAGACCTTTCGAATGGAAGCAAAACATTCTTGGGGTAAAACCGAAAGCGAAAAGCCTGGCACCCCATTGCATTGGCCATCTGATCTAACTTCTGAAGACAGTCAAAATGCTCCTTAGAATTCTTCCCTACCTCTTTCCTGGGCCGAGATCCATGCATTCATCTCCAGCTGCATCCAGCACTTCTGAGACCATTCGCATGGAAGCAAACCATTCTTGGGGTAAAACCGAAAGGGAAAAGCCTGGCACCCCTTTGCATTGGCCATCTCATCTAACTTCTGGAGACAGTCAAAATGCTCCTTAGAATTCTTCCCTACCTCTTTCCTGGGCCGAGATCCCTGCATTCATCTCCAGCTGCATACAGCACTTCTGAGACCATCCGCATGGAAGCAAAACATTCTTGGGGTAAAACCGAAAGGGAAAAGCCTGGCACCCCACTGCACTGGCCATCTGATCTAACTTCTGTAGACAGTCAAAATGCTCCTTAGAATTCTTCCCTACCTCTTTCCTGGGCCGAGATCCATGCCTTCATCTCCAGCTGCATCCACCACTTCTGAGGCAATTCGCATGGATGCAAAACATTCTTGGGGTAAAACCGAAAGCGAAAAGCCTGGCACCCCATTGCATTGGCCATCTGATCTAACTTCTGGAGACAGTCAAAATGCTCCTTAGAATTCTTCCCTACCTCTTTCCTGGGCCGAGATCCATGCATTCATCTCCAGCTGCATCCACCACTTCTGAGACCTTTCGCATGGAAGCAAAACATTCTTGGGGTAAAACCGAAAGCGAAAAGCCTGGCACCCCATTGCATTGGCCATCTGATCTAACTTCTGAAGACAGTCAAAATGCTCCTTAGAATTCTTCCCTACCTCTTTCCTGGGCCGAGATCCATGCATTCGTCTCCAGCTGCATACAGCACTTCTGAGACCATTCGCATGGAAGCAAAACATTCTTGGGGTAAAACCGAAAGGGAAAAGCCTGGCACCACATTGCACTGGCCATCTCACCTAACTTCTGGAGACAGTCAAAATGCTCCTTAGAATTCTTCCCTACCTCTTTCCCGGGCCGAGATCCATGCATTCATCTCCAGCTGCATCCAGCACTTCTGAGACAATTCGCATAGAAGCAAAACATTCTTGGGGTAAAACCGAAAGGGAAAAGCCTGGCACCCCATTGCATTGGCCATCTGATCTCACTTCTGGAGACAGTCAAAATGCTCCTTAGAATTCTTCCCCACGCTTTCCTGGGCCGAGATCCATGCATTCATCTCCAGCTGCATACAGCACTTCTGAGACCATTCTCATGGAAGCAAACCATTCTTGGGGTAAAACCGAAAGGGAAACGCCTGGCACCCCATTGCATTGGCCATCTGATCTAACTTCTGGAGACAGTCAAAATGCTCCTTAGAATTCTTCCCCACTGCTTTCCTGGGCCGAGATCCATGCATTCATCTCCAGCTGCATCCACCACTTCTGAGACCATTCGCATGGAAGCAAAACATTCTTGGGGTAAAACCGAAAGGGAAAAGCCTGGCACCCCATTGCATTGGCCATCTGATCTAACTTCTGGAGACAGTCAAAATGCTCCTTAGAATTCTTCCACACCGCGTTCCTGGGCCGAGATCCATGCATTCATCTCCAGCTTCATACAGCACTTCTGAGACCATTCGCATGGAAGCAAAACATTCTTGGGGTAAAACCGAAAGGGAAAAGCCTGGCACCCCATTGCATTGGCCATCTGATCTAACTTCTGGAGACAGTCAAAATGCTCCTTAGAATTCTTCCCTACCTCTTTCCTGGGCCGAGATCCATGCATTCATCTCCAGCTGCATCCACCACTTCTGAGACAATTCGCATGGAAGCAAAACTTTCTTGGGGTAAAACCGAAAGCGAAACCCCTGGCACCCCATTGCATTGGCCATCTGATCTACCTTCTGGAGACAGTCAAAATGCTCCTTAGAATTCTTCCCTACCTCTTTCCTGGGCCGAGATCCATGCATTCATCTCCAGCTGCATCCACCACTTCTGAGACCATTTGCATGGAAGCAAAACATTCTTGGGGTAAAACCGAAAGGGAAAAGCCTGGCACCCCATTGCATTGGCCATCTGATCTAACTTCTGGAGACAGTCAAAATGCTCCTTAGAATTCTTCCCTACCTCTTTCCTGGGCCGAGATCCATGCGTTCATCTCCACCTGCATACAGCACTTCTGAGACAATTCGAATGGAAGCAAAACATTCTTGGGGTAAAACCGAAAGGGAAAAGCCTGGCATCTCATTGCATTGGCCATCTGATCTCACTTCTGGAGACAGTCAAAATGCTCCTTAGAATTCTTCCCTACCTCTTTCCTGGGCCGAGATCCATGCATTCATCTCCAGCTGCATCCAGCACTTCTGAGTCCATTCGTATGGAAGCAAAACATACTTGGGGTAAAACCGGAAGGGAAAAGCCTGGCACCCCATTGCATTGGACATCTGATCTCACTTCTGGAGACAGTCAAAATGCTCCTTAGAATTCTTCCCTACCTCTTTCCTGGGCCGAGATCCATGCATTCATCTCCAGCTGCATCCAGCACTTCTGAGACCATTCGCATGGAAGCAAAACATTCTTGGGGTAAAACCGAAAGCGAAAAGCCTGGCACCCCATTGCATTGGCCATCTGATCTAACTTCTGAAGACAGTCAAAATGCTCCTTAGAATTCTTCCCTACCTCTTTCCTGGGCCGAGATCCATGCCTTCATCTCCAGCTGCATCCACCACTTCTGAGGCAATTCGCATGGATGCAAAACATTCTTGGGGTAAAACCGAAAGCGAAAAGCCTGGCACCCCATTGCATTGGCCATCTGATCTAACTTCTGGAGACAGTCAAAATGCTCCTTAGAATTCTTCCCTACCTCTTTCCTGGGCCGAGATCCATGCATTCATCTCCAGCTGCATCCACCACTTCTGAGACCTTTCGAATGGAAGCAAAATATTCTTGGGGTAAAACCGAAAGCGAAAAGCCTGGCACCCCATTGCATTGGCCATCTGATCTAACTTCTGAAGACAGTCAAAATGCTCCTTAGAATTCTTCCCTACCTCTTTCCTGGGCCGAGATCCATGCATTCGTCTCCAGCTGCATACAGCACTTCTGAGACAATTCTAATGGAAGCAAAACATTCTTGGGGGAAAACCGAAAGTGAAAAGCCTGGCACCCCATTGCATTGGCCATCTGATCTAACTTCTGGAGACAGTCAAAATGCTCCTTAGAATTCTTCCCTACCTCTTTCCTGGGCCGAGATCCATGCATTCATCTCCAGCTGCATACAGCACTTCTGAGACCATTCGCATGGAAGCAAAACATTCTTGGGGTAAAACCGAAAGGGAAAAGCCTGGCACCCCATTGCACTGGCCATCTCACCTAACTTCTGGAGACAGTCAAAATGCTCCTTAGAATTCTTCCCTACCTCTTTCCTGGGCCGAGATCCATGCATTCATCTCCAGCTGCATCCAGCACTTCTGAGACAATTCGCATAGAAGCAAAACATTCTTGGGGTAAAACCGAAAGGGAAAAGCCTGGCACCCCATTGCATTGGCCATCTGATCTAACTTCTGGAGACAGTCAAAATGCTCCTTAGAATTCTTCCCCACCGCTTTCCTGGGCCGAGATCCATGCATTCATCTCCACCTGCATGCAGCACTTCTGAGACCATTCGCATGGAAGCAAAACATTCTTGGGGTAAAACCGAAAGGGAAAAGCCTGGCACCCCATTGCATTGGCCATCTGATCTAACTTCTGGAGACAGTCAAAATGCTCCTTAGAATTCTTCCCTACCTCTTTCCTGGGCCGAGATCCATGCATTCATCTCCAGCTGCATACAGCACTTCTGAGACCATTCTCATGGAAGCAAACCATTCTTGGGGTAAAACCGAAAGGGAAACGCCTGGCACCCCATTGCATTGGCCATCTGATCTAACTTCTGGAGACAGTCAAAATGCTCCTTAGAATTCTTCCCCACTGCTTTCCTGGGCCGAGATCCATGCATTCATCTCCAGCTGCATCCAGCACTTCTGAGACCATTCGCATGGAAGCAAAACATTCTTGGGGGAAAACCGAAAGTGAAAAGCCTGGCACCCCATTGCATTGGCCATCTGATCTAACTTCTGGAGACAGTCAAAATGCTCCTTAGAATTCTTCCACACCACGTTCCTGGGCCGAGATCCATGCATTCATCTCCAGCTTCATACAGCACTTCTGAGACCATTCGCATGGAAGCAAAACATTCTTGGGGTAAAACCGAAAGGGAAAAGCCTGGCACCCCATTGCATTGGCCATCTGATCTAACTTCTGGACACAGTCAAAATGCTCCTTAGAATTCTTCCCTACCTCTTTCCTGGGCCGAGATCCATGCATTCATCTCCAGCTGCATCCACCACTTCTGAGACAATTCGCATGGAAGCAAAACTTTCTTGGGGTAAAACCGAAAGCGAAACCCCTGGCACCACATTGCATTGGCCATCTGATCTACCTTCTGGAGACAGTCAAAATGCTCCTTAGAATTCTTCCCTACCTCTTTCCTGGGCCGAGATCCATGCATTCATCTCCAGCTGCATCCACCACTTCTGAGACCATTTGCATGGAAGCAAAACATTCTTGGGGTAAAACCGAAAGCGAAAAGCCTGGCACCCCATTGCATTGGTGTCACGGTCCGGAGACATTAGATGTCTCGGTCCGGAGACACAGTTCTTTTAAATATTCCCGTGTTGTGAAATTAATGGCACAAACGAGGCCAAAGTATCAACAGCTAGACTATTTATTACATAAATAAAGTGGACATAGGAAAGGAAGAGGGAGAAAATAGAGAAAGTGGACATAAAGGGAGAAAAGAGAGAGAGAGAGAGAGACGAGAGATAGAAGAGGAAAGGAATTATATTACCACACCCCTCATCCCCCCCAAGATAAAGTCTGTGGAGGAAAGGTGCTGCAGGAGATGTTGGGTTTGTAGAGACACCGTGGTGAGGCTTTTGCTGGAGAACAGCTGTGGTCCTCTGGGGAGATGTTGGGTTGATACAGGAACAGTGCTGAGGCTCCTCTGGGCAGCCTGGGTCTGTAGAGGGCTGGAGCTGTGGTCCTCCGGGCAGCTTCTGTTCTCCGGAGCAGCATTGTCCCGGCTTCTCAGCGGCCTGGCCCGTCTCCTGTGTTTTTCTTCATCTCCATTTTTCTCCCCGTTTTTCTCCTCTGTTTCTCTCCTCTGTTTCTCTCCTGTGTTTCTCTCTGTGTTTCTCTCCTCTGTTTCTCTCTACAAACCAGTAGTTGCTCAAGTCTTTTATACAGTTTTTTAGTCCTTAGGTATGTAGTCAAATATTGTCCCTCAGGAATTCCAGTGGCAGGAAATCTGTGTGTTTAGGCAAGACCCTGGCTGGAGGAGGGGGGAATCTCCGTCTACCCTGTCTCCATCCAGACAAAGCTCAGGAAACAGGTGGTGATTATCTTGCCCTAAAGGTGTGATGGCTGGGTCCTTGGGTCCATTGTTGTAGTCCCGTGTTATCACGATGCAATCACAAGCTGATTTGCATCCAGGATTGGTGGACAGGATTCTTTCCACCTTCTTTCCAGTGGCTCTGCTATCACTTTTATCTTTGTTGACTCACATAGAGAGAGACAAACTTATTAGACTGTCACACCACCCCGTCAATCAAAGATAAAAGGAAGAAAGAAAGGAAAGAAAGGAAAGAAGTGGAAAAGGAAGGAAAGAAGTTTTAAACAATTTTTGCAATAGACATAAGTTTTGATTGGCTAACAGCACAAATCTGTTGTACACCATCATTAGACACAAACTGCATGTTGGACACTACATGTTGAATCACTGTATACAACAGGGATTTATACAAGATTGACAATGCTAAGAAAATATAACAAAATTAAACCAGGTAATTACACAAGGTGAAAGCATCCTTGTTCCTCCTGGAAGCCAGGAGAACAAACAAACCCATACCCCCCCACCCCGTCAGTCCTTCAGTTTGGAATTGAAGTGAGAGCTTCAGTCCAGATCTGAATGTCTGCGGGGTTATGGAAAGTACAGTCCTTGAAGAGATGTCTTCTGTGATGCAAAACTTGAGAAGTCTTCCATATTGTAGCAAGACAAGTCCTTCTGACAATACATCAGGTAGTCTTCAGCATTAGAACTTAAATTTAGCATTAGAACTTAAATAAGAAACACAAATAAGAAACACAACCTTGAAACATACAAAACTGGTATTTCCAGGTTACCATTCAGAGCCACCCTCTCAGGTGATAATTACTTTGAATGGGCCTGTAAGTATCGTTGATTGTTTCAGGTTCTCTCAAAGCCAAGCTAAACACAAACAAAGGCCTTTTTCCAAACCAAGTACAATTTTTTGGTGATCTCCTGACTCATGCTTCACCCCCCAATTCACCGCTGGGAAGTGAAGCCCTTAGTTGCCCTGGGGGCCATATCCCTCCCCTCATCAAATGGTCCCACCAAGAGGGGAGCAGTGACCTCAGCCCTCTTTTTAGGCTCGGGCCAACATTGCACAATGATTTGTAATTTTCTCGTGGCTACCCCATCAACCACTTCTTTTGGAATACCTTTCTTCTGGCCCATCCCCCACCAATATTGCCGGGTATTCAAGTGTTCCCTGCCCCTAGCCAGGTGCCTACTAGGAATACGGCGCATCTGGCCCTGGGGGCTTGGTGGGTGAGTCATTTTCACATGTCTCAAGCCTCTAGTTTGAGGTTTTTTCATTTCCTCAGGTACACTATACTGCCTAGCATAATCTAGTAACTCCCTCCCCACGTCTTGCCATGTCCTGGAAGAAAGTGGGGTATTAGCTATTTCTTTTTGAAGCTGGATACCTCTTATTTTAAGCAAGTCATTGAGACCCCTGATCAAAGGAGTCATTCTGTTTGCATCCACCAGGACAGAAAGAGGGGATTCAAAATGATGTTTTAGTTCCCTTTCATATATCATCTGCAGGCATGCAGCTTTTTGCACATTCTCCATTATCTGATTCATCCCTCCCCGCAAAATTAGGGGTTCACCCCTCTCCTTTGGATCAAACCCCCCTGCCCAATAGGCAGCTCTTTGCGTAAGACTCCAGGCTCCACTTCTGTTTTTTGTAGTTAGGAAAACATTATCACCCCAATAGCCCATGGCTTCAGCTTCTGTTAACAGAATCTGATCACCTCCAGTTTTTGAAACTCGCCAGACATATTCCACCTCAGATTCCTCAGCAGAGCGTGCAAATTCTTTACGAATTTTGGCCAATTCAGTGTAGGAGAAAGGCGTTTCTTTGGTTGTGATAGTGGGGGTAACCTCCCCATCCTCATATAAAACTTCAGTTTTAATGAGAGGTCTGATATGCGCAGCAGCTTCCTTAGCTGCTGTCAATTCTGCCCGAGGGCACATAGGGGCAGACTCCAAGTAATTCACACCCTCTTTTGAGTCCAAATACGAATTTTGCCTCCTCTCCTTTTCCAATTGAATTTTAAGATCTGCCACTACGTCTTTCAAAGTGGCAACATGGCTTTGTAGTGACGAAACTAAGTCCTGCAAAGAGGAAATAGTTTTATCCTTCTGTTCATGCCATACCTCTTTCTCCTTCACTGAGGCGGCTAAACAGGCACCTAAAACCGCACAAATAAAACCTTTGCCTTTCCCGGCTTTTGCTCGTGCATCTTTCTGCAGGGCCACAATTCTATCAGCCACACTCTGGAAATTATGCCAATTTTCACGGGCCCAGTCAAGTACCTGTACAGATGGGCGGGCACCGTGAACTTCTAAAAGGTTAAAAAGCCTCTCACTCCGGGCCATCTCTTTTGTTTCACAAAGCATTTCTTAATAGGGCACTAAGTTTCACAGGGAAGTCAGATCAAAACACTGTTTGTACCAGCAAAATCTTCCCTGGAAAAACGTACACTTTTAAAAGGCTTACTCCAAAATAATCTTCTCCAGGAAAAATGCACAATAGATTTCTCAGGAGAGGTCACACACACAAAAAAAACAACAACAACCTGGGCTTCTCAAGGAAGTCACACTATTTCCCCGAGAGAACCCACACTTGCAAAAGCTTCTCAGCTTTTGTACCTCAAATTTTTTTGTTACACTAGGACAGCAACCTTGTGATTCTTAGGGAAGAGTTACTCTGTTTCCCTGAGCGAACACACACCGGCAGAAGTTTCTCAACTTTTGCTGCAATACTGGGCTTCTCGGGAAAGCCACACTTTACAAATACCACCGACACTGGGTTTCCTAAAAGAGGGTACTGAGAATTCTCGGGGAGGTCACACTATAAAGTCAACAGTTGTACCCCAGATAATCTTCCCCGGGAATGCACACACAAATTTAAAGCAGGGTACAGAGGATTCTCGAGGAGGTCACACTATAAAACCAACAGTTGTACCCCGGATAATCTTCCCCGAGAAAGCACACACATTTAAAGCTTTTGAGAACTCCCACACAGTCTCTCTGAAAATTTCGCTTCGTCCTTCTCCGGCCACTTCCCTCGCGGGCGAGTGGAAACGCGAATCTGGACTCCACTCTCGCTTCGTACTAAAAGTACGTCTCAGGCACACACACACATTTCGGGGTTCTCAGAAATGCAATAATTTTGCTGTGATACTTTTCACTGCACGGGAATCCTGCCGACTACGCCATTTAAATGTCACGGTCCGGAGACATTAGATGTCTCGGTCCGGAGACACAGTTCTTTTAAATATTCCCGTGTTGTGAAATTAATGGCACAAACGAGGCCAAAGTATCAACAGCTAGACTATTTATTACATAAATAAAGTGGACATAGGAAAGGAAGAGGGAGAAAATAGAGAAAGTGGACATAAAGGGAGAAAAGAGAGAGAGAGAGAGAGACGAGAGATAGAAGAGGAAAGGAATTATATTACCACACCCCTCATCCCCCCCAAGATAAAGTCTGTGGAGGAAAGGTGCTGCAGGAGATGTTGGGTTTGTAGAGACACCGTGGTGAGGCTTTTGCTGGAGAACAGCTGTGGTCCTCTGGGGAGATGTTGGGTTGATACAGGAACAGTGCTGAGGCTCCTCTGGGCAGCCTGGGTCTGTAGAGGGCTGGAGCTGTGGTCCTCCGGGCAGCTTCTGTTCTCCGGAGCAGCATTGTCCCGGCTTCTCAGCGGCCTGGCCCGTCTCCTGTGTTTTTCTTCATCTCCATTTTTCTCCCCGTTTTTCTCCTCTGTTTCTCTCCTCTGTTTCTCTCCTGTGTTTCTCTCTGTGTTTCTCTCCTCTGTTTCTCTCTACAAACCAGTAGTTGCTCAAGTCTTTTATACAGTTTTTTAGTCCTTAGGTATGTAGTCAAATATTGTCCCTCAGGAATTCCAGTGGCAGGAAATCTGTGTGTTTAGGCAAGACCCTGGCTGGAGGAGGGGGGAATCTCCGTCTACCCTGTCTCCATCCAGACAAAGCTCAGGAAACAGGTGGTGATTATCTTGCCCTAAAGGTGTGATGGCTGGGTCCTTGGGTCCATTGTTGTAGTCCCGTGTTATCACGATGCAATCACAAGCTGATTTGCATCCAGGATTGGTGGACAGGATTCTTTCCACCTTCTTTCCAGTGGCTCTGCTATCACTTTTATCTTTGTTGACTCACATAGAGAGAGACAAACTTATTAGACTGTCACAATTGGCCATCTGATCTAACTTCTGGAGACAGTCAAAATGCTCCTTAGAATTCTTCCCTACCTCTTTCCTGGGCCGAGATCCATGCATTCATCTCCAGCTGCATACAGCACTTCTGAGACAATTCGAATGGAAGCAAAGCATTCTTGGGGTAAAACCGAAAGGGAAAAGCCTGGCACCCCATTGCATTGGCCATCTGATCTAACTTCTGGAGACAGTCAAAATGCTCCTTAGAATTCTTCCCCACTGCTTTCCTGGGCCGAGAACCATGCATTCATCTCCAGCTGCATACAGCACTTCTGAGACCATTCGCATGGAAGCAAGCCATTCTTGGGGTAAAACCGAAAGGGAAAAGCCTGGCACCCCATTGCATTGGCCATCTGATCTAACTTCTGGAGACAGTCAAAATGCTCCTTAGAATTCTTCCCTACCTCTTTCCTGGGCCGAGATCCATGCATTCATCTCCAGCTGCATCCAGCACTTCTGAGACCATTCGAATGGAAGCAAAACATTCTTGGGGTAAAACCGAAAGGGAAAAGCCTGGCACCCCATTGCATTGGCCATCTGATCTAACTTCTGGAGACAGTCAAAATGCTCCTTAGAATTCTTCCCTACCTCTTTCCTGGGCCGAGATCCATGCATTCGTCTCCAGCTGCATACAGCACTTCTGAGACAATTCGAATGGAAGCAAAACATTCTTGGGGTAAAACCGAAAGCGAAAAGCCTGGCACCACATTGCATTGGCCATCTGATCTAACTTCTGGAGACAGTCAAAATGCTCCTTAGAATTCTTCCCTACCTCTTTCCTGGGCCGAGATCCATGCATTCATCTCCAGCTGCATCCAGCACTTCTGAGACCATTCGCATGGAAGCAAAACATTCTTGGGGTAAAACCGAAAGGGAAAAGCCTGGCACCCCATTGCATTGGCCATCTCACCGAACTTCTGGAGAAAGTCAAAATGCTCCTTAGAATTCTTCCCTACCTCTTTCCTGGGCCGAGATCCATGCATTCATCTCCAGCTGCATACAGTACTTCTGAGACCATTCTCATGGAAGCAAACCATTCTTGGGGTAAAACCGAAAGGGAAACGCCTGGCACCCCATTGCATTGGCCATCTGATCTAACTTCTGGAGACAGTCAAAATGCTCCTTAGAATTCTTCCCCACTGCTTTCCTGGGCCGAGATCCATGCATTCATCTCCAGCTGCATCCAGCACTTCTGAGACCATTCGCATGGAAGCAAACCATTCTTGGGGTGAAACCGAAAGGGAAAAGCCTGGCACCCCATTGCATTGGCCATCTGATCTAACTTCTGGAGACAGTCAAAATGCTCCTTAGAATTCTTCCCTACCTCTTTCCTGGGCCGAGATCCATGCATTCATCTCCAGCTGCATCCAGCACTTCTGAGACCATTCGCATGGAAGCAAAACATTCTTGGGGTAAAACCGAAAGGGAAAAGCCTGGCACCCCATTGCATTGGCCATCTGATCTAACTTCTGGAGACAGTCAAAATGCTCCTTAGAATTCTTCCCTACCTCTTTCCTGGGCCGAGATCCATGCATTCATCTCCAGCTGCATCCACCACTTCTGAGACAATTCGCATGGAAGCAAAACTTTCTTGGGGTAACACCGAAAGCGAAAACCCTGGCACCCCATTGCATTGGCCATCTGATCTACCTTCTGGAGACAGTCAAAATGCTCCTTAGAATTCTTCCCTACCTCTTTCCTGGGCCGAGATCCATGCATTCATCTCCAGCTGCATCCACCACTTCTGAGACCATTCGCATGGAAGCAAAACATTCTTGGGGTAAAACCGAAAGCGAAAAGCCTGGCACCCCATTGCATTGGCCATCTGATCTAACTTCTGAAGACAGTCAAAATGCTCCTTAGAATTCTTCCCTACCTCCTTCCTGGGCCGAGATCCATGCATTCATCTCCAGCTGCATGCAGCACTTCTGAGACAATTCGAATGGAAGCAAAACATTCTTGGGGTAAAACCAAAAGGGAAAAGCCTGGCACCCCATTGCATTGGCCATCTGATCTCACTTCTGGAGACAGTCAAAATGCTCCTTAGAATTCTTCCCTACCTCTTTCCTGGGCCGAGATCCATGCATTCATCTCCAGCTGCATCCAGCACTTCTGAGACCATTCGCATGGAAGAAAAACATTCTTGGGGTAAAACCGGAAGGGAAAAGCCTGGCACCCCATTGCATTGGACATCTGATCTAACTTCTGGAGACAGTCAAAATGCTCCTTAGAATTCTTCCCTACCTCTTTCCTGGGCCGAGATCCATGCATTCATCTCCAGCTGCATCCAGCACTTCTGAGACCATTCGCATGGAAGCAAACCATTCTTGGGGTAAAACCGAAAGGGAAAAGCCTGGCACCCCATTGCATTGGCCATCTGATCTAACTTCTGAAGACAGTCAAAATGCTCCTTAGAATTCTTCCCTACCTCTTTCCTGGGCCGAGATCCATGCATTCATCTCCAGCTGCATCCACCACTTCTGAGACAATTCGAATGGAGCAAAACATTCTTGGGGTAAAACCGAAAGGGAAAAGCCTGGCACCCCATTGCATTGGCCATCTGATCTAACTTCTGGAGACAGTCAAAATGCTCCTTAGAATTCTTCCCCACCACGTTCCTGGCCGAGATCCATGCATTCATCTCCAGCCGCTTACAGCACTTCTGAGACCATTCGCATGGAAGCAAAACATTCTTGGGGTAAAACCGAAAGGGAAAAGCCTGGCACCCCATTGCATTGGCCATCTGATCTAACTTCTGGAGACAGTCAAAATGCTCCTTAGAATTCTTCCCTACCTCTTTCCTGGGCCGAGATCCATGCATTCATCTCCAGCTGCATCCAGCACTTCTGAGACCATTCGCATGGAAGCAAGCCATTCTTGGGGTAAAACCGAAAGGGAAAAGCCTGGCACCCCATTGCATTGGCCATCTGATCTAACTTCTGGAGACAGTCAAAATGCTCCTTAGAATTCTTCCCTACCTCTTTCCTGGGCCGAGATCCATGCATTCATCTCCAGCTGCATCCACCACTTCTGAGACCATTCGCATGGAAGCAAAACATTTTTGGGGTAAAACCGAAAGGGAAAAGCCTGGCACCCCATTGCATTGGCCATCTGATCTCACTTCTGGAGACAGTCAAAATGCTCCTTAGAATTCTTCCCTACCTCTTTCCCGGGCCGAGATCCATGCCTCCATCTCCAGCTGCATCCAGCACTTCTGAGTAATTCGAATGGAAGCAAAGCATTCTTGGGGTAAAACCGAAAGGGAAAAGCCTGGCACCCCATTGCATTGGCCATCTGATCTAACTTCTGGAGACAGTCAAAATGCTCCTTAGAATTCTTCCCTACCTCTTTCCTGGGCCGAGATCCATGCATGCATCTCCAGCTGCATCCAGCACTTCTGAGACAATTCGCATGGAAGCAAAACATTCTTGGGGTAAAACCGAAAGGGAAAAGCCTGGCACCCCATTGCATTATCCATCTGATCTAATTCGTGGAGACAGTCAAAATGCTCCTTAGAATTCTTCCCTACCTCTTTCCCGGGCCGAGATCCATGCATTCATCTCCAGCTGCATCGAGCATTTCTGAGACAATTCGCATGGAAGCAAAACATTCTTGGGGTAAAACCGAAAGGGAAAAGCCTGGCACCCCATTGCATTGGCCATCTGATCTAACTTCTGGAGACAGTCAAAATGCTCCTTAGAATTCTTCCCTACCTCTTTCCTGGGCCGAGATCCATGCATTCATCTCCAGCTGCATCCACCACTTCTGAGACCATTCGCATGGAAGCAAAACATTCTTGGGGTAAAACCGAAAGGGAAAAGCCTGGCACCCCATTGCATTGGCCATGTGATCTCACTCCTGGAGACAGTCAAAATGCTCCTTAGAATTCTTCCCTACCTCTTTCCTGGGCCGAGATCCATGCATTCATCTCCAGCTGCATCCAGCACTTCTGAGACCATTCGCATGGAAGCAAAACATTCTTGGGGTAAAACCGAAAGGGAAAAGCCTGGCACCCCATTGCATTGGCCATCTGATCTAACTTCTGGAGACAGTCAAAATGCTCCTTAGAATTCTTCCCTACCTCTTTCCTGGGCCGAGATCCATGCATTCATCTCCAGCTGCATCCAGCACTTCTGAGACCATTCGCATGGAAGCAAAACATTCTTGGGGTAAAAAAGAAAGGGAAAAGCCTGGCACCCCATTGCACTGGCCATCTGATCTAACTTCTGTAGACAGTCAAAATGCTCCTTAGAATTCTTCCCTACCTCTTTCCTGGGCTGAGATCCATGCCTTCATCTCCAGCTGCATCCACCACTTCTGAGACAATTCGCATGGATGCAAAACATTCTTGGGGTAAAACCGAAAGCGAAAAGCCTGGCACCCCATTGCATTGGCCATCTGATCTAACTTCTGCAGACAGTCAAAATGCTCTTTAGAATTCTTCCCTACCTCTTTCCTGGGCCGAGATCCATGCATTCATCTCCAGCTGCATACAGCACTTCTGAGACCATTCGCATGGAAGCAAAACATTCTTGGGGTAAAACCGAAAGGGAAACGCCTGGCACCCCATTGCATTGGCCATCTGATCTAACTTCTGGAGACAGTCAAAATGCTCCTTAGAATTCTTCCCCACTGCTTTCCTGGGCCGAGATCCATGCATTCATCTCCAGCTGCATCCAGCACTTCTGAGACCATTCGCATGGAAGCAAAACATTCTTGGGGTAAAACCGAAAGGGAAAAGCCTGGCACCCCATTGCATTGGCCATCTGATCTAACTTCTGGACACAGTCAAAATGCTCCTTAGAATTCTTCCCTACCTCTTTCCTGGGCCGAGATCCATGCATTCATCTCCAGCTTCATCCACCACTTCTGAGACAATTCGCATGGAAGCAAAACATTCTTGGGGTAAAAAAGAAAGGGAAAAGCCTGGCACCCCATTGCATTGGCCATCTGATCTACCTTCTGGAGACAGTCAAAATGCTCCTTAGAATTCTTCCCTACCTCTTTCCTGGGCCGAGATCCATGCATTCATCTCCAGCTGCATCCACCACTTCTGAGACCATTTGCATGGAAGCAAAACATTCTTGGGGTAAAACCGAAAGCGAAAAGCCTGGCACCCCATTGCATTGGCCATCTGATCTCACTTCTGGAGACAGTCAAAATGCTCCTTAGAATTCTTCCCTACCTCTTTCCTGGGCCGAGATGCATGCATTCATCTCCAGCTGCATCCAGCACTTCTGAGACCATTCGCATGGAAGCAAAACATTCTTGGGGTAAAACCGGAAGGGAAAAGCCTGGCACCCCATTGCATTGGACATCTGATCTCACTTCTGGAGACAGTCAAAATGCTCCTTAGAATTCTTCCCTACCTCTTTCCTGGGCCGAGATCCATGCATTCATCTCCAGCTGCATCCAGCACTTCTGAGACCATTCGCATGGAAGCAAAACATTCTTGGGGTAAAACCGAAAGCGAAAAGCCTGGCACCCCATTGCATTGGCCATCTGATCTAACTTCTGAAGACAGTCAAAATGCTCCTTAGAATTCTTCCCTACCTCTTTCCTGGGCCGAGATCCATGCATTCATCTCCAGCTGCATCCACCACTTCTGAGACAATTCGCATGGAAGCAAAACATTCTTGGGGTAAAACCGAAAGGGAAAAGCCTTGCACCCCATTGCATTGGCCATCTGATCTCACTTCTGGAGACAGTCAAAATGCTCCTTAGAATTCTTCCCTACCTCTTTCCTGGGCCGAGATCCATGCATTCATCTCCAGCTGCATCCAGCACTTCTGAGACAATTCGCATAGAAGCAAAACATTCTTGGGGTAAAACCGAAAGGGAAAAGCCTGGCGCCCCATTGCATTGGCCATCTGATCTAACTTCTGCAGACAGTCAAAATGCTCCTTAGAATTCTTCCCCACCGCTTTCCTGGGCCGAGATCCATGCATTCATCTCCACCTGCATACAGCACTTCTGAGACCACTCGCATGGAAGCAAAACATTCTTGGGGTAAAACCGAAAGGGAAAAGCCTGGCACCCCATTGCATTGGCCATCTGATCTAACTTCTGGAGACAGTCAAAATGCTCCTTAGAATTCTTCCCTACCTCTTTCCTGGGCCGAGATCCATGCATTCATCTCCAGCTGCATACAGCACTTCTGAGACAATTCGAATGGAAGCAAAACATTCTTGGGGTAAAACCGAAAGGGAAAAGCCTGGCACCCCATTGCATTGGCCATCTGATCTAACTTCTGGAGACAGTCAAAATGCTCCTTAGAATTCTTCCCTACCTCTTTCCTGGGCCGAGATCCATGCATTCATCTCCAGCTGCATACAGCACTTCTGAGACCATTCGCATGGAAGCAAAACATTCTTGGGGTAAAACCGGAAGGGAAAAGCCTGGCACCCCATTGCATTGGACATCTGATCTCACTTCTGGAGACAGTCAAAATGCTCCTTAGAATTCTTCTCTACCTCTTTCCTGGGCCGAGATCCCTGCATTCATCTCCAGCTGCATCCAGCACTTCTGAGACCATTCGCATGGAAGCAAAACATTCTTGGGGTAAAACCGAAAGCGAAAAGCCTGGCACCCCATTGCATTGGCCATCTGATCTAACTTCTGAAGACAGTCAAAATGCTCCTTAGAATTCTTCCCTACCTCTTTCCTGGGCCGAGATCCATGCATTCATCTCCAGCTGCATCCACCACTTCTGAGACAATTCGCATAGAAGCAAAACATTCTTGGGGTAAAACCGAAAGGGAAAAGCCTGGCACCCCATTGCATTGGCCATCTGATCTCACTTCTGGAGACAGTCAAAATGCTCCTTAGAATTCTTCCCTACCTCTTTCCTGGGCCAAGATCCATGCATTCATCTCCAGCTGCATCCAGCACTTCTGAGACCATTCGCATGGAAGCAAAACATTCTTGGGGTAAAACCGAAAGGGAAAAGCCTGGCACCCCATTGCATTGGCCATCTGATCTAACTTCTGGAGACAGTCAAAATGCTCCTTAGAATTCTTCCCCACCGCGTTCCTGGGCCGAGATCCATGCATTCATCTCCAGCTGCATACAGCACTTCTGAGACCATTCGCATGGAAGCAAAACATTCTTGGGGTAAAACCGAAAGGGAAAAGCCTGGCACCCCATTGCATTGGCAATCTGATCTCACTTCTGGAGACAGTCAAAATGCTCCTTAGAATTCTTCCCTACCTCTTTCCTGAGCCGAGATCCATGCATTCGTCTCCAGCTGCATACAGCACTTCTGAGACAATTCGAATGGAAGCAAAACATTCTTGGGGGAAAACCGAAAGGGAAAAGCCTGGCACCCCATTGCATTGGCCATCTGATCTAACTTCTGGAGACAGTCAAAATGCTCCCTAGAATTCTTCCCTACCTCTTTCCTGGGCCGAGATCCATGCATTCATCTCCAGCTTCATACAGCACTTCTGAGACCATTCGCATGGAAGCAAAACATTCTTGGGGGAAAACCGAAAGGGAAAAGCCTGGCACCCCATTGCATTGGCCATCTGATCTAACTTCTGGAGACAGTCAAAATGCTCCTTAGAATTCTTCCCTACCTCTTTCCTGGGCCGAGATCCATGCATTCATCTCCAGCTTCATACAGCACTTCTGAGACCATTCGCATGGAAGCAAAACATTCTTGGGGTAAAACCGAAAGGGAAAAGCCTGGCACCCCATTGCACTGGCCATCTCACCTAACTTCTGGAAACAGTCAAAATGCTCCTTAGAATTCTTCCCTACCTCTTTCCTGGGCCGAGATCCATGCATTCATCTCCAGCTGCATCCAGCACTTCTGGGACAATTCGCATGGAAGCAAAACATTCTTGGGGTAAAACCGAAAGGGAAAAGCCTGGCACCCCATTGCATTGGCCATCTGATCTCACTTCTGGAGACAGTCAAAATGCTCCTTAGAATTCTTCCCTACCTCTTTCCTGGGCCGAGATCCATGCATTCATCTCCAGCTGCATCCAGCACTTCTGAGACAATTCGCATAGAAGCAAAACATTCTTGGGGTAAAACCGAAAGGGAAAAGCCTGGCGCCCCATTGCATTGGCCATCTGATCTAACTTCTGCAGACAGTCAAAATGCTCCTTAGAATTCTTCCCCACCGCTTTCCTGGGCCGAGATCCATGCATTCATCTCCACCTGCATACAGCACTTCTGAGACCATTCGCATGGAAGCAAAACATTCTTGGGGTAAAACCGAAAGGGAAAAGCCTGGCACCCCATTGCATTGGCCATCTGATCTAACTTCTGGAGACAGTCAAAATGCTCCTTAGAATTCTTCCCTACCTCTTTCCTGGGCCGAGATCCATGCATTCATCTCCAGCTGCATCCAGCACTTCTGAGACAATTCTCATGGAAGCAAACCATTCTTGGGGTAAAACCGAAAGGGAAACGCCTGGCACCCCATTGCATTGGCCATCTGATCTAACTTCTGGAGACAGTCAAAATGCTCCTTAGAATTCTTCCCCACTGCTTTCCTGGGCCGAGATCCATGCATTCATCTCCAGCTGCATACAGCACTTCTGAGACCATTCGCATGGAAGCAAAACATTCTTGGGGTAAAACCGAAAGGGAAAAGCCTGGCACCCCATTGCATTGGCCATCTGATCTAACTTCTGGAGACAGTCAAAATGCTCCTTAGAATTCTTCCCCACCGCGTTCCTGGGCCGAGATCCATGCATTCATCTCCAGCTTCATACAGCACTTCTGAGACCGTTCGCATGGAAGCAAAACATTCTTGGGGTAAAACCGAAAGGGAAAAGCCTGGCACCCCATTGCATTGGCCATCTGATCTAACTTCTGGAGACAGTCAAAATGCTCCTTAGAATTCTTCCCTACCTCTTTCCTGGGCCGAGATCCATGCATTCATCTCCAGCTGCATGCACCACTTCTGAGACAATTCGCATGGAAGCAAAACTTTCTTGGGGTAAAACCGAAAGCGAAACCCCTGGCACCCCATTGCATTGGCCATCTGATCTCACTTCTGGAGACAGTCAAAATGCTCCTTAGAATTCTTCCCTACCTCTTTCCTGGGCCGAGATCCATGCATTCATCTCCAGCTGCATCCACCACTTCTGAGACCATTTGCATGGAAGCAAAACATTCTTGGGGTAAAACCGAAAGCGAAAAGCCTGGCACCCCATTGCATTGGCCATCTGATCTAACTTCTGAAGACAGTCAAAATGCTCCTTAGAATTCTTCCCTACCTCTTTCCTGGGCCGAGATCCATGCATTCATCTCCAGCTGCATACAGCACTTCTGAGACAATTCGAATGGAAGCAAAACATTCTTGGGGTAAAACCGAAAGGGAAAAGCCTGGCACCCCATTGCATTGGCCATCTGATCTAACTTCTGGAGACAGTCAAAATGCTCCTTAGAATTCTTCCCTACCTCTTTCCTGGGCCGAGATCCATGCATTCATCTCCAGCTGCATACAGCACTTCTGAGACCATTCTCATGGAAGCAAAACATTCTTGGGGTAAAACCGGAAGGGAAAAGCCTGGCACCCCATTGCATTGGACATCTGATCTCACTTCTGGAGACAGTCAAAATGCTCCTTAGAATTCTTCTCTACCTCTTTCCTGGGCCGAGATCCCTGCATTCATCTCCAGCTGCATCCAGCACTTCTGAGACCATTCGCATGGAAGCAAAACATTCTTGGGGTAAAACCGAAAGCGAAAAGCCTGGCACCCCATTGCATTGGCCATCTGATCTAACTTCTGAAGACAGTCAAAATGCTCCTTAGAATTCTTCCCTACCTCTTTCCTGGGCCGAGATCCATGCATTCATCTCCAGCTGCATCCACCACTTCTGAGACAATTCGCATAGAAGCAAAACATTCTTGGGGTAAAACCGAAAGGGAAAAGCCTGGCACCCCATTGCATTGGCCATCTGATCTCACTTCTGGAGACAGTCAAAATGCTCCTTAGAATTCTTCCCTACCTCTTTCCTGGGCCAAGATCCATGCATTCATCTCCAGCTGCATCCAGCACTTCTGAGACCATTCGCATGGAAGCAAAACATTCTTGGGGTAAAACCGAAAGGGAAAAGCCTGGCACCCCATTGCATTGGCCATCTGATCTAACTTCTGGAGACAGTCAAAATGCTCCTTAGAATTCTTCCCCACCGCGTTCCTGGGCCGAGATCCATGCATTCATCTCCAGCTGCATACAGCACTTCTGAGACCATTCGCATGGAAGCAAAACATTCTTGGGGTAAAACCGAAAGGGAAAAGCCTGGCACCCCATTGCATTGGCCATCTGATCTAACTTCTGGAGACAGTCAAAATGCTCCTTAGAATTCTTCCCTACCTCTTTCCTGGGCCGAGATCCATGCATTCATCTCCAGCTGCATACAGCACTTCTGAGACAATTCTCATGGAAGCAAACCATTCTTGGGGTAAAACCGAAAGGGAAACGCCTGGCACCCCATTGCATTGGCCATCTGATCTAACTTCTGGAGACAGTCAAAATGCTCCTTAGAATTCTTCCCCACTGCTTTCCTGGGCCGAGATCCATGCATTCATCTCCAGCTGCATACAGCACTTCTGAGACCATTCGCATGGAAGCAAAACATTCTTGGGGTAAAACCGAAAGGGAAAAGCCTGGCACCCCATTGCATTGGCCATCTGATCTAACTTCTGGAGACAGTCAAAATGCTCCTTAGAATTCTTCCCCACCGCGTTCCTGGGCCGAGATCCATGCATTCATCTCCAGCTTCATACAGCACTTCTGAGACCGTTCGCATGGAAGCAAAACATTCTTGGGGTAAAACCGAAAGGGAAAAGCCTGGCACCCCATTGCATTGGCCATCTGATCTAACTTCTGGAGACAGTCAAAATGCTCCTTAGAATTCTTCCCTACCTCTTTCCTGGGCCGAGATCCATGCATTCATCTCCAGCTGCATGCACCACTTCTGAGACAATTCGCATGGAAGCAAAACTTTCTTGGGGTAAAACCGAAAGCGAAACCCCTGGCACCCCATTGCATTGGCCATCTGATCTCACTTCTGGAGACAGTCAAAATGCTCCTTAGAATTCTTCCCTACCTCTTTCCTGGGCCGAGATCCATGCATTCATCTCCAGCTGCATCCACCACTTCTGAGACCATTTGCATGGAAGCAAAACATTCTTGGGGTAAAACCGAAAGCGAAAAGCCTGGCACCCCATTGCATTGGCCATCTGATCTAACTTCTGAAGACAGTCAAAATGCTCCTTAGAATTCTTCCCTACCTCTTTCCTGGGCCGAGATCCATGCATTCATCTCCAGCTGCATCCACCACTTCTGAGACAATTCGCATAGAAGCAAAACATTCTTGGGGTAAAACCGAAAGGGAAAAGCCTGGCACCCCATTGCATTGGCCATCTGATCTCACTTCTGGAGACAGTCAAAATGCTCCTTAGAATTCTTCCCTACCTCTTTCCTGGGCCAAGATCCATGCATTCATCTCCAGCTGCATCCAGCACTTCTGAGACCATTCGCATGGAAGCAAAACATTCTTGGGGTAAAACCGAAAGGGAAAAGCCTGGCACCCCATTGCATTGGCCATCTGATCTAACTTCTGGAGACAGTCAAAATGCTCCTTAGAATTCTTCCCCACCGCGTTCCTGGGCCGAGATCCATGCATTCATCTCCAGCTGCATACAGCACTTCTGAGACCATTCGCATGGAAGCAAAACATTCTTGGGGTAAAACCGAAAGGGAAAAGCCTGGCACCCCATTGCATTGGCAATCTGATCTCACTTCTGGAGACAGTCAAAATGCTCCTTAGAATTCTTCCCTACCTCTTTCCTGGGCCGAGATCCATGCATTCATCTCCAGCTGAATCCAGCACTTCTGAGACCATTCGAATGGAAGCAAAGCATTCTTGGGGTAAAACCGAAAGGGAAAAGCCTGGCACCCCATTGCATTGGCCATCTGATCTAACTTCTGGAGACAGTCAAAATGCTCCTTAGAATTCTTCCCCACTGCTTTCCTGGGCCGAGATCCATGCATTCATCTCCAGCTGCATACAGCACTTCTGAGACCATTCGCATGGAAGCAAGCCATTCTTGGGGTAAAACCGAAACGGAAAAGCCTGGCACCCCATTGCATTGGACATCTGATCTAACTTCTGGAGACAGTCAAAATGCTCCTTAGAATTCTTCCCTACCTCTTTCCTGGGCCGAGATCCATGCATTCATCTCCAGCTGCATCCAGCACTTCTGAGACCATACGAATGGAAGCAAAACATTCTTGGGGTAAAACCGAAAGGGAAAAGCCTGGCACCCCATTGCATTGGCCATCTGATCTCACTTCTGGAGACAGTCAAAATGCTCCTTAGAATTCTTCCCTACTTCTTTCCTGCGCCGAGATCCATGCCTTCATCTCCAGCTTCATACAGCACTTCTAGACCATTCGCATGGAAGCAAAACATTTTTGGGGTAAAACCGATAGGGAAAAGCTTGGCACCCCATTGCATAGGCCATCTGATCTAACTTCTGGAGACTGTCAAAATGCTCCTTAGAATTCTTCCCCACCGCGTTCCTGGAGCGAGATCCATGCATTCATCTCCAGCTGCATCCAGCACTTCTGAGAACATTCGCATGGAAGCAAAACATTCTTGGGGTAAAACCGAAAGGGAAAAGCCTGGCACCCCATTGCATTGGCCATCTGATCTAACTTCTGGAGACAGTCAAAATGCTCCTTAGAATTCTTCCCTACCTCTTTCCCGGGCCGAGATCCATGCCTCCATCTCCAGCTGCATACAGCACTTCTGAGTAATTCGAATGGAAGCAAAGCATTCTTGGGGTAAAACCGAAAGGGAAAAGCCTGGCACCCCATTGCATTGGCCATCTGATCTAACTTCTGGAGACAGTCAAAATGCTCCTTAGAATTCTTCCCTACCTCTTTCCTGGGCCGAGATCCATGCATGCATCTCCAGCTGCATCCAGCACTTCTGAGACAATTCGCATGGAAGCAAAACATTCTTGGGGTAAAACCGAAAGGGAAAAGCCTGGCACCCCATTGCATTGTCCATCTGATCTAATTCGTGGAGACAGTCAAAATGCTCCTTAGAATTCTTCCCTACCTCTTTCCCGGGCCGAGATCCATGCATTCATCTCCAGCTGCATCGAGCACTTCTGAGACAATTCGCATGGAAGCAAAACATTCTTGGGGTAAAACCGAAAGGGAAAAGCCTGGCACCCCATTGCATTGGCCATCTGATCTAACTTCTGGAGACAGTCAAAATGCTCCTTAGAATTCTTCCCCACTGCTTTCCTGGGCCAAGATCCATGCATTCATCTCCAGCTGCATCCAGCACTTCTGAGACCATTCGCATGGAAGCAAACCATTCTTGGGGTGAAACCGAAAGGGAAAAGCCTGGCACCCCATTGCATTGGCCATCTGATCTAACTTCTGGAGACAGTCAAAATGCTCCTTAGAATTCTTCCCTACCTCTTTCCTGGGCCGAGATCCATGCATTCATCTCCAGCTGCATCCAGCACTTCTGAGACCATTCGCATGGAAGCAAAACATTCTTGGGGTAAAACCGAAAGGGAAAAGCCTGGCACCCCATTGCATTGGCCATCTGATCTAACTTCTGAAGACAGTCAAAATGCTCCTTAGAATTCTTCCCTACCTCTTTCCTGGGCCGAGATCCATGCATTCATCTCCAGCTGCATCCAGCACTTCTGAGACCATTCGCATGGAAGCAAAGCATTCTTGGGGTAAAACCGAAAGAGAAAAGCCTGGCACCCCATTGCATTGGCCATCTGATCTAACTTCTGGAGACAGTCAAAATGCTCCTTAGAATTCTTCCCCACTGCTTTCCTGGGCCGAGATCCATGCATTCATCTCCAGCTGCATCCAGCACTTCTGAGACCATTCGCATGGAAGCAAAACATTCTTGGGGTAAAACCGAAAGGGAAAAGCCTGGCACCCCATTGCATTGGCCATCTGATCTCATTCATGGAGACAGTCAAAATGCTCCTTAGAATTCTTCCCTACCTCTTTCCCGGGCCGAGATCCATGCATTCATCTCCAGCTGCATCCAGCACTTCTGAGACAATTCGCATGGAAGCAAAACATTCTTGGGGTAAAACCGAAAGGGAAAAGCCTGGCACCCCATTGCACTGGCCATCTGATCTAACTTCTGGAGACAGTCAAAATGCTCCTTAGAATTCTTCCCTACCTCTTTCCTGGGCCGAGATCCATGCATTCATCTCCAGCTGCATCCAGCACTTCTGAGACCATTCGCATGGAAGCAAAACATTCTTGGGGTAAAACCGAAAGGGAAAAGCCTGGCACCCCATTGCATTGGCCATCTGATCTCACTTCTGGAGACAGTCAAAATGCTCCTTAGAATTCTTCCCTACCTCTTTCCTGGGCCGAGATCCATGCATTCATCTCCAGCTGCATCCACCACTTCTGAGAGAATACGCATGGAAGCAAAACATTCGTGCGGTAAAACCGAAAGGGAAAAGCCTGGCACCCCATTGCATTGGCCATCTGATCTAACTTCTGGAGACAGTCAAAATGCTCCTTAGAATTCTTCCCTACCTCTTTCCTGGGCCGAGATCCATGCATTCATCTCCAGCTGCATCCAGCACTTCTGAGAGAATACGCATGGAAGCAAAACATTCTTGGGGTAAAACCGAAAGGGAAAAGCCTGGCACCCCATTGCATTGGCCATCTGATCTCATTCATGGAGACAGTCAAAATGCTCCTTAGAATTCTTCCCTACCTCTTTCCCGGGCCGAGATCCATGCATTCATCTCCAGCTGCATCCAGCACTTCTGAGACAATTCGCATGGAAGCAAAACATTCTTGGGGTAAAACCGAAAGGGAAAAGCCTGGCACCCCATTGCATTGGCCATCTGATCTAACTTCTGGAGACAGTCAAAATGCTCCTTAGAATTCTTCCCTACCTCTTTCCTGGGCCGAGATCCATGCATTCATCTCCAGCTGCATCCAGCACTTCTGAGACCATTCGCATGGAAGCAAAACATTCTTGGGGTAAAACCGAAAGGGAAAAGCCTGGCACCCCATTGCATTGGCCATCTGATCTAACTTCTGGAGACAGTCAAAATGCTCCTTAGAATTCTTCCCTACCTCTTTCCTGGGCCGAGATCCATGCATTCATCTCCAGCTGCATCCAGCACTTCTGAGAGAATACGCATGGAAGCAAAACATTCGTGCGGTAAAATCGAAAGGGAAAAGCCTGGCACCCCATTGCATTGGCCATCTGATCTAACTTCTGGAGACAGTCAAAATGCTCCTTAGAATTCTTCCCTACCTCTTTCCTGGGCCGAGATCCATGCATTCATCTCCAGCTGCATACTGCACTTCTGAGACCATTCGCATGGAAGCAAATCATTCTTGGGGTGAAACCGAAAGGGAAAAGCCTGGCACCCCATTGCATTGGCCATCTGATCTAACTTCTGGAGACAGTCAAAATGCTCCTTAGAATTCTTCCCTACCTCTTTCCTGGGCCGAGATCCATGCATTCATCTCCAGCTGCATACTGCACTTCTGAGACCATTCGCATGGAAGCAAATCATTCTTGGGGTGAAACCGAAAGGGAAAAGCCTGGCACCCCATTGCATTGGCCATCTGATCTAACTTCTGGAGACAGTCAAAATGCTCCTTAGAATTCTTCCCCACTGCTTTCCTGGGCCGAGATCCATGCATTCATCTCCAGCTGCATCCAGCACTTCTGAGACCATTCGCATGGAAGCAAACCATTATTGGGGTGAAAACGAAAGGGAAAAGCCTGGCACCCCATTGCATTGGCCATCTGATCTAACTTCTGGAGACAGTCAAAATGCTCCTTAGAATTCTTCCCTACCTCTTTCCCGGGCCGAGATCCCTGCATTCATCTCCAGCTGCATCCAGCACTTCTGAGACCATTCGCATGGAAGCAAAACATTCTTGGGGTAAAACCGAAAGGGAAAAGCCTGGCACCCCATTGCACTGGCCATCTGATCTAACTTCTGTAGACAGTCAAAATGCTCCTTAGAAATCTTCCCTACCTCTTTCCTGGGCCGAGATCCATGCATTCATCTCCAGCTGCATCCACCACTTCTGAGACCATTCGCATGGAAGCAAAACATTCTTGGGGTAAAACCGAAAGGGAAAAGCCTGGCACCCCATTGCATTGGCCATCTGATCTAACTTCTGGAGACAGTCAAAATGCTCCTTAGAATTCTTCCCCACTGCTTTCCTGGGCCGAGATCCATGCATTCATCTCCAGCTGCATCCAGCACTTCTGAGACCATTCGCATGGAAGCAAAACATTCTTGGGGTAAAACCGAAAGGGAAAAGCCTGGCACCCCATTGCATTGGCCATCTGATCTCATTCATGGAGACAGTCAAAATGCTCCTTACAATTCTTCCCTACCTCTTTCCCGGGCCGAGATCCATGCATTCATCTCCAGCTGCATCCAGCACTTCTGAGACAATTCGCATGGAAGCAAAACATTCTTGGGGTAAAACCGAAAGGGAAAAGCCTGGAACCCCATTGCACTGGCCATCTGATCTAACTTCTGGAGACAGTCAAAATGCTCCTTAGAATTCTTCCCTACCTCTTTCCTGGGCCGAGATCCATGCATTCATCTCCAGCTGCATCCAGCTCTGCTGAGACCATTCGCATGGAAGCAAAACATTCTTGCGGTAAAACCGAAAGGGAAAAGCCTGGCACCCCATTGCATTGGCCATCTGATCTAACTTCTGGAGACAGTCAAAATGCTCCTTAGAATTCTTCCCTACCTCTTTCCTGGGCCGAGATCCATGCATTCATTTCCAGCTGCATCCAGCACTTCTGAGAGAATACGCATGGAAGCAAAACATTCGTGCGGTAAAATCGAAAGGGAAAAGCCTGGCACCCCATTGCATTGGCCATCTGATCTAACTTCTGGAGACAGTCAAAATGCTCCTTAGAATTCTTCCCTACCTCTTTCCTGGGCCGAGATCCATGCATTCATCTCCAGCTGCATCCAGCACTTCTGAGAGAATACGCATGGAAGCAAAACATTCTTGGGGTAAAATCGAAAGGGAAAAGCCTGGCACCCCATTGCATTGGCCATCTGATCTAACTTCTGGAGACAGTCAAAATGCTCCTTAGAATTCTTCCCTACCTCTTTCCTGGGCCGAGATCCATGCATTCATCTCCAGCTGCATACAGCACTTCTGAGAAAATTCGCATGGAAGCAAATCATTCTTGGGGTGAAACCGAAAGGGAAAAGCCTGGCACCCCATTGCATTGGCCATCTGATCTAACTTCTGGAGACAGTCAAAATGCTCCTTAGAATTCTTCCCCACTGCTTTCCTGGGCCGAGATCCATGCATTCATCTCCAGCTGCATCCAGCACTTCTGAGACAATTCGCATGGAAGCAAACCATTATTGGGGTGAAACCGAAAGGGAAAAGCCTGGCACCCCATTGCATTGGCCATCTGATCTAACTTCTGGAGACAGTCAAAATGCTCCTTAGAATTCTTCCCTACCTGTTTCCTGGGCCGGGATCCATGCATTCATCTCCAGCTGCATACAGCACTTCTGAGACCATTCGCATGGAAGCAAAACATTCTTGGGGTAAAACCGAAAGGGAAAAGCCTGGCACCCCATTGCACTGGCCATCTGATCTAACTTCTGTAGACAGTCAAAATGCTCCTTAGAAATCTTCCCTACCTCTTTCCTGGGCCGAGATCCATGCATTCATCTCCAGCTGCATCCACCACTTCTGAGACCATTCGCATGGAAGCAAAACATTCTTGGGGTAAAACCAAAAGGGAAAAGCCTGGCACCCCATTGCATTGGCCATCTGATCTCACTTCTGGAGACAGTCAAAATGCTCCTTAGAATTCTTCCCTACCTCTTTCCTGGGCCGAGATCCATGCATTCATCTCCAGCTGCATCCAGCACTTCTGAGACCATTCGCATGGAAGCAAAACATTCTTGGGGTAAAACCGAAAGGGAAAAGCCTGGCACCCCATTGCATTGGCCATCTGATCTCACTTCTGGAGACAGTCAAAATGCTCCTTAGAATTCTTCCCTACCTCTTTCCTGGGCCGAGATCCATGCATTCATCTCCAGCTGCATACAGCACTTCTGAGACCATTCGCATAGAAGCAAAACATTCTTGGGGTAAAACCGAAAGGGAAAAGCCTGGCACCCCATTGCATTGGCCATCTGATCTAACTTCTGGAGACAGTCAAAATGCTCCTTAGAATTCTTCCCTACCTCTTTCCTGGGCCGAGATCCATGCATTCATCTCCAGCTGCATACAG
Organism: Melanerpes formicivorus; assembly: GCF_026170545.1. Taxonomy (NCBI): domain Eukaryota; kingdom Metazoa; phylum Chordata; class Aves; order Piciformes; family Picidae; genus Melanerpes; species Melanerpes formicivorus. The sequence goes on along the minus strand of NW_027142395.1, from coordinate 5,612,170 downwards.
CACTTCTGAGACCATTCGCCTAGAAGCAAAACATTCTTGGGGTAAAACCGAAAGGGAAAAGCCTGGCACCCCATTGCATTGGCCATCTGATCTAACTTCTGGAGACAGTCAAAATGCTCCTTAGAATTCTTCCCTACCTCTTTCCTGGGCCGAGATCCATGCATTCATCTCCAGCTGCATCCAGCACTTCTGAGACAATTCGCATGGAAGCAAAACATTCTTGCGGTAAAACTGAAAGGGAAAAGCCTGGCACCCCATTGCATTGGCCATCTGATCTAACTTCTGGAGACAGTCAAAATGCTCCTTAGAATTCTTCCCTACCTCTTTCCTGGGCCGAGATCCATGCATTCATCTCCAGCTGCATACAGCACTTCTGAGACCATTCGCATGGAAGCAAAACATTCTTGGGGTAAAACCGAAAGGGAAAAGCCTGGCACCCCATTGCATTGGCCATCTGATCTAACTTCTGAAGACAGTCAAAATGCTCCTTAGAATTCTTCCCTACCTCTTTCCTGGGCCGAGATCCCTGCATTCATCTCCAGCTGCATCCAGCACTTCTGAGACAATTCGAATGGAGCAAAACATTCTTGGGGTAAAACCGAAAGGGAAAAGCCTGGCACCCCATTGCATTGGCCATCTGATCTAACTTCTGGAGACAGTCAAAATGCTCCTTAGAATTCTTCCCTACCTCTTTCCTGGGCCGAGATCCATACATTCATCTCCAGCTGCATCCAGCACTTCTGAGACCATTCGCATGGAAGCAAAACATTCTTGGGGTGAAAACGAAAGGGAAAAGCCTGGCACCCCATTGCATTGGCCATCTGATCTAACTTCTGGAGACAGTCAAAATGCTCCTTAGAATTCTTCCCCACTGCTTTCCTGGGCCGAGATCCATGCATTCATCTCCAGCTGCATACTGCACTTCTGAGACCAATCGAATGGAAGCAAAACATTCTTGGGGTAAAACCGAAAGGGAAAAGCCTGGCACCCCATTGCATTGTCCATCTGATCTCATTCATGGAGACAGTCAAAATGCTCCTTAGAATTCTTCCCTACCTCTTTCCTGGGCCGAGATCCATGCATTCATCTCCAGCTGCATCCAGGACTTCTGAGAGCATTTGCATGGAAGCAAAACATTCTTGGGGTAAAACCGAAAGGGAAAAGCCTGGCACCCCATTGCATTGGCCATCTGATCTAACTTCTGGAGACAGTCAAAATGCTCCTTAGAATTCTTCCCTACCTCTTTCCTGGGCCGAGATCCATGCATTCATCTCCAGCTGCATACTGCACTTCTGAGACCATTCGCATGGAAGCAAACCATTCTTGGGGTGAAACCGAAAGGGAAAAGCCTGGCACCCCATTGCATTGGCCATCTGATCTAACTTCTGGAGACAGTCAAAATGCTCCTTAGAATTCTTCCCTACCTGTTTCCTGGGCCGAGATCCCTGCATTCATCTCCAGCTGCATACAGCACTTCTGAGACCATTCGCATGGAAGCAAAACATTCTTGGGGTAAAACCGAAAGAGAAAAGCCTGGCACCCCATTGCACTGGCCATCTGATCTAACTTCTGTAGACAGTCAAAATGCTCCTTAGAAATCTTCCCTACCTCTTTCCTGGGCCGAGATCCATGCATTCATCTCCAGCTGCATCCACCACTTCTGAGACCATTCGCATGGAAGCAAAACATTCTTGGGGTAAAACCGAAAGGGAAAAGCCTGGCACCCCATTGCATTGGCCATCTGATCTAACTTCTGGAGACAGTCAAAATGCTCCTTAGAATTCTTCCCTACCTCTTTCCTGGGCCGAGATCCATGCATTCATCTCCACCGGCATCCACCACTTCTGAGACCATTCGCATGGAAGCAAAACATTCTTGGTGTAAAACCGAAAGCGAAAAGCCTGGCACCCCATTGCATTGGCCATCTGATCTAACTTCTGAAGACAGTCAAAATGCTCCTTAGAATTCTTCCCTACCTCTTTCCTGGGCCGAGATCCATGCATTCATCTCCAGCTGCATACAGCACTTCTGAGACAATTCGAATGGAATCAAAACATTCTTGGGGTAAAACCGAAAGGGAAAAGCCTGGCACCCCATTGCATTGGCCATCTGATCTCACTTCTGGAGACAGTCAAAATGCTCCTTAGAATTCTTCCCTACCTGTTTCCTGGGCCGAGATCCATGCATTCATCTCCAGCTGCATACAGCACTTCTGAGACCATTCGCATGGAAGCAAAACATTCTTGGGGTAAAACCGAAAGGGAAAAGCGTGGCACCCCATTGCATTGGCCATCTCACCTAACTTCTGGAGACAGTCAAAATGCTCCTTAGAATTCTTCCCTACCTCTTTCCTGGGCCGAGATCCATGCATTCATCTCCAGCTGCATACAGCACTTCTGAGACAATTCGCATGGAAGCAAAACATTCTTGGGGTAAAACTGAAAGGGAAAAGCCTGGCACCCCATTGCATTGGCCATCTGATCTAACTTCTGGAGACAGTCAAAATGCTCCTTAGAATTCTTCCCTACCTCTTTCCTGCGCCGAGATCCATGCATTCATCTCCAGCCGCATACAGCACTTCTGAGACCATTCGCATGGAAGCAAAACATTCTTGGGGTAAAACCGAAAGGGAAAAGCCTGGCACCCCATTGCATTGGCCATCTCATCTAACTTCTGGAGACAGTCAAAATGCTCCTTAGAATTCTTCCCCACTGCTTTCCTGGGCCGAGATCCATGCATTCGTCTCCAGCTGCATACAGCACTTCTGAGACAATTCGCATGGAAGCAAACCATTCTTGGGGTAAACCCGAAAGCGAAAAGCCTGGCACCCCATTGCATTGGCCATCTGATCTAACTTCTGGAGACAGTCAAAATGCTCCTTAGAATTCTTCCCCACTGCTTTCCTGGGCCGAGATCCATGCATTCATCTCCAGCTGCATCCAGCACTTCTGAGACCATTCGCATGGAAGCAAAACATTCTTGGGGTAAAACCGAAAGGGAAAAGCCTGGCACCCCATTGCATTGTCCATCTGATCTCATTCATGGAGACAGTCAAAATGCTCCTTAGAATTCTTCCCTACCTCTTTCCTGGGCCGAGATCCATGCATTCATCTCCAGCTGCATCCAGCACTTCTGAGACAATTCGCATGGAAGCAAAACATTCGTGCGGTAAAACCGAAAGGGAAAAGCCTGGCACCCCATTGCATTGGCCATCTGATCTAACTTCTGGAGACAGTCAAAATGCTCCTTAGAATTCTTCCCTACCTCTTTCCTGGGCCGAGATCCATGCATTCATCTCCAGCTGCATACTGCACTTCTGAGACCATTCGCATGGAAGCAAACCATTCTTGGGGTGAAACCGAAAGGGAAAAGCCTGGCACCCCATTGCATTGGCCATCTGATCTAACTTCTGGAGACAGTCAAAATGCTCCTTAGAATTCTTCCCTACCTGTTTCCTGGGCCGAGATCCCTGCATTCATCTCCAGCTGCATACAGCACTTCTGAGACCATTCGCATGGAAGCAAAACATTCTTGGGGTAAAACCGAAAGAGAAAAGCCTGGCACCCCATTGCACTGGCCATCTGATCTAACTTCTGTAGACAGTCAAAATGCTCCTTAGAAATCTTCCCTACCTCTTTCCTGGGCCGAGATCCATGCATTCATCTCCAGCTGCATCCACCACTTCTGAGACCATTCGCATGGAAGCAAAACATTCTTGGGGTAAAACCGAAAGGGAAAAGCCTGGCACCCCATTGCATTGGCCATCTGATCTAACTTCTGGAGACAGTCAAAATGCTCCTTAGAATTCTTCCCTACCTCTTTCCTGGGCCGAGATCCATGCATTCATCTCCACCGGCATCCACCACTTCTGAGACCATTCGCATGGAAGCAAAACATTCTTGGGGTAAAACCGAAAGGGAAAAGCGTGGCACCCCATTGCATTGGTCATCTCACCTAACTTCTGGAGACAGTCAAAATGCTCCTTAGAATTCTTCCCTACCTCTTTCCTGGGCCGAGATCCATGCATTCATCTCCAGCTGCATACAGCACTTCTGAGACAATTCGCATGGAAGCAAAACATTCTTGGGGTAAAACTGAAAGGGAAAAGCCTGGCACCCCATTGCATTGGCCATCTGATCTAACTTCTGGAGACAGTCAAAATGCTCCTTAGAATTCTTCCCTACCTCTTTCCTGGGCCGAGATCCATGCATTCATCTCCAGCCGCATACAGCACTTCTGAGACCATTCGCATGGAAGCAAAACATTCTTGGGGTAAAACCGAAAGGGAAAAGCCTGGCACCCCATTGCATTGGCCATCTGATCTAACTTCTGGAGACAGTCAAAATGCTCCTTAGAATTCTTCCCTACCTCTTTCCTGGGCCGAGATCCATGCATTCATCTCCAGCTGCATCCACCACTTCTGAGGCAATTCGCATGGATGCAAAACATTCTTGGGGTAAAACTGAAAGGGAAAAGCCTGGCACCCCGTTGCATTGGCCATCTGATCTCACTTCTGGAGACAGTCAAAATGCTCCTTAGAATTCTTCCCTACCTCTTTCCCGGGCCGAGATCCATGCCTTCATCTCCAGCTGCATACAGCACTTCTGAGACAATTCGAATGGAAGCAAAGCATTCTTGGAGTAAATCCGAAAGGGAAAAGCCTGGCACCCCATTGCATTGGCCATCTGATCTAACTTCTGGAGACAGTCAAAATGCTCCTTAGAATTCTTCCCCACCGCGTTCCTGGGCCGAGATCCATGCATTCATCTCCAGCCGCATCCAGCACTTCTGAGACCATTTGCATGGAAGCAAAACATTCTTGGGGTAAAACCGAAAGGGAAAAGCCTGGCACCCCATTGCATTGGCCATCTGATCTAACTTCTGGAGACAGTCAAAATGCTCCTTAGAATTCTTCCCTACCTCTTTCCTGGGCCGAGATCCATGCATTCATCTCCAGCTGCATACAGCACTTCTGAGACCATTCGCATGGAAGCAAAACATTCTTGGGGTAAAACCGAAAGGGAAAAGCCTGGCACCCCATTGCATTGGCCATCTGATCTAACTTCTGAAGACAATCAAAATGCTCCTTAGAATTCTTCCCTACCTCTTTCCTGGGCCGAGATCCCTGCATTCATCTCCAGCTGCATCCAGCACTTCTGAGACAATTCGAATGGAGCAAAACATTCTTGGGGTAAAACCGAAAGGGAAAAGCCTGGCACCCCATTGCATTGGCCATCTGATCTAACTTCTGGAGACAGTCAAAATGCTCCTTAGAATTCTTCCCTACCTCTTTCCTGGGCCGAGATCCATGCATTCATCTCCAGCTGCATCCAGCACTTCTGAGACCATTCGCATGGAAGCAAAACATTCTTGGGGTGAAAACGAAAGGGAAAAGCCTGGCACCCCATTGCATTGGCCATCTGATCTAACTTCTGGAGACAGTCAAAATGCTCCTTAGAATTCTTCCCCACTGCTTTCCTGGGCCAAGATCCATGCATTCATCTCCAGCTGCATCCAGCACTTCTGAGACCATTCGCATGGAAGCAAACCATTCTTGGGGTAAAACCGAAAGGGAAAAGCCTGGCACCCCATTGCATTGGCCATCTGATCTAACTTCTGGAGACAGTCAAAATGCTCCTTAGAATTCTTCCCTACCTCTTTCCTGGGCCGAGATCCATGCATTCATCTCCAGCTGCATCCAGCACTTCTGAGACCATTCGCATGGAAGCAAACCATTCTTGGGGTAAAACCGAAAGGGAAAAGCCTGGCACCCCATTGCATTGGCCATCTGATCTAACTTCTGGAGACAGTCAAAATGCTCCTTAGAATTCTTCCCTACCTCTTTCCTGGGCCGAGATCCATGCATTCATCTCCAGCTCCATCCACCACTTCTGAGACCATTCGCATGGAAGCAAAACATTCTTGGGGTAAAACCGAAAGGGAAAAGCCTGGCACCCCATTGCATTGGCCATCTGATCTAACTTCTGAAGACAGTCAAAATGCTCCTTAGAATTCTTCCCTACCTCTTTCCTGGGCCGAGATCCATGCATTCGTCTCCAGCTGCATACAGCACTTCTGAGAGAATTCGCATGGAAGCAAACCATTCTTGGGGTAAACCCGAAAGCGAAAAGCCTGGCACCCCATTGCATTGGCCATCTGATCTAACTTCTGGAGACAGTCAAAATGCTCCTTAGAATTCTTCCCTACCTCTTTCCTGGGCCGAGATCCATGCATTCATCTCCAGCTGCATCCACCACTTCTGAGACCATTCGCATGGAAGCAAAACATTCTTGGGGTAAAATCGAAAGCGAAAAGCCTGGCACCCCATTGCATTGGCCATCTGATCTAACTTCTGAAGACAGTCAAAATGCTCCTTAGAATTCTTCCCTACCTCTTTCCTGGGCCGAGATCCATGCATTCATCTCCAGCTGCATACTGCACTTCTGAGACCAATCGAATGGAAGCAAAACATTCTTGGGGTAAAACCGAAAGGGAAAAGCCTGGCACCCCATTGCATTGTCCATCTGATCTCATTCATGGAGACAGTCAAAATGCTCCTTAGAATTCTTCCCTACCTCTTTCCTGGGCCGAGATCCATGCATTCATCTCCAGCTGCATCCAGCACTTCTGAGACCATTTGCATGGAAGCAAAACATTCTTGGGGTAAAACCGAAAGGGAAAAGCCTGGCACCCCATTGCATTGGCCATCTGATCTAACTTCTGGAGACAGTCAAAATGCTCCTTAGAATTCTTCCCTACCTCTTTCCTGGGCCGAGATCCATGCATTCATCTCCAGCTGCATCCAGCACTTCTGAGACCATTCGCATGGAAGCAAAACATTCTTGGGGTAAAACCGAAAGGGAAAAGCCTGGCACCCCATTGCATTGGCCATCTGATCTAACTTCTGGAGACAGTCAAAATGCTCCTTAGAATTCTTCCCTACCTCTTTCCTGGGCCGAGATCCATGCATTCATCTCCAGCTGCATCCAGCACTTCTGAGAGAATTGGCATGGAAGCAAAACATTCGTGCGGTAAAACCGAAAGGGAAAAGCCTGGCACCCCATTGCATTGGCCATCTGATCTAACTTCTGGAGACAGTCAAAATGCTCCTTAGAATTCTTCCCTACCTCTTTCCTGGGCCGAGATCCATGCATTCATCTCCAGCTGCATACTGCACTTCTGAGACCATTCGCATGGAAGCAAACCATTCTTGGGGTGAAACCGAAAGGGAAAAGCCTGGCACCCCATTGCATTGGCCATCTGATCTAACTTCTGGAGACAGTCAAAATGCTCCTTAGAATTCTTCCCCACTGCTTTCCTGGGCCGAGATCCCTGCATTCATCTCCAGCTGCATACAGCACTTCTGAGACCATTCGCATGGAAGCAAAACATTCTTGGGGTAAAACCGAAAGAGAAAAGCCTGGCACCCCATTGCACTGGCCATCTGATCTAACTTCTGTAGACAGTCAAAATGCTCCTTAGAAATCTTCCCTACCTCTTTCCTGGGCCGAGATCCATGCATTCATCTCCAGCTGCATCCACCACTTCTGAGACCATTCGCATGGAAGCAAAACATTCTTGGGGTAAAACCGAAAGGGAAAAGCCTGGCACCCCATTGCATTGGCCATCTGATCTAACTTCTGGAGACAGTCAAAATGCTCCTTAGAATTCTTCCCTACCTCTTTCCTGGGCCGAGATCCATGCATTCATCTCCACCGGCATCCACCACTTCTGAGACCATTCGCATGGAAGCAAAACATTCTTGGTGTAAAACCGAAAGCGAAAAGCCTGGCACCCCATTGCATTGGCCATCTGATCTAACTTCTGAAGACAGTCAAAATGCTCCTTAGAATTCTTCCCTACCTCTTTCCTGGGCCGAGATCCATGCATTCGTCTCCAGCTGCATACAGCACTTCTCAGACAATTCGAATGGAATCAAAACATTCTTGGGGTAAAACCGAAAGGGAAAAGCCTGGCACCCCATTGCATTGGCCATCTGATCTCACTTCTGGAGACAGTCAAAATGCTCCTTAGAATTCTTCCCTACCTGTTTCCTGGGCCGAGATCCATGCATTCATCTCCAGCTGCATACAGCACTTCTGAGACCATTCGCATGGAAGCAAAACATTCTTGGGGTAAAACCGAAAGGGAAAAGCGTGGCACCCCATTGCATTGGCCATCTCACCTAACTTCTGGAGACAGTCAAAATGCTCCTTAGAATTCTTCCCTACCTCTTTCCTGGGCCGAGATCCATGCATTCATCTCCAGCTGCATACAGCACTTCTGAGACAATTCGCATGGAAGCAAAACATTCTTGGGGTAAAACTGAAAGGGAAAAGCCTGGCACCCCATTGCATTGGCCATCTGATCTAACTTCTGGAGACAGTCAAAATGCTCCTTAGAATTCTTCCCTACCTCTTTCCTGCGCCGAGATCCATGCATTCATCTCCAGCCGCATACAGCACTTCTGAGACCATTCGCATGGAAGCAAAACATTCTTGGGGTAAAACCGAAAGGGAAAAGCCTGGCACCCCATTGCATTGGCCATCTGATCTAACTTCTGGAGACAGTCGAAATGCTCCTTAGAATTCTTCCCTACCTCTTTCCTGGGCCGAGATCCATGCATTCATCTCCAGCTGCATACAGCACTTCTGAGACAATTCGCATGGAAGCAAACCATTCTTGGGGTAAACCCGAAAGCGAAAAGCCTGGCACCCCATTGCATTGGCCATCTGATCTAACTTCTGGAGACAGTCAAAATGCTCCTTAGAATTCTTCCCCACTGCTTTCCTGGGCCGAGATCCATGCATTCATCTCCAGCTGCATCCAGCACTTCTGAGACCATTCGCATGGAAGCAAAACATTCTTGGGGTAAAACCGAAAGGGAAAAGCCTGGCACCCCATTGCATTGTCCATCTGATCTCATTCATGGAGACAGTCAAAATGCTCCTTAGAATTCTTCCCTACCTCTTTCCTGGGCCGAGATCCATGCATTCATCTCCAGCTGCATCCAGCACTTCTGAGACAATTCGCATGGAAGCAAAACATTCGTGCGGTAAAACCGAAAGGGAAAAGCCTGGCACCCCATTGCATTGGCCATCTGATCTAACTTCTGGAGACAGTCAAAATGCTCCTTAGAATTCTTCCCTACCTCTTTCCTGGGCCGAGATCCATGCATTCATCTCCAGCTGCATACTGCACTTCTGAGACCATTCGCATGGAAGCAAACCATTCTTGGGGTGAAACCGAAAGGGAAAAGCCTGGCACCCCATTGCATTGGCCATCTGATCTAACTTCTGGAGACAGTCAAAATGCTCCTTAGAATTCTTCCCTACCTGTTTCCTGGGCCGAGATCCCTGCATTCATCTCCAGCTGCATACAGCACTTCTGAGACCATTCGCACGGAAGCAAAACATTCTTGGGGTAAAACCGAAAGAGAAAAGCCTGGCACCCCATTGCACTGGCCATCTGATCTAACTTCTGTAGACAGTCAAAATGCTCCTTAGAAATCTTCCCTACCTCTTTCCTGGGCCGAGATCCATGCATTCATCTCCAGCTGCATCCACCACTTCTGAGACCATTCGCATGGAAGCAAAACATTCTTGGGGTAAAACCGAAAGGGAAAAGCCTGGCACCCCATTGCATTGGCCATCTGATCTAACTTCTGGAGACAGTCAAAATGCTCCTTAGAATTCTTCCCTACCTCTTTCCTGGGCCGAGATCCATGCATTCATCTCCACCGGCATCCACCACTTCTGAGACCATTCGCATGGAAGCAAAACATTCTTGGGGTAAAACCGAAAGGGAAAAGCCTGGCACCCCATTGCATTGGCCATCTGATCTAACTTCTGAAGACAGTCAAAATGCTCCTTAGAATTCTTCCCTACCTCTTTCCTGGGCCGAGATCCATGCATTCGTCTCCAGCTGCATACAGCACTTCTGAGACAATTCGAATGGAATCAAAACATTCTTGGGGTAAAACCGAAAGTGAGAAGCCTGGCACCCCATTGCATTGGCCATCTGATCTAACTTCTGGAGACAGTCAAAATGCTCCTTAGAATTCTTCCCTACCTCTTTCCTGGGCCGAGATCCATGCATTCATCTCCAGCTGCATACAGCACTTCTGAGACCATTCGCATGGAAGCAAAACATTCTTGGGGTAAAACCGAAAGGGAAAAGCGTGGCACCCCATTGCATTGGCCATCTCACCTAACTTCTGGAGACAGTCAAAATGCTCCTTAGAATTCTTCCCTACCTCTTTCCTGGGCCGAGATCCATGCATTCATCTCCAGCTGCATACAGCACTTCTGAGACAATTCGCATGGAAGCAAAACATTCTTGGGGTAAAACCAAAAGGGAAAAGCCTGGCACCCCATTGCATTGGCCATCTGATCTAACTTCTGGAGACAGTCAAAATGCTCCTTAGAATTCTTCCCTACCTCTTTCCTGGGCCGAGATCCATGCATTCATCTCCAGCCGCATACAGCACTTCTGAGACCATTCGCATGGAAGCAAAACATTCTTGGGGTAAAACCGAAAGGGAAAAGCCTGGCACCCCATTGCATTGGCCATCTGATCTAACTTCTGGAGACAGTCAAAATGCTCCTTAGAATTCTTCCCTACCTCTTTCCTGGGCCGAGATCCATGCATTCATCTCCAGCTGCATCCACCACTTCTGAGGCAATTCGCATGGATGCAAAACATTCTTGGGGTAAAACCGAAAGGGAAAAGCCTGGCAACCCGTTGCATTGGCCATCTGATCTCACTTCTGGAGACAGTCAAAATGCTCCTTAGAATTCTTCCCTACCTCTTTCCCGGGCCGAGATCCATGCCTTCATCTCCAGCTGCATACAGCACTTCTGAGACAATTCGAATGGAAGCAAAGCATTCTTGGAGTAAATCCGAAAGGGAAAAGCCTGGCACCCCATTGCATTGGCCATCTGATCTAACTTCTGGAGACAGTCAAAATGCTCCTTAGAATTCTTCCCCACCGCGTTCCTGGGCCGAGATCCATGCATTCATCTCCAGCTGCATCCAGCACTTCTGAGACCATTTGCATGGAAGCAAAACATTCTTGGGGTAAAACCAAAAGGGAAAAGCCTGGCACCCCATTGCATTGGCCATCTGATCTAACTTCTGGAGACAGTCAAAATGCTCCTTAGAATTCTTCCCTACCTCTTTCCTGGGCCGAGATCCATGCATTCATCCCCAGCTGCATACCGCACTTCTGAGACCATTCGAATGGAAGCAAAACATTCTTGGGGTAAAACCGAAAGGGAAAAGCCTGGCACCCCATTGCATTGGCCATCTGATCTAACTTCTGGAGGCAGTCAAAATGCTCCTTAGAATTCTTCCCTACCTCTTTCCTGGGCCGAGATCCATGCATTCATCTCCAGCTGCATCCAGCACTACTGAGACCATTCGCATGGAAGCAAAACATTCTTGGGGTAAAACCGAAAGGGAAAAGCCTGGCACCCCATTGCATTGGCCATCTGATCTAACTTCTGAAGACAGTCAAAATGCTCCTTAGAATTCTTCCCTACCTCTTTCCTGGGCCGAGATCCATGCATTCATCTCCAGCTGCATCCAGCACTTCTGAGACAATTCGAATGGAGCAAAACATTCTTGGGGTAAAACCGAAAGCGAAAAGCCTGGCACCCCATTGCATTGGCCATCTGATCTAACTTCTGGAGACAGTCAAAATGCTCCTTAGAATTCTTCCCTACCTCTTTCCTGGGCCGAGATCCATGCATTCATCTCCAGCTGCATCCAGCATTTCTGAGACCATTCGCATGGAAGCAAAACATTCTTGGGGTAAAACCGAAAGGGAAAAGCCTGGCACCCCATTGCATTGGCCATCTGATCTAACTTCTGGAGACAGTCAAAATGCTCCTTAGAATTCTTCCCTACCTCTTTCCTGGGCCGAGATCCCTGCATTCATCTCCAGCTGCATACAGCACTTCTGAGACCATTCGCATGGAAACAAAACATTTTTGGGGTAAAACCGAAAGGGAAAAGCCTGGCACCCCATTGCATTGGCCATCTGATCTAACTTCTGGAGACAGTCAAAATGCTCCTTAGAATTCTTCCTTCCCTCTTTCCTGGGCCGAGATCCATGCATTCATCTCCAGCTGCATCCAGCACTTCTGAGACCATTCGCATGGGAGCAAAACATTCCTGGGGTAAAACCGAAAGAGAAAAGCCTGGCACCCCATTGCATTGGCCATCTGATCTAACTTCTGGAGACAGTCAAAATGCTCCTTAGAATTCTTCGCTACCTCTTTCCTGGGCCGAGATCCATGCCTTCATCTCCAGCTGCATACAGCACTTCTGAGACAATTCGCATGGAAGCAAAACATTCCTGGAGTAAAACCGAAAGAGAAAAGCCTGGCACCCCATTGCATTGGCCATCTGATCTAACTTCTGAAGACAGTCAAAATGCTCATTAGAATTCTTCCCTACCTCTTTCCTGGGCCGAGATCCATGCATTCATCTCCAGCTGCATCCAGCACTTCTGAGACCATTCGCATGGAGCAAAACATTCTTGGGGTAAAACCGAAAGCGAAAAGCCTGGCACCCCATTGCATTGGCCATCTGATCTAACTTCTGGAGACAGTCAAAATGCTCCTTAGAATTCTTCCCTACCTCTTTCCTGCGCCGAGATCCATGCCTTCATCTCCAGCTTCATACAGCACTTCTGAGACCATTCGCATGGAAGCAAAACATTCTTGGGGTAAAACCGAAAGGGAAAAGCTTGGCACCCCATTGCATTGGCCATCTGATTTAACTTCTGGAGACAGTCAAAATGCTCCTTAGAATTCTTCCCCACCGCGTTCCTGGGCGGAGATCCATGCATTCATCTCCAGCTGCATCCAGCACTTCTGAGACCTTTCGCATGGAAGCAAAACATTCTTGGGGTAAAACCGAAAGGGAAAAGCCTGGCACCCCATTGCATTGGCCATCTGATCTAATTCGTGGAGACAGTCAAAATGCTCCTTAGAATTCTTCCCTACCTCTTTCCCGGGCCGAGATCCATGCATTCATCTCCAGCTGCATCCAGCACTTCTGAGACCATTCGCATGGAAGCAAAACATTCTTGGGGTAAAACCGAAAGCGAAAAGCCTGGCACCCCATTGCATTGGCCATCTGATCTCACTTCTGGAGACAGTCAAAATGCTCCTTAGAATTCTTCCCTACCTCTTTCCTGGGCCGAGATCCATGCATTCATCTCCAGCTGCATCCACCACTTCTGAGACAATTCGCATGGAAGCAAAACATTCGTGCGGTAAAACCGAAAGGGAAAAGCCTGGCACCCCATTGCATTGGCCATCTGATCTAACTTCTGAAGACAGTCAAAATGCTCCTTAGAATTCTTCCCTACCTCTTTCCTGGGCCGAGATCCATGCATTCATCTCCAGCTGCATCCAGCACTTCTGAGACAATTCGAATGGAGCAAAACATTCTTGGGGTAAAACCGAAAGCGAAAAGCCTGGCACCCCATTGCATTGGCCATCTGATCTAACTTCTGGAGACAGTCAAAATGCTCCTTAGAATTCTTCCCTACCTCTTTCCTGGGCCGAGATCCATGCATTCATCTCCAGCTGCATACAGCATTTCTGAGACCATTCGCATGGAAGCAAAACATTCTTGGGGTAAAACCGAAAGGGAAAAGCCTGGCACCCCATTGCATTGGCCATCTGATCTAACTTCTGGAGACAGTCAAAATGCTCCTTAGAATTCTTCCCTACCTCTTTCCTGGGCGGAGATCCCTGCATTCATCTCCAGCTGCATACAGCACTTCTGAGACCATTCGCATGGAAACAAAACATTTTTGGGGTAAAACCGAAAGGGAAAAGCCTGGCACCCCATTGCATTGGCCATCTGATCTAACTTCTGGAGACAGTCAAAATGCTCCTTAGAATTCTTCCTTCCCTCTTTCCTGGGCCGAGATCCATGCATTCATCTCCAGCTGCATCCAGCACTTCTGAGACCATTCGCATGGGAGCAAAACATTCCTGGGGTAAAACCGAAAGAGAAAAGCCTGGCACCCCATTGCATTGGCCATCTGATCTAACTTCTGGAGACAGTCAAAATGCTCCTTAGAATTCTTCGCTACCTCTTTCCTGGGCCGAGATCCATGCCTTCATCTCCAGCTGCATACAGCACTTCTGAGACAATTCGCATGGAAGCAAAACATTCCTGGAGTAAAACCGAAAGAGAAAAGCCTGGCACCCCATTGCATTGGCCATCTGATCTCATTTCTGGAGACAGTCAAAATGCTCCTTAGAATTCTTCCCTACCTCTTTCCTGGGCCGAGATCCATGCATTCATCTCCATGTGCATACAGCACTTCTGAGACCATTCGCATGGAAGCAAAACATTCTTGGGGTAAAACCGAAAGGGAAAAGCCTGGCACCCCATTGCATTGGCCATCTGATCTAACTTCTGGAGACAGTCAAAATGCTCCTTAGAATTCTTCCCTACCTCTTTCCTGGGCCGAGATCCATGCATTCATCTCCAGCTGCATACTGCACTTCTGAGACCATTCGAATGGAAGCAAAACATTCTTGGGGTAAAACCGAAAGGGAAAAGCCTGGCACCCCATTGCATTGGCCATCTCATCTAACTTCTGGAGACAGTCAAAATGCTCCTTAGAATTCTTCCCTACCTCTTTCCTGGGCCGGAATCCATGCATTCATCTCCCACTGCATCCAGCACTTCTGACACGATTCGAATGGAAGCAAAGCATTCTTGGGGTAAAACCGAAAGGGAAAAGCCTGGCACCCCATTGCATTGGCCATCTGATCTAACTTCTGGAGACAGTCAAAATGCTCCTTAGAATTCTTCCCCACTGCTTTCCTGGGCCGAGATCCATGCATTCATCTCCAGCTGCATACAGCACTTCTGAGACCATTCGCATGGAAGCAAAACATTCTTGGGGTAAAACCGAAAGGGAAAAGCCTTGCACCCCATTGCATTGTCCATCTGATCTAATTCGTGGAGACAGTCAAAATGCTCCTTAGAATTCTTCCCTACCTCTTTCCCGGGCCGAGATCCATGCATTCATCTCCAGCTGCATCCAGCACTTCTGAGACCATTCGCTTGGAAGCAAAACATTCTTGAGGTAAAACCGAAAGGGAAAAGCCTGGCACCCCATTGCATTGGCCATCTGATCTAACTTCTGGAGACAGTCAAAATGCTCCTTAGAATTCTTCCCTACCTCTTTCCTGGGCCGAGATCCCTGCATTCATCTCCAGCTGCATACCGCACTTCTGAGCAATTCGCATGGAAGCAAAGCATTCTTGGGGTAAAACCGAAAGGGAAAAGCCTGGCACCCCATTGCATTGGCCATCTGATCTCACTTCTGGAGACAGTCAAAATGCTCCTTAGAATTCTTCCCTACCTCTTTCCCGGGCCAAGATCCATGCCTTCATCTCCAGCTGCATACAGCACTTCTGAGTAATTCGAATGGAAGCAAAGCATTCTTGGGGTAAAACCGAAAGGGAAAAGCCTGGCACCCCATTGCATTGGCCATCTGATCTAATTCGTGGAGACAGTCAAAATGCTCCTTAGAATTCTTCCCTACCTCTTTCCCGGGCCGAGATCCATGCATTCATCTCCAGCTGCATCCAGCACTTCTGAGACAATTCGCATGGAAGCAAAACATTCTTGGGGTAAAACCGAAAGGGAAAAGCCTGGCACCCCATTGCATCGGCCATCTGATCTCACTTCTGGAGACAGTCAAAATGCTCCTTAGAATTCTTCCCCACTGCTTTCCTGGGCCGAGATCCATGCATTCATCTCCAGCTGCATACAGCACTTCTGAGACCATTCGCATGGAAACAAAACATTCTTGGGGTAAAAACGAAAGGGAAAAGCCTGGCACCCCATTGCATTGGCCATCTGATCTAACTTCTGGAGACAGTCAAAATGCTCCTTAGAATTCTTCCCTACCTCTTTCCTGGGCCGAGATCCCTGCATTCATCTCCAGCTGCATACAGCACTTCTGAGACAATTCGCATGGAAGCAAAACATTCTTGGGGTAAAACCGAAAGGGAAAAGCTTGGCACCCCATTGCATTGGCCATCTGATCTAACTTCTGGAGACAGTCAAAATGCTCCTTAGAATTCTTCCCCACCGCGTTCCTGGGCCGACATCCATGCATTCATCTCCAGCTGCATCCAGCACTTCTGAGACCATTCGCATGGAAGCAAAACATTCTTGGGGTAAAACCGAAAGCGAAAAGCCTGGCACCCCATTGCATTGGCCATCTGATCTCACTTCTGGAGACAGTCAAAATGCTCCTTAGAATTCTTCCCTACCTCTTTCCTGGGCCGAGATCCATGCATTCATCTCCAGCTGCATCCACCACTTCTGAGACAATTCGCATGGAAGCAAAACATTCGTGCGGTAAAACCGAAAGGGAAAAGCCTGGCACCCCATTGCATTGGCCATCTGATCTAACTTCTGAAGACAGTCAAAATGCTCCTTAGAATTCTTCCCTACCTCTTTCCTGGGCCGAGATCCATGCATTCATCTCCAGCTGCATCCAGCACTTCTGAGACAATTCGAATGGAGCAAAACATTCTTGGGGTAAAACCGAAAGCGAAAAGCCTGGCACCCCATTGCATTGGCCATCTGATCTAACTTCTGGAGACAGTCAAAATGCTCCTTAGAATTCTTCCCTACCTCTTTCCTGGGCCGAGATCCATGCATTCATCTCCAGCTGCATCCAGCATTTCTGAGACCATTCGCATGGAAGCAAAACATTCTTGGGGTAAAACCGAAAGGTAAAAGCCTGGCACCCCATTGCATTGGCCATCTGATCTAACTTCTGGAGACAGTCAAAATGCTCCTTAGAATTCTTCCCTACCTCTTTTCTGGGCCGAGATCCCTGCATTCATCTCCAGCTGCATACAGCACTTCTGAGACCATTCGCATGGAAACAAAACATTTTTGGGGTAAAACCGAAAGGGAAAAGCCTGGCACCCCATTGCATTGGCCATCTGATCTAACTTCTGGAGACAGTCAAAATGCTCCTTAGAATTCTTCCTTCCCTCTTTCCTGGGCCGAGATCCATGCATTCATCTCCAGCTGCATCCAGCACTTCTGAGACCATTCGCATGGGAGCAAAACATTCCTGGGGTAAAACCGAAAGAGAAAAGCCTGGCACCCCATTGCATTGGCCATCTGATCTAACTTCTGGAGACAGTCAAAATGCTCCTTAGAATTCTTCGCTACCTCTTTCCTGGGCCGAGATCCATGCCTTCATCTCCAGCTGCATACAGCACTTCTGAGACAATTCGCATGGAAGCAAAACATTCCTGGAGTAAAACCGAAAGAGAAAAGCCTGGCACCCCATTGCATTGGCCATCTGATCTCATTTCTGGAGACAGTCAAAATGCTCCTTAGAATTCTTCCCTACCTCTTTCCTGGGCCGAGATCCATGCATTCATCTCCATGTGCATACAGCACTTCTGAGACCATTCGCATGGAAGCAAAACATTCTTGGGGTAAAACCGAAAGGGAAAAGCCTGGCACCCCATTGCATTGGCCATCTGATCTAACTTCTGGAGACAGTCAAAATGCTCCTTAGAATTCTTCCCTACCTCTTTCCTGGGCCGAGATCCATGCATTCATCTCCAGCTGCATACTGCACTTCTGAGACCATTCGAATGGAAGCAAAACATTCTTGGGGTAAAACCGAAAGGGAAAAGCCTGGCACCCCATTGCATTGGCCATCTCATCTAACTTCTGGAGACAGTCAAAATGCTCCTTAGAATTCTTCCCTACCTCTTTCCTGGGCCGGAATCCATGCATTCATCTCCCGCTGCATACAGCACTTCTGACACGATTCGAATGGAAGCAAAACATTCTTGAGGTAAAACCGAAAGGGAAAAGCCTGGCACCCCATTGCATTGGCCATCTGATCTCACTTCTGGAGACAGTCAAAATGCTCCTTAGAATTCTTCCCTACCTCTTTCCTGGGCCGAGATCCATGCATTCATTTCCAGCTGCATCCAGCACTTCTGAGACCATTCGCTTGGAAGCAAAACATTCTTGAGGTAAAACCGAAAGGGAAAAGCCTTGCACCCCATTGCATTGTCCATCTGATCTAATTCGTGGAGACTGTCAAAATGCTCCTTAGAATTCTTCCCTACCTCTTTCCCGGGCCGAGATCCATGCATTCATCTCCAGCTGCATCCAGCACTTCTGAGACCATTCGCATGGAAGCAAAGCATTCTTGGGGTAAAACCGAAAGGGAAAAGCCTGGCACCCCATTGCATTGGCCATCTGATCTCACTTCTGGAGACAGTCAAAATGCTCCTTAGAATTCTTCCCTACCTCTTTCCCGGGCCGAGATCCATGCCTTCATCTCCAGCTGCATACAGCACTTCTGAGTAATTCGAATGGAAGCAAAGCATTCTTGGGGTAAAACCGAAAGGGAAAAGCCTGGCACCCCATTGCATTGGCCATCTGATCTAATTCGTGGAGACAGTCAAAATGCTCCTTAGAATTCTTCCCTACCTCTTTCCCGGGCCGAGATCCATGCATTCATCTCCAGCTGCATCCAGCACTTCTGAGACAATTCGCATGGAAGCAAAACATTCTTGGGGTAAAACCGAAAGGGAAAAGCCTGGCACCCCATTGCATCGGCCATCTGATCTCACTTCTGGAGACAGTCAAAATGCTCCTTAGAATTCTTCCCCACTGCTTTCCTGGGCCGAGATCCCTGCATTCATCTCCAGCTGCATACAGCACTTCTGAGACCATTCGCATGGAAACAAAACATTCTTGGGGTAAAAACGAAAGGGAAAAGCCTGGCACCCCATTGCATTGGCCATCTGATCTAACTTCTGGAGACAGTCAAAATGCTCCTTAGAATTCTTCCCTACCTCTTTCCTGGGCCGAGATCCCTGCATTCATCTCCAGCTGCATACAGCACTTCTGAGACAATTCGCATGGAAGCAAAACATTCTTGGGGTAAAACCGAAAGGGAAAAGCTTGGCACCCCATTGCATAGGCCATCTGATCTAACTTCTGGAGACAGTCAAAATGCTCCTTAGAATTCTTCCCCACCGCGTTCCTGGGCCGAGATCCATGCATTCATCTCCAGCTGCATCCAGCACTTCTGAGACCATTCGCATGGAAGCAAAACATTCTTGGGGTAAAACCGAAAGGGAAAAGCCTGGCACCCCATTGCATTGGCCATCTGATCTAACTTCTGGAGACAGTCAAAATGCTCCTTAGAATTCTTCCCTACCTCTTTCCTGGGCCGAGATCCATGCATTCATCTCCAGCTGCATCCAGCACTTCTGAGACCATTCGCATGGAAGCAAAACATTCTTGGGGTAAAACCGAAAGGGAAAAGCCTGGCACCCCATTGCATTGGCCATCTGATCTAATTCGTGGAGACAGTCAAAATGCTCCTTAGAATTCTTCCCTACCTCTTTCCCGGGCCGAGATCCATGCATTCATCTCCAGCTGCATCCAGAACTTCTGAGACAATTCGCATGGAAGCAAACCATTCTTGGGGTAAAACCGAAAGGGAAAAGCCTGGCACCCCATTGCATTGGCCATCTGATCTAACTTCTGGAGACAGTCAAAATGCTCCTTAGAATTCTTCCCTACCTCTTTCCTGGGCCGAGATCCATGCATTCATCTCCAGCTGCATCCAGCACTTCTGAGACAATTCGCATGGAAGCAAAACATTCTTGGGGTAAAACCGAAAGGGAAAAGCCAGCACCCCATTGCATTGTGCATCTGATCTAATTCGTGGAGACAGTCAAAATGCTCCTTAGAATTCTTCCCTACCTCTTTCCTGGGCCGAGATCCATGCATTCATCTCCAGCTGCATCCAGCACTCCTGAGACAATTCGCATGGAAGCAAAACATTCTTGGGGTAAAACCGAAAGGGAAAAGCCTGGCACCCCATTGCATTGGCCATCTGATCTAACTTCTGGAGACAGTCAAAATGCTCCTTAGAATTCTTCCCTACCTCTTTCCTGGGCTGAGATCCATGCATTCATCTCCAGCTGCATCCAGCACTTCTGAGACCATTCGCATGGAAGCAAAACATTCTTGGGGTAAAACCGAAACGGAAAAGCCTGGCACCCCATTGCATTGGCCATCTGATCTCACTTCTGGAGACAGTCAAAATGCTCCTTAGAATTCTTCCCTACCTCTTTCCTGGGCCGAGATCCATGCATTCATCTCCAGCTGCATCCACCACTTCTGAGACCATTCGCATGGAAGCAAAACATTCTTGGGGTAAAACCGAAAGGGAAAAGCCTGGCTCCCCATTGCATTGGCCATCTGATCTAACTTCTGAAGACAGTCAAAATGCTCCTTAGAATTCTTCCCTACCTCTTTCCTGGGCCGAGATCCATACATTCATCTCCAGCTGCATACAGCACTTCTGAGACAATTCGAATGGAGCAAAACATTCTTGGGGTAAAACCAAAAGCGAAAAGCCTGGCACCCCATTGCATTGGCCATCTGATCTAACTTCTGGAGACAGTCAAAATGCTCCTTAGAATTCTTCCCTACCTCTTTCCTGGGCCGAGATCCATGCATTCATCTCCAGCTGCATCCAGCATTTCTGAGACAATTCACATGGAAGCAAAACATTCTTGGGGTAAAACCGAAAGGGAAAAGCCTGGCACCCCATTGCATTGGCCATCTGATCTAACTTCTGGAGACAGTCAAAATGCTCCTTAGAATTCTTCCTCACCGCTTTCCTGGGCCGAGATCCATGCATTCATCTCCAGCTGCATACAGCACTTCTGAGACCATTCGCATGGAAGCAAACCATTCTTGGGGTAAAACCGAAAGGGAAAAGCCTGGCACCCCATTGCATTGGCCATCTGATCTAACTTCTGGAGACAGTCAAAATGCTCCTTAGAATTCTTCCCTACCTCTTTCCTGGGCTGAGATCCATGCATTCATCTCCAGCTGCATCCAGCACTTCTGAGACCATTCGCATGGAAGCAAAACATTCTTGGGGTAAAACCGAAAGGGAAAAGCCTGGCACCCCATTGCATTGGCCATCTGATCTAACTTCTGGAGACAGTCAAAATGCTCCTTAGAATTCTTCCCTACCTCTTTCCTGGGCCGAGATCCATGCATTCATCTCCAGCTGCATCCAGCACTTCTGACACCATTCGAATGGAAGCAAAACATTCTTGGGGTAAAACCGAAAGGGAAAAGCCTGGCACCCCATTGCATTGGCCATCTCATCTAACTTCTGGAGACAGTCAAAATGCTCCTTAGAATTCTTCCCCACCGCGTTCCTGGGCCGGAATCCATGCATTCATCTCCAGCTGCATCCAGCACTTCTGACACGATTCGAATGGAAGCAAAGCATTCTTGGGGTAAAACCGAAAGGGAAAAGCCTGGCACCCCATTGCATTGGCCATCTGATCTAATTCGTGGAGACAGTCAAAATGCTCCTTAGAATTCTTCCCCACTGCTTTCCTGGGCCGAGATCCATGCATTCATCTCCAGATGCATACAGCACTTCTGAGACAATTCGCATGGAAGCAAAACATTCTTGGGGTAAAACCGAAAGAAAAAAGCCTTGCACCCCATTGCATTGTCCATCTGATCTAATTCGTGTAGACTGTCAAAATGCTCCTTAGAATTCTTCCCTACCTCTTACCCGGGCCGAGATCCATGCATTCATCTCCAGCTGCATTCAGCACTTCTGAGACAATTCGCATGGAAGCAAAACATTCTTGAGGTAAAACCGAAAGGGAAAAGCCTGGCACCCCATTGCATTGGCCATCTGATCTAACTTCTGGAGACAGTCAAAATGCTCCTTAGAATTCTTCCCTACCTCTTTCCTGGGCCGAGATCCCTGCATTCATCTCCAGCTGCATACCGCACTTCTGAGCAATTCGCATGGAAGCAAAGCATTCTTGGGGTAAAACCGAAAGGGAAAAGCCTGGCACCCCATTGCATTGGCCATCTGATCTCACTTCTGGAGACAGTCAAAATGCTCCTTAGAATTCTTCCCTACCTCTTTCCCGGGCCGAGATCCATGCCTTCATCTCCAGCTGCATACAGCACTTCTGAGTAATTCGAATGGAAGCAAAGCATTCTTGGGGTAAAACCGAAAGGGAAAAGCCTGGCACCCCATTGCATTGGCCATCTGATCTAATTCGTGGAGACAGTCAAAATGCTCCTTAGAATTCTTCCCTACCTCTTTCCCGGGCCGAGATCCATGCATTCATCTCCAGCTGCATCCAGCACTTCTGAGACAATTCGCATGGAAGCAAAGCATTCTTGGGGTAAAACCGAAAGGGAAAAGCCTGGCACCCCATTGCATTGGCCATCTGATCTCACTTCTGGAGACAGTCAAAATGCTCCTTAGAATTCTTCCCTACCTCTTTCCCGGGCCGAGATCCATGCCTTCATCTCCAGCTGCATACAGCACTTCTGAGTAATTCGAATGGAAGCAAAGCATTCTTGGGGTAAAACCGAAAGGGAAAAGCCTGGCACCCCATTGCATTGGCCATCTGATCTAATTCGTGGAGACAGTCAAAATGCTCCTTAGAATTCTTCCCTACCTCTTTCCCGGGCCGAGATCCATGCATTCATCTCCAGCTGCATCCAGCACTTCTGAGACAATTCGCATGGAAGCAAAACATTCTTGGGGTAAAACCGAAAGGGAAAAGCCTGGCACCCCATTGCATTGGCCATCTGATCTCACTTCTGGAGACAGTCGAAATGCTCCTTAGAATTCTTCCCCACTGCTTTCCTGGGCCGAGATCCATGCATTCATCTCCAGCTGCATACAGCACTTCTGAGACCATTCGCATGGAAGCAAAACATTCTTGGGGTAAAACCGAAAGGGAAAAGCCTGGCACCCCATTGCATTGGCCATCTGATCTAACTTCTGGAGACAGTCAAAATGCTCCTTAGAATTCTTCCCTACCTCTTTCCTGGGCCGAGATCCATGCATTCATCTCCAGCTGCATCCACCACTTCTGAGACAATTCGCATGGAAGAAAAACATTCTTGGGGTAAAACCGAAAGCGAAAAGCCTGGCACCCCATTGCATTGGCCATCTGATCTCACTTCTGGAGACAGTCAAAATGCCCCTTAGAATTCTTCCCTACCTCTTTCCTGGGCCGAGATCCATGCATTCATCTCCAGCTGCATTAAGCACTTCTGAGACCATTCGCATGGAAGCAAAACATTCTTGGGGTAAAACCGAAAGGGAAAAGCCTGGCACCCCATTGCATTGGCCATCTGATCTAACTTCTGGAGACAGTCAAAATGCTCCTTAGAATTTTTCCCCACTGCTTTCCTGGGCCGAGATCCATGCCTTCATCTCCAGATGCAGACAGCACTTCTGAGTAATTCGCATGAAAGCAAAGCATTCTTGGGGTAAAACCGAAAGGGAAAAGCCTGGCACCCCATTGCATTGGCCATCTGATCTACCTTCTGGAGACAGTCAAAATGCTCCTTAGAATTCTTCCCTACCTCTTTCCTGGGCCGAGATCCATGCATTCATCTCCAGCTGCATCCAGCACTTCTGAGACCATTCGCATGGAAGCAAAACATTCTTGGGGTAAAACCGAAAGGGAAAAGCCTGGCACCGCATTGCATTGGCCATCTGATCTAACTTCTGGAGACAGTCAAAATGCTCCTTAGAATTCTTCCCTACCTCTTTCCTGGGCCGAGATCCATGCCTTCATCTCCAGATGCATACAGCACTTCTGAGTAATTCGCATGGAACCAAAGCATTCTTGGGGTAAAACCGAAAGGGAAAAGCCTGGCACCCCATTGCATTGACCATCTGATCTACCTTCTGGAGACAGTCAAAATGCTCCTTAGAATTCTTCCCTACCTCTTTCCTGGGCCGAGATCCATGCATTCATCTCCAGCTGCATCCAGCACTTCTGAGACCATTCGCATGGAAGCAAAACATTCTTGGGGTAAAACTGAAAGGGAAAAGCCTGGCACCCCATTGCATTGGCCATCTGATCTAACTTCTGGAGACAGTCAAAATGCTCCTTAGAATTCTTCCCCACCACTTTCCCGGGCAGAGATCCATGCCTTCATCTCCAGATGCATACAGCACTTCTGAGACAATTTGCATGGAAGCAAACCATTCTTGGGGTAAAACCGAAAGGGAAAAGCCTGGCACCCCATTGCATTGGCCATCTGATCTCACTTCTGGAGACAGTCAAAATGCTCCTTAGAATTCTTCCCTACCTCTTTCCTGGGCCGAGATCCATGCATTCATCTCCAGCTGCATACAGCAATTCTGAGTAATTCGAATGGGAGCAAAGCATTCTTGGGGTAAAACCGAAAGGGAAAAGCCTGGCACCCCATTGCATTGGCCATCTGATCTAACTTCTGGAGACAGTCAAAATGCTCCTTAGAATTCTTCCCTACCTCTTTCCTGGGCCGAGATCCATGCATTCATCTCCAGCTGCATCCAGCACTTCTGAGACCATTCGCATGCAAGCAAACCATACTTCGGGTAAAACCGAAAGGGAAAAGCCTGGCACCCCATTGCATTGGACATCTGATCTAACTTCTGGAGACAGTCAAAATGCTCCTTAGAACTCTTCCCTACCTCTTTCCTGGGCCGAGATCCATGCATTCATCTCCAGCTGCATACAGCACTTCTGAGACAATTCGCATGGAAGCAAAACATTCTTGGGGTAAAACCGAAAGGGAAAAGCCTGGCACCCCATTGCATTGGCCATCTGATCTAATTCGTGGAGACAGTCAAAATGCTCCTTAGAATTCTTCCCTACCTCTTTCCCGGGCCGAGACCCATGCATTCATCTCCAGCTGCATCCAGCATTTCTGAGACAATTCGCATGGAAGCAAAACATTCTTGGGGTAAAACCGAAAGGGAAAAGCCTGGCACCCCATTGCATTGGCCATCTGATCTAACTTCTGGAGACAGTCAAAATGCTCCTTAGAATTCTTCCCTACCTCTTTCCTGGGCCGAGATCCATGCATTCATATCCAGATGCATACAGCACTTCTGAGCAATTCGCATGGAAGCAAAGCATTCTTGGGGTAAAACTGAAAGGGAAAAGCCTGGCACCCCATTGCATTGGCCATCTGATCTAACTTCTGGAGACAGTCAAAATGCTCCTTAGAATTCTTCCCTACCGCTTTCTTGGGCCGAGATCCATGCATTCATCTCCAGCTGCATCCAGCACTTCTGAGACCATTCGCATGGAAGCAACACATTCTTGGGGTAAAACCGAAAGGGAAAAGCCTGGCACCCCATTGCATTGGCCATCTGATCTAACTTCTGGAGACAGTCAAAATGCTCCTTAGAATTCTTCGCTACCTCTTTCCTGGGCCGAGATCCATGCATTCATCTCCAGCTGCATCCAGCACTTCTGAGACCATTCGCATGGAAGCAAAACATTCTTGGGGTAAAACCGAAAGGAAAAAGCCTGGCACCCCATTGCATTGGCCATCTGATCTAACTTCTGGAGACAGTCAAAATGCTCCTTAGAATTCTTCCCTACCTCTTTCCTGGGCCGAGATCCATGCATTCATCTCCAGCTGCATCCAGCACTTCTGAGACCATTCGCATGGAAGCAAAACATTCTTGGGGTAAAACCGAAAGGAAAAAGCCTGGCACCCCATTGCATGGGCCATCTGATCTAACTTCTGGAGACAGTCAAAATGCTCCTTAGAATTCTTCCCTACCTCTTTCCTGGGCCGAGATCCATGCATTCATCTCCAGCTGCATCCAGCACTTCAGAGACCATTCGCATGGAAGCAAAACATTCTTGGGGTAAAACCGAAAGGGAAAAGCCTGGCACCCCATTGCATGGGCCATCTGATCTAACTTCTGGAGACAGTCAAAATGCTCCTTAGAATTCTTCCCTACCTCTTTTCTGGTTCGAGATCCATGCATTCATCTCCAGCTGCATCCAGCACTTCTGAGACCATTCGCATGGAAGCAAAACATTCTTGGGGTAAAACCGAAAGGGAAAAGCCTGGCACCCCATTGCATTGGCCATCTGATCTAACTTCTGGAGACAGTCAAAATGCTCCTTAGAATTCTTCCCTACCTCTTTCCCGGGCCGAGATCCATGCATTCATCTCCAGCTGCATCCAGCACTTCTGAGACCATTCGCATGGAAGCAATCCATTCTTGGGGTAAAACCGAAAGGGAAAAGCCTGGCACCCCATTGCATTGGCCATCTGATCTAACTCCTGGAGACAGTCAAAATGCTCCTTAGAATTCTTCCCTACCTCTTTCCCGGGCCGAGATCCATGCATTCATCTCCAGCTGCATACAGCACTTCTGAGACAATTCGCATGGAAGCCAAACCTTCTTGGGGTAAAACTGAAAGGGAAAAGCCTGGCACCCCATTGCATTGGCCATCTGATCTAACTTCTGGAGACAGTCAAAATGCTCCTTAGAATTCTTCCCTACCTCTTTCCTGGGCCGAGATCCATGCCTTCATCTCCAGCTGCATAGAACACTTCAGAGTATTTCGCATGGAAGCAAAGCATTCTTGGGGTAAAACCGAAAGGGAAAAGCCTGGCACCCCATTGCATAGGCCATCAGATCTAATTCGTGGAGACAGTCAAAATGCTCCTTAGAATTCTTCCCTACCTCTTTCCCGGGCCGAGATCCATGCATTCATCTCCAGCTGCATCCAGCACTTCTGAGACCATTCGCATGGAAGCAAAACATTCTTGGGGTAAAACCGAAAGGGAAAAGCCTGGCACCCCATTGCATTGGCCATCTGATCTAACTTCTGGAGACAGTCAAAATGCTCCTTAGAATTCTTCCAAACCGCTTTCCTGGGCCAAGATCCATGCATTCATCTCCAGCTGCATACAGCACTTCTGAGACCATTCGCATGGAAGCAAAACATTCTTGGGGTGAAACCGAAAGGGAAAAGCCTGGCACCCCATTGCAATGGCCATCTGATCTAACTTCTGGAGACAGTCAAAATGCTCCTTAGAATTCTTCCCTACCTCTTTCCCGGGCCGAGATCCATGCATTCATCTCCAGCTGCATCCAGCACTTCTGAGACCATTCGCATGGAAGCAATCCATTCTTGGGGTAAAACCGAAAGCGAAAAGCCAGGCACCCCATTGCATTGGCCATCTGATCTAACTTCTGGAGACAGTCAAAATGCTCCTTAGAATTCTTCCCTGCCTCTTTCCTGGGCCAAGATCCATGCATTCATCTCCTGCTTCATAGAGCTTTTCTGCGACTATTCGCATGGAAGCAAAACATTCTTGGGGTAAAACCGAAAGGGAAAAGCCTGGCACCCCATTGCATTGGCCATCTGATCTATCTTCTGGAGACAGTCAAAATGCTCCTTAGAATTCTTCCCTACCTCTTTCCTGGGCCGAGATCCATGCATTCATCTCCAGCTGCGTTCAGCACTTCTGAGACAATTCAAATGGAAGCAAAACATTCTTGGGGTAAAACCGAAAGGGAAACGCCTGGCACCCCATTGCATTGGCCATCTGATCTAACTTCTGGAGACAGTCAAAATGCTCCTTAGAATTCTTCCCCACTGCTTTCCTGGGCCGAGATCCCTGCATTCATCTCCAGCTGCATACAGCACTTCTGAGTAATTCACATGGAAGCAAAGCATTCTTTGGGTAAAACCGAAAGGGAAAAGCCTGGCACCCCATTGCATTGGCCATCTGATCTAACTTCTGGAGACAGTCAAAATGCTCCTTAGAATTCTTCCCTACCTCTTTCCTGGGCCGAGATCCATGCCTTCATGTCCAGCTGCATACAGCACTTCTGAGACAATTCTCATGGAAGCAAAACATTCTTGGGGTAAAACCGAAAGGGAAAAGCCTGGCACCCCATTGCATTGGCCATCTGATCTAACTTCTGGAGACAGTCAAAATGCTCCTTAGAATTCTTCCCTACCTCTTTCCTGGGCCGAGATCCATGCATTCATCTCCAGCTGCATCCAGCACTTCTGAGACAATTCGCATGGAAGCAAAACATTCTTGGGGTAAAACCGAAAGGGAAAAGCCTGGCACCCCATTGCATTGGCCATCTGATCTAATTCGTGGAGACAGTAAAAATGCTCCTTAGAATTCTTCCCTACCTCTTTCCTGGGCCGAGATCCATGCATTCATCTCCAGCTGCATTCAGCACTTCTGAGACAATTCAAATGGAAGCAAAACATTCTTGGGGTAAAACCGAAAGGGAAAAGCCTGGCACCCCATTGCATTGGCCATCTGATCTAACTTCTGGAGACAGTCAAAATGCTCCTTAGAATTCTTCCCCACCACTTTCCTGGGCCAAGATCCATGCATTCATCTCCAGCTGCATCCAGCACTTCTGAGACCATTCGCATGGAAGCAAAACATTCTTGGGGTAAAACCAAAAGCGAAAAGCCTGGCACCCCATTGCATTGGCCATCTGATCTAACTTCTGGAGACAGTCAAAATGCTCCTTAGAATTCTTCCCTACCTCTTTCCTGGGCCGAGATCCATGCCTTCATATCCAGCTGCATACAGCACTTCTGAGACAATTCTCATGGAAGCAAAACATTCTTGGGGTAAAACCGAAAGGGAAAAGCCTGGCACCCCATTGCATTGGCCATCTGATCTAACTTCTGGAGACAGTCAAAATGCTCCTTAGAATTCTTCCCTACCTCTTTCCTGGGCCAAGATCCATGCATTCATCTCCAGCTGCATACAGCATTTCTGCGACAATTCGCATGGAAGCAAACCATTCTTGGGGTAAAACTGAAAGGGAAAAGCCTGGCACCCCATTGCATTGGCCATCTGATCTAACTTCTGGAGACAGTCAAAATGCTCCTTAGAATTCTTCCCTACCTCTTTCCTGGGCCGAGATCCATGCATTCATCTCCAGCTGCATCCAGCACTTCAGAGACCATTCGCATGGAAGCAAAACATTCTTGGGGTAAAACCGAAAGGGAAAAGCCTGGCACCCCATTGCATTGGCCATCTGATCTAACTTCTGGAGACAGTCAAAATGCTCCTTAGAATTCTTCCCTACCTCTTTCCCGGGCCGAGATCCATGCATTCATCTCCAGCTGCATACAGCACTTCTGAGACCATTCGCATGGAAGCAAAACATTCTTGGGGTAAAACCGAAAGGGAAAAGCCTGGCACCCCATTGCATTGGCCATCTGATCTAGCTTCTGGAGACAGTCAAAATGCTCCTTAGAATTCTTCCCTACCTCTTTCTTGGCCGAGATCCATGCCTTCATCTCCAGCTGCATACAGCACTTCTGAGACCATTCGCATGGAAGCAATCCATTCTTGGGGTAAAACCGAAAGGGAAAAGCCTGGCACCCCATTGCATTGGCCATCTGATCTAACTTCTGGAGACAGTCAAAATGTTCCTTAGAATTCTTCCCTACCTCTTTCCTGGGCCAAGATCCATGCATTCATCTCCAGCTGCATAGAGCATTTCTGCGACAATTCGCATGGAAGCAAAACATCACACAGTATCACACAGTATCACCCAGGTTGGAAAGGACCTCGAGGATCATCGAGTCCAACCTGACACCGCAGACCCCATGACTAGACCATGGCACCAAGTGCCACGTCCAATCTCCCCTTGAACGCCTCCAGGGTCGATGACTCAACCACCTCCCTGGGTAACCCATTCCAATGCCGAATGACTCGCTCGGTGAAGAACTTCCTCCTCACCTCGAGTCTGAACCTCCCCTGGCGCAGCTTGAGACTTTGTCCCCTTGTTCTGGTGCTGGTTGCCTGGGAGAAGAGGCCAACTCCCTCCTGGCTACAACCACCCTTCAGGTAGTTGTAGAGGGCAATAAGGTCACCCCTGAGCCTCCTCTTCTCCAGGCTAAACAATCCCAGCTCCCTCAGCCTCTCCTCATAGGGCTTGTGTTCAAGGCCTCTCACCAGCCTTGTTGCCCTTCTCTGGACACGCTCAAGTGTCTCAATGTCCTTCTTAAACTGAGGAGCCCAGAACTGGACACAGTACTCAAGGTGCGGCCTAACCAGAGCAGAGTACAGGGGCACTATGACCTCCCTGCTCCTGCTGGCCACACTATTCCTAATGCAGGCCAGGATGCTATTGGCCCTCCTGGCCACCTGAGCACACTGCTGGCTCATATTCAGGTGGCTGTCGATCAGCACACCCAGGTCCCTCTCTGTCTGGGAGCTCTCCAGCCACTCCGACCCCAGCCTATAGCTCTGCATGGGATTGCCATAGCCAAAGTGCAGCACTCGGCACTTGGACTTGTTGAAAGCCATCCCATTGGACTCTGCCCATCTTTCCAGTCGGTCGAGGTCCCTCTGCAGAGCCTTTCTACCCTCTAATTGACTAACATCTGCCCCTAACTTTGTGTCATCTGCAAACTTGCTGATGACTGACTCTACCCCTTCATCCAGATCATCAACGAATATGTTGAAGAGGACAGGGCCCAGCACTGATCCCTGGGGGACACCACTGGTGACTGGCCTCCAGCTGGATGTGGCACCGTTCACGACCACTCTCTGGGCCCGGCCCTCCAGCCAGTTCCTAACCCAGCACAGAGTGTAGTGGTCCAATCCACAGGCTGACAGCTTAGTCAGCAGTTTGCTGTGGGGGACGGTGTCAAAGGCCTTGCTGAAGTCTAGGTAGACCACATCCACAGGCCTCCCCACATCCACCAGGCGGGTCACCTGATCATAGAAAGAGATCAGGTTGGAGAGGCAGGATCTGCCCTTCCTGAATCCATGTTGGCTGGACCTGAGCCCTTGGCCATCCTTCAGGTGCGCAGTTATTGCTGCCAGGATAATCTGCTCCATCACTTTCCCTGGCACTGAGGTCAGGCTGACTGGCCTGTAGTTTCCAGGTTCCTCCATCCGACCCTTCTTGTGGATGGGGACCACGTTGGCCAGTTTCCAGTCATCTGGGACCTCACCAGTGAGCCAGGACTGGAGGAAAATGATGGAGAGTGGCCTAGCTAGCACATCCGCCAGCTCTCTCAGCACCCTAGGATGGATCCCATCTGGTCCCATGGACTTGTGGATATCCAAGTGGCTCAGCAGGTCCCGAACTAACTCCTCATGGATTTCCAGGGTATTACTCTGCTCCCCGACCCCAACGCCCAGCTCCGGAGACCACTCGTCCTGAACTCCTGCCTTGCTGTTAAACATTGAGGTAAAGAAGGTGTTCAGGACCTCAGCTTTATCCTCATCCTCAGTAACTGTGTTCCCCTCCAGGTCCACTAGGGAGTTCAGGTTCTTCCTGCCCTTCTTCTTATTGTTAATATATTTATAAAAATGCTTTTTATTATCTTTGACTGAGGTGGCCAGCTTCAGTTCCAGCTGGGCCTTAGCCTCCCTAATTTTATTCCTACATAATCTAACAGCTTCCTTGAACATACCTCGAGAAGCCTTCCCCTCCTTCCAAAGGTGATACAGCCTCCTCTTCCCCCTTAAATCCTCCAGGAGCTGCTTGCTCATCCAGGCTGGTCGCCTTCCCCGCCGGCTTGCCTTCCGGCACATGGGAACCGCCAATTCCTGTGCCTTCAAGAGCTCCTGTTTGAAGTAGGTCCAACCCTCCTGAACCCCTTGGTTCATGAGGGCTGGTACCCAGGGGACTTTGCAGACAAGTTTTTTAAATAGGCTGAAGTTCGCCCTTCGGAAGTCCAAGGTGGAGGTTCTGTTGGTGCTCCTCCCAATCTCCCTGCATATTGAAAACTTCACTATCTCGTGGTCACTGCACCCTAGGCAGCCTCCCACGATCACATCTCCCACCAGCCCTTCCCTATTGCAGAACAGCAGGTCAAGCAGAGCCTGTCCCCTGGTAGGCTCGCTTAACAGCTGTGTCAGGAAGCAGTCCTCCATTCGCTCCAGGAATCTTCTGGACTGCCTCCTCCCTGCTGAATTAAGTTCCCAGCAGATATCTGGGAGGTTGAAGTCACCAACAAGGACAAGATCAGATGATCTTGAGACAGCCTCCAGTTGCTTGTAGAACAACTCATCAGCCGCCTCATCCTGGTTGGGTGGTCTGTAACAGATTCCAATCAGGATGTCAGACTTGTTAGGTTGTCCTCTGATTTTGACCCACAGGCTCTCAACTACCTCATCTTCCACCACAAGTTGTGTGGCAGAGATTGACTCTCTAATATACAGAGCCACCCCTCCTCCTCTTCTCCCTCGCCTGTCCCTCCTAAAGAGCCTGTAGCCCCCCAGTGCAGCACTCCAATCGTGGGTGCTGTCCCACCAAGTTTCTGAGATGGCGACTACATCATAGTCGCCCTGATGGATTAGGACCTCCAACTCCTCTTGCTTGTTGCCCAGGCTGCGTGCATTGGTGTACATGCATCGCA
Source organism: Melanerpes formicivorus (assembly GCF_026170545.1). Lineage (NCBI taxonomy): Eukaryota > Metazoa > Chordata > Aves > Piciformes > Picidae > Melanerpes > Melanerpes formicivorus. The sequence continues at coordinate 5,579,870 of NW_027142395.1, read as the reverse complement.
GCTGGGTTCCTGACTTCTCAACTGACCCTACCTTGCGCCCTACTCTTACCTCTGCAGAGGGACCGATTGCCTCACCCACCCCCTTCAGACCTAGTTTAAAGCCCTCCTAATGAGCCCTGCCAACTCCAGTGCCAGGACTCTTTTACCCCTTCTAGATAGATGCATCCCATCAGGACCCAGCAGGTCAGGTGCAGTGAAAGTTGCCCCGTGGTCATAGAACCCAAAGTTCTGCCGCTGGCACCATCCCCTGAGCCAATTGTTGATGGTGTGGGTTCTCCCATTCCTCTCAGTGTACACCCCTGACACTGAAGGAATTGAGCAGAACACCACTTGAGCTCCTGCCCCATCAATCAATTGTCCAAGGGCCCTGAATTCCTTCTTAATTGTCCTAGTGCCCTTCCTGTCAATCTCATCACTCCCAGCCTGTATTACCATCAGAGGGTAATAGTCAGTGGGCTGGATTAATTCAGGGAATCTCTTCGCAATGTCCCTAACCCCTGCCCCTGGTAGGGAGCAGACCTCCCTGTGGGATGGGTCGGGACGACATATGGGTCCCTCAGTACCCCCCAGGAGAGAGTCCCCAACAACTATAACCCTTCTCCCTTTCTTTGTGGAGCTAGTCGTTATAGCCGGTGGGGACCGCTTGGGCTTAGGCTTCCCCCCAGAGCTGGCCGTTACAGCTGGTGGGGTCCGCTTGGCCTTAGGCTCCCCTCTGGATGGCTGCTCTTCAGCCTCAGCCCTCTCATCCTTACTGCCCTCAGCCTGCAGGGCCTCATACTTATTATGCAAGGGCAGAGGAGGAGGAGGAGAGGGTCGGGGTGGATTTCTCTTGCCACCCCTGGCAGGGACCCGTATCCATCCCTCTCTGCCTCCAGAAACCCTTCCCTCAGCAGGGGAGATCTGCAGAGCCTTCTCCCGCAAGTCTAACTCCCTTTCGCTTTCCCTTATGGTCCTTAGCCTAGCTACCTCCTCCTTCAGCTCGGCCACTTCATCCTTCAGCTCTGCCACCATGCTGAGGAGAAAATTCACCTGCTCACACCGGACACAGCTGTCCTCTCCCTCCCCCTCTATTCCAAGTGCCAGGCTGAAGCACTCTCTGCAGCTGACAGCCTGGACTCCAGCATGTTGGTGAAACAGCTCTGTCTGGGCAGATGCTGCTTTTTTACCCTTCGTCCGAGTGACGACCATGATGCAATGTTTAAGGTTCGGGTTTTCTGTTTGGGATTTTTTTTTTTTTTTTTTTTTTATTTTTTTTTGTCACCCGGCTGCTAGCCTAGCTACTGAGCCAAACTGGCGCCGCGCGCGCAGCCCGGGCGGCTTTTAAAACTGCCGCGGCTGACGTCAGGCTCCCGTGACCCGAGCAGGCTCTCGTGAGCACGATCCTGCCGGCTCCTCCCCCTACTAGCAGTCCTCCCGACCCGCGAAGCCCCGAAAGGAAAGCAAAAGCAAAAGAAAAACCCCGAGAAACTCACAGCTTAAGCGGAGCGGTTCCGGACGAGCGGTCCCGATCAGCTACTGAGCCAAACTGGGGTAAAACCGAAAGGGAAAAGCCTGGCACCCCATTGCATTGGCCATCTGATCTAACTTCTGGAGACAGTCAAAATGCTCCTTAGAATTCTTCCCTACCTCCTTCCCGGGCCGAGATCCATGCATTCATCTCCAGCTGCATACAGCACTTCTGAGACCATTCGCATGGAAGCAAAACATTCTTGGGGTAAAACCGAAAGGGAAAAGCCTGGCACCGCATTGCATTGGCCATCTGATCTCACTTCTGGAGACAGTCAAAATGCTCCTTAGAATTCTTCCCTACCTCCTTCCTGGGCCGAGATCCATGCATTCATCTCCAGCTGCATCCAGCACTTCGGAGACCATTCGCATGGAAGCAAAACATTCTTGGGGTAAAACCGAAAGGGAAAAGCCTGGCACCCCATTGCATTGGCCATCTGATCTAACTTCTGGAGACAGTCAAAATGCTCCTTAGAATTCTTCCCTACCTCTTTCCTGGGCCGAGATCCATGCATTCATCTCCAGCTGCATACAGCACTTCTGAGACAATTCGTATGGAAGCAAAACATTCTTGGGGTAAAACCGAAAGGGAAAAGCCTGGCACCCCATTGCATTGGCCATCTGATCTCACATCTGGAGACAGTCAAAATGCTCTTTAGAATTCTTCCCTACCTCTTTCCTGGGCCGAGATCCATGCCTTCATCTCCAGGTGCATACAGGTATACTGAGTAATTCGCATGGAAGCAAAGCATTCTTGGGGTAAAACCGAAAGGGAAAAGCCTGGCACCCCTTTGCATTGGCCATCTGATCTAACTTCTGGAGACAGTCAAAATGCTCCTTAGAATTCTTCCCTACCTCTTTCCTAGGCCGAGATCCATGCATTCATCTCCAGCTGCTTCCAGCACTTCTGAGACAATTCGCATGGAAGCAAAACATTTTTGGGGTAAAACCGAAAGGGAAAAGCCTGGCACCCCATTGCATTGGCCATCTGATCTAACTTCTGGAGACAGTCAAAATGTTCCTTATAATTCTTCCATACCTCTTTCCTGGGCCGAGATCCATGCATTCATCTCCAGCTGCATCCAGCACTTCTGAGACAATTCGCATGGAAGCAAAACATTCTTGGGGTAAAACCGAAAGGGAAAAGCCTGGCACCCCATTGCATTGGACATCTGATCTAATTCCTGGAGACAGTCAAAATGCTCCTTAGAATTCTTCCCTACCTCTTTCCCGGGCCGAGATCCATGCATTCATCTCCAACTGCATACAGCACTTCTGAGACAATTCGCATGGAAGCAAAACATTCTTGGGGTAAAACCGAAAGCGAAAAGCCTGGCACCCCATTGCATTGGCCATCTGATCTAACTTCTGGAGACAGTCAAAATGCTCCTTAGAATTCTTACCTACCTCTTTCCTGGGCCGGGATCCATGCCTTCATCTCCAGCTGCATACAGCACTTCTGAGTAATTCGAATGGATACGAAGCATTCTTGGGGGAAAACCGAAAGGGAAAAGCCTGGCACCCCATTGCATTGGCCATCTGATCTACTTCGTGGAGACAGTCAAAATGCTCCTTAGAATTCTTCCCTACCTCTTTCCTGGGCCGAGATCCATGCATTCATCTCCAGCTGCATACAGCACTTCTGAGACAATTCGCATAGAGGCAATACATTCTTGGGGTAAAACCGAAAGGGAAACGCCTGGCACCCCATTGCATTGGCCATCTGATCTAACTTCTGGAGACAGTCAAAATGCTCCTTAGAATTCTTCCCTACCTCTTTCCTGGGCCGAGATCCATGCATTCATCTCCAGATGCATACAGCACTTCTGAGACAATACGCATGGAAGCAAAACATTCGTGGGGTAAAACCGAAAGGGAAAAGCCTGGCACCCCATTGCATTGGCCATCTGATCTAACTTCTGGAGACAGTCAAAATGCTCCTTAGAATTCTTCCCTACCTCTTTCCTGGGCCGAGATCCATGCATTCATCTCCAGCTGCATCCAGCACTTCTGAGACAATTCGCATGGAAGCAAAACATTCTTGGGGTAAAACCGAAAGGGAAAAGCCTGGCACCCCATTGCATTGGCCATCTGATCTAATTCGTGGAGACAGTCAAAATGCTCTTTAGAATTCTTCCCTACCTCTTTCCCGGGCCGAGATCCATGCATTCATCTCCAGCTGCATACAGCACTTCTGAGACCATTCGCATGGAAGCAAAACATTCTTGGGGTAAAACCGAAAGGGAAAAGCCTGGCACCCCATTGCATTGGACATCTGATCTAATTCCTGGAGACAGTCAAAATGCTCCTTAGAATTCTTCCCTACCTCTTTCCTGGGCCGAGATCCATGCATTCATCTCCAGCTGCATACAGCACTTCTGAGACAATTCGTATGGAAGCAAAACATTCTTGGGGTAAAACCGAAAGGGAAAAGCCTGGCACCCCATTGCATTGGCCATCTGATCTCACATCTGGAGACAGTCAAAATGCTCTTTAGAATTCTTCCCTACCTCTTTCCTGGGCCGAGATCCATGCCTTCATCTCCAGGTGCATACAGGTATACTGAGTAATTCGCATGGAAGCAAAGCATTCTTGGGGTAAAACCGAAAGGAAAAGCCTGGCAGCCCTTTGCATTGGCCATCTGATCTAACTTCTGGAGACAGTCAAAATGTTCCTTAGAATTCTTCCATACCTCTTTCCTGGGCCGAGATCCATGCATTCATCTCCAGCTGCATCCAGCACTTCTGAGACAATTCGCATGGAAGCAAAACATTCTTGGGGTAAAACCGAAAGGGAAAAGCCTGGCACCCCATTGCATTGGACATCTGATCTAATTCCTTGAGACAGTCAAAATGCTCCTTAGAATTCTTCCCTACCTCTTTCCCGGGCCGAGATCCATGCATTCATCTCCAACTGCATACAGCACTTCTGAGACAATTCGCATGGAAGCAAAACATTCTTGGGGTAAAACCGAAAGCGAAAAGCCTGGCACCCCATTGCATTGGCCATCTGATCTAACTTCTGGAGACAGTCAAAATGCTCCTTAGAATTCTTACCTACCTCTTTCCTGGGCCGGGATCCATGCCTTCATCTCCAGCTGCATACAGCACTTCTGAGTAATTCGAATGGATACGAAGCATTCTTGGGGGAAAACCGAAAGGGAAAAGCCTGGCACCCCATTGCATTGGCCATCTGATCTACTTCGTGGAGACAGTCAAAATGCTCCTTAGAATTCTTCCCTACCTCTTTCCTGGGCCGAGATCCATGCATTCATCTCCAGCTGCATCCAGCACTTCTGAGACAATTCGCATAGAGGCAATACATTCTTGGGGTAAAACCGAAAGGGAAAAGCCTGGCACCCCATTGCATTGGCCATCTGATCTAACTTCTGGAGACAGTCAAAATGCTCCTTAGAATTCTTCCCTACCTCTTTCCTGGGCCGAGATCCATGCATTCATCTCCAGATGCATACAGCACTTCTGAGACAATACGCATGGAAGCAAAACATTCGTGGGGTAAAACCGAAAGGGAAAAGCCTGGCACCCCATTGCATTGGCCATCTGATCTAACTTCTGGAGACAGTCAAAATGCTCCTTAGAATTCTTCCCTACCTCTTTCCTGGGCCGAGATCCATGCATTCATGTCCAGCTGCATACAGCACTTCTGAGACAATTCGCATGGAAGCAAAACATTCTTGGGGTAAAACCGAAAGGGAAAAGCCTGGCACCCCATTGCATTGGCCATCTGATCTAATTCGTGGAGACAGTCAAAATGCTCTTTAGAATTCTTCCCTACCTCTTTCCCGGGCCGAGATCCATGCATTCATCTCCAGCTGCATACAGCACTTCTGAGACAATTCGCATGGAAGCAAAACATTCTTGGGGTAAAACCGAAAGGGAAAAGCCTGGCACCCCATTGCATTGGACATCTGATCTAATTCCTGGAGACAGTCAAAATGTTCCTTAGAATTCTTCCCTACCTCTTTCCTGGGCCAAGATCCATGCATTCATCTCCAGCTGCATAGAGCATTTCTGCGACAATTCGCATGGAAGCAAAACATTCTTGGGGTAAAACCGAAAGGGAAAAGCCTGGCACCCCATTGCATTGGCCATCTGATCTAACTTCTGGAGACAGTCAAAATGCTCCTTAGAATTCTTCCCTACCTCGTTCCCGGGCCGAGATCCATGCATTCATCTCCAGCTGCATACAGCACTTCTGAGACCATTCGCATGGAAGCAAAACATTCTTGGGGTAAAACCGAAAGGGAAAAGCCTGGCACCGCATTGCATTGGCCATCTGATCTCACTTCTGGAGACAGTCAAAATGCTCCTTAGAATTCTTCCCTACCTCCTTCCTGGGCCGAGATCCATGCATTCATCTCCAGCTGCATCCAGCACTTCTGAGACCATTCGCATGGAAGCAAAACATTCTTGGGGTAAAACCGAAAGGGAAAAGCCTGGCACCCCATTGCATTGGCCATCTGATCTAACTTCTGGAGACAGTCAAAATGCTCCTTAGAATTCTTCCCTACCTCTTTCCTGGGCCGAGATCCATGCATTCATCTCCAGCTGCATACAGCACTTCTGAGACAATTCGTATGGAAGCAAAACATTCTTGGGGTAAAACCGAAAGGGAAAAGCCTGGCACCCCATTGCATTGGCCATCTGATCTCACATCTGGAGACAGTCAAAATGCTCTTTAGAATTCTTCCCTACCTCTTTCCTGGGCCGAGATCCATGCCTTCATCTCCAGGTGCATACAGGTATACTGAGTAATTCGCATGGAAGCAAAGCATTCTTGGGGTAAAACCGAAAGGAAAAGCCTGGCACCCCTTTGCATTGGCCATCTGATCTAACTTCTGGAGACAGTCAAAATGCTCCTTAGAATTCTTCCCTACCTCTTTCCTGGGCCGAGATCCATGCATTCATCTCCAGCTGCTTCCAGCACTTCTGAGACAATTCGCATGGAAGCAAAACATTTTTGGGGTAAAACCAAAAGGGAAAAGCCTGGCACCCCATTGCATTGGCCATCTGATCTAACTTCTGGAGACAGTCAAAATGTTCCTTAGAATTCTTCCATACCTCTTTCCTGGGCCGAGATCCATGCATTCATCTCCAGCTGCATCCAGCACTTCTGAGACAATTCGCATGGAAGCAAAACATTCTTGGGGTAAAACCGAAAGGGAAAAGCCTGGCACCCCATTGCATTGGACATCTGATCTAATTCCTTGAGACAGTCAAAATGCTCCTTAGAATTCTTCCCTACCTCTTTCCCGGGCCGAGATCCATGCATTCATCTCCAACTGCATACAGCACTTCTGAGACAATTCGCATGGAAGCAAAACATTCTTGGGGTAAAACCGAAAGCGAAAAGCCTGGCACCCCATTGCATTGGCCATCTGATCTAACTTCTGGAGACAGTCAAAATGCTCCTTAGAATTCTTACCTACCTCTTTCCTGGGCCGGGATCCATGCCTTCATCTCCAGCTGCATACAGCACTTCTGAGTAATTCGAATGGATACGAAGCATTCTTGGGGGAAAACCGAAAGGGAAAAGCCTGGCACCCCATTGCATTGGCCATCTGATCTACTTCGTGGAGACAGTCAAAATGCTCCTTAGAATTCTTCCCTACCTCTTTCCTGGGCCGAGATCCATGCATTCATCTCCAGCTGCATCCAGCACTTCTGAGACAATTCGCATAGAGGCAATACATTCTTGGGGTAAAACCGAAAGGGAAAAGCCTGGCACCCCATTGCATTGGCCATCTGATCTAACTTCTGGAGACAGTCAAAATGCTCCTTAGAATTCTTCCCTACCTCTTTCCTGGGCCGAGATCCATGCATTCATCTCCAGATGCATCCAGCACTTCTGAGACAATACGCATGGAAGCAAAACATTCGTGGGGTAAAACCGAAAGGGAAAAGCCTGGCACCCCATTGCATTGGCCATCTGATCTAACTTCTGGAGACAGTCAAAATGCTCCTTAGAATTCTTCCCTACCTCTTTCCTGGGCCGAGATCCATGCATTCATCTCCAGCTGCATCCAGCACTTCTGAGACCATTCGCATGGAAGCAAAACATTCTTGGGGTAAAACCGAAAGGGAAAAGCCTGGCACCCCATTGCATTGGCCATCTGATCTAATTCGTGGAGACAGTCAAAATGCTCTTTAGAATTCTTCCCTACCTCTTTCCCGGGCCGAGATCCATGCATTCATCTCCAGCTGCATACAGCACTTCTGAGACAATTCGCATGGAAGCAAAACATTCTTGGGGTAAAACCGAAAGGGAAAAGCCTGGCACCCCATTGCATTGGACATCTGATCTAATTCCTGGAGACAGTCAAAATGCTCCTTAGAATTCTTCCCTACCTCTTTCCTGGGCCGAGATCCATGCATTCATCTCCAACTGCATACAGCACTTCTGAGACAATTCGCATGGAAGCAAAACATTCTTGGGGTAAAACCGAAAGGGAAAAGCCTGGCACCCCATTGCATTGGCCATCTGATCTCACTTCTGGAGACAGTCAAAATGCTCCTTAGAATTCTTCCCTACCTCTTTCCTGGGCCGAGATCCATGCCTTCATCTCCAGCTGCATACAGCACTTCTGAGTAATTCGAATGGATACGAAGCATTCTTGGGGGAAAACCGAAAGGGAAAAGCCTGGCACCCCATTGCATTGGCCATCTGATCTACTTCGTGGAGACAGTCAAAATGCTCCTTAGAATTCTTCCCTACCTCTTTCCTGGGCCGAGATCCATGCATTCATCTCCAGCTGCATACAGCACTTCTGAGACAATTCGCATAGAGGCAATACATTCTTGGGGTAAAACCGAAAGGGAAAAGCCTGGCACCCCATTGCATTGGCCATCTGATCTAACTTCTGGAGACAGCCAAAATGCTCCTTAGAATTCTTCCCTACCTCTTTCCTGGGCCGAGATCCATGCATTCATCTCCAGATGCATACAGCACTTCTGAGACAATTCGCATGGAAGCAAAACATTCGTGGGGTAAAACCGAAAGGGAAAAGCCTGGCACCCCATTGCATTGGCCATCTGATCTAACTTCTGGAGACAGTCAAAATGCTCCTTAGAACTGCTCCCTACCTCTTTCCTGGGCCGAGATCCATGCATTCATCTCCAGCTGCATCCAGCACTTCTGAGACAATTCAAATGGAAGCAAAACATTCTTGGGGTAAAACCGAAAGGGAAAAGCCTGGCACCCCATTGCATTGGCCATCTGATCTAATTCGTGGAGACAGTAAAAATGCTCCTTAGAATTCTTCCCTACCTCTTTCCTGGGCCGAGATCCATGCATTCATCTCCAGCTGCATTCAGCACTTCTGAGACCATTCAAATGGAAGCAAAACATTCTTGGGGTAAAACCGAAAGGGAAAAGCCTGGCACCCCATTGCATTGGCCATCTGATCTAACTTCTGGAGACAGTCAAAATGCTCCTTAGAATTCTTCCCCACCGCTTTCCTGGGCCAAGATCCATGCATTCATCTCCAGCTGCATCCAGCACTTCTGAGACCATTCGCATGGAAGCAACACATTCTTGGGGTAAAACCGAAAGGGAAAAGCCTGGCACCCCATTGCATTGGCCATCTGATCTAACTTCTGGAGACAGTCAAAATGCTCCTTAGAATTCATCCCTACCTCCTTCCCGGGCCGAGATCCATGCATTCATCTCCAGCTGCATACAGCACTTCTGAGACCATTCGAATGGAAGCAAAACATTCTTGGGGTAAAACCGAAAGGGAAAAGCCTGGCACCCCATTGCATTGGCCATCTGATCTAACTTCTGGAGACAGTCAAAATGCTCCTTAGAATTCTTCCCTACCTCTTTCCTGGGCCGAGATCCATGCATTCACCTCCAGCTGCATACAGCACTTCTGAGACCATTCGCATGGAAGCAAAACATTCTTGGGGTAAAATCGAAAGGGAAAAGCCTGGCACCCCATTGCATTGGCCATCTGATCTAACTTCTGGAGACAGTCAAAATGCTCCTTAGAATTCTTCCCTACCTCTTTCCTGGGCCGAGATCCCTGCATTCATCTCCAGCTGCATACAGCACTTCTGAGCAATTCACATGGAAGCAAAGCATTCTTTGGGTAAAACCGAAAGGGAAAAGCCTGGCACCCCATTGCATTGGCCATCTGATCTAACTTCTGGAGACAGTCAAAATGCTCCTTAGAATTCTTCCCTACCTCTTTCCTGGGCCGAGATCCATGCCTTCATGTCCAGCTGCATACAGCACTTCTGAGACAATTCTCATGGAAGCAAAACATTCTTGGGGTAAAACCGAAAGGGAAAAGCCTGGCACCCCATTGCATTGGCCATCTGATCTAACTTCTGGAGACAGTCAAAATGCTCCTTAGAATTCTTCCCTACCTCTTTCCCGGGCCGAGATCCATGCATTCATCTCCAGCTGCATACAGCACTTCTGAGACCATTCGCATGGAAGCAAAACATTCTTGGGGTAAAACCGAAAGGGAAAAGCCTGGCACCCCATTGCATTGGCCATCTGATCTAGCTTCTGGAGACAGTCAAAATGCTCCTTAGAATTCTTCCCTACCTCTTTCCTGGGCCGAGATCCATGCCTTCATCTCCAGCTGCATACAGCACTTCTGAGTAATTCGAATGGATACGAAGCATTCTTGGGGGAAAACCGAAAGGGAAAAGCCTGGCACCCCATTGCATTGGCCATCTGATCTACTTCGTGGAGACAGTCAAAATGCTCCTTAGAATTCTTCCCTACCTCTTTCCTGGGCCGAGATCCATGCATTCATCTCCAGCTGCATACAGCACTTCTGAGACAATTCGCATAGAGGCAATACATTCTTGGGGTAAAACCGAAAGGGAAAAGCCTGGCACCCCATTGCATTGGCCATCTGATCTACTTCGTGGAGACAGTCAAAATGCTCCTTAGAATTCTTCCCCACCGCTTTCCTGGACCAAGATCCATGCATTCATCTCCAGCTGCATCCAGCACTTCTGAGACAATTCAAATGGAAGCAAAACATTCTAGGGGTAAAACTGAAAGGGAAAAGCCTGGCACCCCATTGCATTGGCCATCTGATCTAACTTCTGGAGACAGTCAAAATGCTCCTTAGAATTCTTCCCTACCTCTTTCCTGGGCCGAGATCCATGCCTTCATCTCCAGCTGCATACATCACTTCTGAGACCATTCGCATGGAAGCAAAACATTCTTGGGGTAAAGCTGAAAGGGAAAAGCCTGGCACCCCATTGCATTGGCCATCTGATCTAACTTCTGGAGACAGTCAAAATGCTCCTTAAAATTCTTCCCTACCTCTTTCCTGGGCCGAGATCCATGCCTTCATCTCCAGCTGCATACAGCACTTCTGAGTAATTCGAATGGATGCGAAGCATTCTTGGGGTAAAAC
>NW_027142395.1:5551461-5563961 GCF_026170545.1 Melanerpes formicivorus | reverse complement strand
CACTAACCCTAAACCCTAACCCTAACCCTAAACCTAACCCTAAACCCAGAAATAACACTAAGCCTAACCCTAATCCTAACCCTAACCCTAAACCTAAACCCTAACCCTAGCCCTAACCCTAACCCTAACCTTTTCCCTAAACTCTAACCCTAACCCTAACCCTAACTCTAAACCTAAACCTAACACTAACACTAACCCAAACCCCAACACTAACCCTAACCCTAAGCCTAAACCTCACCCTAACCCTAACCCTAACCCTAAACACAAATCCTAACCCTAACTCTAAACCTAACCGTAATACTAACCCTAAGCTTAAACACTAACCCTAAACCTAATGCTATCCCCAACCCTAACCCTTACCCTAACCCAAACCCAACCCCTAACCCTAACCCTAACCCAAACGCTAAACACTAACCCTAACCCTAACCTTTAACCCTAACCCTAACCTTAAACTCTACCCCTAACCCTAACCCTAACCCTAACCCAAACCTAAACCCTAAACCTAAACCTCACCCTAACCCTAATCCTAACCCTAAACCCTAACCCTAACGCTAAACGGTAACCGTAACCCTAACCCTAACTCTAATTCTAATCCAAACCCTAAGCCGTAACCCTCACTCTAAATCCTAACCCTAACACTATTTCTAACCCTAACCCTAACCCAAGCGCTAACCCTTACCCAAACAATAAACACTAACCCTAACCCTAAACCCAAACCCTAACCCAAACCCTAAACTTAATCCCTAACCTAACCCTAATCCCAAACCCTCACGCTAACCCTAACACTAGCCCTAAACCCCAACACTAACGCTAAACACTAACCCTAACCCTAACCGTAACCCTAACCTAACCCTAAATCTTACACTAACCCTAACCCTAACACTAAACCCTAAATCTAACCCTAACCCTAAACCTAACCCCGACCCTAAACCTAACCCTAAACCTAACCGTAACCATAATCCTACTCCTAACACTAAACCCTAACACTTACCCTAACCCTAACCCTAACGCAAACCCTAACCCTAACCCTCCCCATAACCCTAAACCCTAAATCTAAACCTAACCCTAAACCTAACCCCAACCCTAACCCTAACGCTAACCCTAAACCTACCCCTAACACTAAACCTACTCCTAACCCTAAACCCGAACACTTAACCTAACCGTAACCCTAACCCTAACCCTAACCCTAACCCTAACCCTAACCCTAAACACTTATCCTAACACTAACCCTAACCCTAACCCTAATCCCGAACCCTAAACCTGTCCCTAAGACAGACCCTAAATCCTAATGCTAAACCTAACCCTAACCCTAACCCTAACCCTAACCCTAACCCTAACACTAACACTAACCCTAAACCCTAACCCTAACCCTAAACCTAACCCTAAACCCAGAAATAACACTAAACCTAACCCTAATCCTAAACCTAACACTAAACCTAAACCCTAACCCTAACTCTAACGCTAAACTTTACCCTAAACTCTAACCCTAACCCTAACCCTAACCCTAGCCCTAAACCTAACCCTAACCCTAACCCTAAACCTCACCCTACCCCTAACCCTAACCCTAACCCTAACCCTAAACCTAACCCTAACCCTAAACCTAACCCTAAACCTAACCCTAACCCTAAATCTAACCCTAACCCTAAACCTAACCCTAAACCTAACCCTAACCCTAAACCTAACCCTAACCCTAAACCTAACCCTAAACCTAACCCTAACCCTAAATCTAACCCTAACCCTAACCCTAACCCAAACCCAACCCCTAACCCTAACCCTAACCCTAACATTTACTCTCAACCCTAAACCTAAACCTAACCCTAAACTTTACCCTAAACCCAACCCTAACCTTTACCCTAAACCCTAACCCTAACCCTAAACCTAAATCTAAAACTATCCCTATCCCTAACCCTAACCCTAACCCCTACCCCTAAACCTAACCCTAAAATTAACCCTAACCCTAACCCTAACCCTAACCCTAACCCTAAACCTCACCCTAACCTTAACCCTAACCCTAACCCTCACCCTAAATCTAACCCTAACTCAAACCCAAACCATAAACCTAACCCTAATCCAAACGCCAAACACTAACGCTAACCCTCACCCTAAACCCAAACACTAACCCAAACGCTAACTCTAATCCCTAACCTAACACTAACCCCTAAACCTCACCCTAACCCTAACCCTAACCCTAACACTAACCATAAACACTAAAGCTAAACCTAAACCGAACAATAATCCCATATATAACACTCAGCCTAACCCTAATAACAAACCCTAACCCTAACCCTAACCCTAACCCTAACCCTAACCCTAACCCTAACCTTTACCCTAAACTCTAACCCTAACCCTAACCCTAACCCTAACCCAAACCCTAATCCCAACCGTAACCCTAAACCTAGCCCTAACCCTAACCCTAACCCTACCCCTAAACACAAAACCTAACCCTAACTCTAACACTAAACCTAACCATAATACTAACCCTAAGCTTAAACACTAACCCTAAACCTAACCCTAACCCAAACGCTAAACACTAACCCTAACCCTAACCCTAAACACTACCCCTAACCCTAAACCTAACCCTAACCCATTAACCCTAACCCAACCCTAAAACCTAAACCTAACCCTCACCCTAACCCTAATCCTAACCCTAAACCCTTTCCCTAACGCTAAACAGTAACCGTAAACCTAACCCTAACCCTAATTCTAATCTAAACCCTAACCCGTAACCCTCACTCTAAGTCCTAACCCGAACCCTATTTCTAACCCTAACCCAAGCCCTAACCCTAACCCACACGCTAAACACTAACCCTAACCCTAAACCCAAACCCTAACCCAAACCCTAACCCTAACCCTAAGCACAAACCCCAACCCTAACCCTAACACTAATCCTAAACCTAAGCACTAACCCTAACCCTAAACCTCACCCCAACCCTAACCCAAACCCAAACCCAAACCCTAAACCTAACCATAACCCAAACGCCAACTACTTAACCCTAACCCTAACCCGAAACCCATACACTAACCCAAACCCTAAGCCTTATTCCTAACCTAACCCTAACCCCTAAACTCACCCTAAACCTCACCCTAAACCCTAACACTAACCCTAAACCTAACCCTAAACCCAGAAATAACACAAAGCCTAACCCTAAACCTAACCCTAACCCTAAACCTCACCCTAACCCTAACCCTAACCCTAAACCTAACCCTAACCATAACCCTAAACACAAAACGTAACCCTAAAACTAACCCTAGATCTAACCCTAACCCTAACCCTAAGCATAAACACTAACACTAAACCAAACACTAACACTAATTCTAACCCTAAACCTAACCCCAAACCTAACCCTAACCCAAACCCAAGCCCTAACTCTAACCCTAACCCTAACCCTAACATTTACTCTAAACCCTAACCCCAAACCTAACCCTAACCTTTACCCTAAACTCTAACCCTAACCCTAACCCTAACCCTAAACACAAACCCTAACCCTAACCCTAACACTAATCCTAATCCTAAGAACTAACCCTAACCCTAACCCTAACCCTCACCCTAACCCTATTCCTAACCCAAACCCAAACCCTAAACCTAACCCTAACCCAAACGCCAAATACTAACCCTAACCCTAACCCAAAACCCAAACACTAACCCAAACCCTAACCCTAATCCGTAACCAAACCCTAACCCCTAAATCTCACCCTAAACCTCACCCTAACCCTAACCCTAACCCTAGCACTAACCCTAAACCCTAACCCTAACCCTAAACCTAACCCTAAACCCAGAAATAACACTAAGCCTAACCCTAATCCTAACCCTAACCCTAAACCTAAACCCTAACCCTAGCCCTAACCCTAACCCTAACCTTTTCCCTAAACTCTAACCCTAACCCTAACCCTAACTCTAAACCTAAACCTAACACTAACACTAACCCAAACCCCAACACTAACCCTAACCCTAAGCCTAAACCTCACCCTAACCCTAACCCTAACCCTAACCCTAACCCTAACCCTAACCCTAACCCTAAACACAAATCCTAACCCTAACTCTAAACCTAACCGTAATACTAACCCTAAGCTTAAACACTAACCCTAAACCTAATGCTATCCCCAACCCTAACCCTTACCCTAACCCAAACCCAACCCCTAACCCTAACCCTAACCCAAACGCTAAACACTAACCCTAACCCTAACCTTTAACCCTAACCCTAACCTTAAACTCTACCCCTAACCCTAACCCTAACCCTAACCCAAACCTAAACCCTAAACCTAAACCTCACCCTAACCCTAATCCTAACCCTAAACCCTAACCCTAACGCTAAACGGTAACCGTAACCCTAACCCTAACTCTAATTCTAATCCAAACCCTAACCCGTAACCCTCACTCTAAATCCTAACCCTAACACTATTTCTAACCCTAACCCTAACCCAAGCGCTAACCCTTACCCAAACGATAAACACTAACCCTAACCCTAAACCCAAACCCTAACCCAAACCCTAAACTTAATCCCTAACCTAACCCTAATCCCAAACCCTCACGCTAACCCTAACACTAGCCCTAAACCCCAACACTAACGCTAAACACTAACCCTAACCCTAACCGTAACCCTAACCTAACCCTAAATCTTACACTAACCCTAACCCTAACACTAAACCCTAAATCTAACCCTAACCCTAAACCTAACCCTAAACCTAACCGTAACCATAATCCTACTCCTAACACTAAACCCTAACACTTACCCTAACCCTAACCCTAACGCAAACCCTAACCCTAACCCTCCCCATAACCCTAAACCCTAAATCTAAACCTAACCCTAAACCTAACCCCAACCCTAACCCTAACGCTAACCCTAAACCTACCCCTAACACTAAACCTACTCCTAACCCTAAACCCGAACACTTAACCTAACCGTAACCCTAACCCTAACCCTAACCCTAACCCTAACCCTAACCCTAAACACTTATCCTAACACTAACCCTAACCCTAACCCTAATCCCGAACCCTAAACCTGTCCCTAAGACAGACCCTAAATCCTAATGCTAAACCTAACCCTAACCCTAACCCTAACCCTAACACTAACACTAACCCTAAACCCTAACCCTAACCCTAAACCTAACCCTAAACCCAGAAATAGCACTAAACCTAACCCTAATCCTAAACCTAACACTAAACCTAAACCCTAACCCTAACTCTAACACTAAACTTTACCCTAAACTCTAACCCTAACCCTAACCCTAACCCTAGCCCTAAACCTAACCCTAACCCTAACCCTAAACCTCACCCTACCCCTAACCCTAACCCTAACCCTAACCCTAAACCTAACCCTAACCCTAAACCTAACCCTAAACCTAACTCTAACCCTAAACCTAACTCTAACCCTAAATCTAACCCTAACCCTAACCCTAACCCAAACCCAACCCCTAACCCTAACCCTAACCCTAACATTTACTCTCAACCCTAAACCTAAACCTAACCCTAAACTTTACCCTAAACCCAACCCTAACCTTTACCCTAAACCCTAACCCTAACCCTAAACCTAAATCTAACACTATCCCTATCCCTAACCCTAACCCTAACCCCTACCCCTAAACCTAACCCTAAAATTAACACTAACCCTAACCCTAACCCTAACCCTAACCCTAAACCTCACCCTAACCTTAACCCTAACCCTAACCCTCACCCTAAATCTAACCCTAACTCAAACCCAAACCATAAACCTAACCCTAATCCAAACGCCAAACACTAACGCTAACCCTCACCCTAAACCCAAACACTAACCCAAACGCTAACTCTAATCCCTAACCTAACACTAACCCCTAAACCTCACCCTAACCCTAACCCTAACCCTAACACTAACCATAAACACTAAAGCTAAACCTAAACCGAACAATAATCCCATATATAACACTCAGCCTAACCCTAATAACAAACCCTAACCCTAACCCTAGCCCTAACCCTAACCCTAACCCTAACCCTAACCCTAACCCTAACCCTAACCCTAACCCTAAACCTAACCCTAACCATAACCCTAAACACAAAACGTAACCCTAAAACTAACCCTAGATCTAACCCTAACCCTAACCCTAAGCATAAACACTAACACTAAACCAAACACTAATACTAATTCTAACCCTAAACCTAACCCCAAACCTAACCCTAACCCAAACCCAAGCCCTAACTCTAACCCTAACCCTAACCCTAACATTTACTCTAAACCCTAACCCCAAACCTAACCCTAACCTTTACCCTAAACTCTAACCCTAACCCTAACCCTAACCCTAAACACAAACCCTAACCCTAACCCTAACACTAATCCTAATCCTAAGAACTAACCCTAACCCTAACCCTAACCCTCACCCTAACCCTATTCCTAACCCAAACCCAAACCCTAAACCTAACCCTAACCCAAACGCCAAATACTAACCCTAACCCTAACCCAAAACCCAAACACTAACCCAAACCCTAACCCTAATCCGTAACCAAACCCTAACCCCTAAATCTCACCCTAAACCTCACCCTAACCCTAACCCTAACCCTAGCACTAACCCTAAACCCTAACCCTAACCCTAAACCTAACCCTAAACCCAGAAATAACACTAAGCCTAACCCTAATCCTAACCCTAACCCTAAACCTAAACCCTAACCCTAGCCCTAACCCTAACCCTAATCTTTTCCCTAAACTCTAACCCTAACCCTAACCCTAACTCTAAACCTAAACCTAACACTAACACTAACCCAAACCCCAACACTAACCCTAACCCTAAGCCTAAACCTCACCCTAACCCTAACCCTAACCCTAACCCTAACCCTAACCCTAACCCTAACCCTAAACACAAATCCTAACCCTAACTCTAAACCTAACCGTAATACTAACCCTAAGCTTAAACACTAACCCTAAACCTAATGCTATCCCCAACCCTAACCCTTACCCTAACCCAAACCCAACCCCTAACCCTAACCCTAACCCAAACGCTAAACACTAACCCTAACCCTAACCTTTAACCCTAACCCTAACCTTAAACTCTACCCCTAACCCTAACCCTAACCCTAACCCAAACCTAAACCCTAAACCTAAACCTCACCCTAACCCTAATCCTAACCCTAAACCCTAACCCTAACGCTAAACGGTAACCGTAACCCTAACCCTAACTCTAATTCTAATCCAAACCCTAACCCGTAACCCTCACTCTAAATCCTAACCCTAACACTATTTCTAACCCTAACCCTAACCCAAGCGCTAACCCTTACCCAAACGATAAACACTAACCCTAACCCTAAACCCAAACCCTAACCCAAACCCTAAACTTAATCCCTAACCTAACCCTAATCCCAAACCCTCACGCTAACCCTAACACTAGCCCTAAACCCCAACACTAACGCTAAACACTAACCCTAACCCTAACCGTAACCCTAACCTAACCCTAAATCTTACACTAACCCTAACCCTAACACTAAACCCTAAATCTAACCCTAACCCTAAACCTAACCCTAAACCTAACCGTAACCATAATCCTACTCCTAACACTAAACCCTAACACTTACCCTAACCCTAACCCTAACGCAAACCCTAACCCTAACCCTCCCCATAACCCTAAACCCTAAATCTAAACCTAACCCTAAACCTAACCCCAACCCTAACCCTAACGCTAACCCTAAACCTACCCCTAACACTAAACCTACTCCTAACCCTAAACCCAAACACTTAACCTAACCGTAACCCTAACCCTAACCCTAACCCTAACCCTAACCCTAACCCTAAACACTTATCCTAACACTAACCCTAACCCTAACCCTAATCCCGAACCCTAAACCTGTCCCTAAGACAGACCCTAAATCCTAATGCTAAACCTAACCCTAACCCTAACCCTAACCCTAACACTAACACTAACCCTAAACCCTAACCCTAACCCTAAACCTAACCCTAAACCCAGAAATAGCACTAAACCTAACCCTAATCCTAAACCTAACACTAAACCTAAACCCTAACCCTAACTCTAACACTAAACTTTACCCTAAACTCTAACCCTAACCCTAACCCTAACCCTAGCCCTAAACCTAACCCTAACCCTAACCCTAAACCTCACCCTACCCCTAACCCTAACCCTAACCCTAACCCTAAACCTAACCCTAACCCTAAACCTAACCCTAAACCTAACTCTAACCCTAAATCTAACCCTAACCCTAACCCTAACCCAAACCCAACCCCTAACCCTAACCCTAACCCTAACATTTACTCTCAACCCTAAACCTAAACCTAACCCTAAACTTTACCCTAAACCCAACCCTAACCTTTACCCTAAACCCTAACCCTAACCCTAAACCTAAATCTAACACTATCCCTATCCCTAACCCTAACCCTAACCCCTACCCCTAAACCTAACCCTAAAATTAACACTAACCCTAACCCTAACCCTAACCCTAACCCTAACCCTAAACCTCACCCTAACCTTAACCCTAACCCTAACCCTCACCCTAAATCTAACCCTAACTCAAACCCAAACCATAAACCTAACCCTAATCCAAACGCCAAACACTAACGCTAACCCTCACCCTAAACCCAAACACTAACCCAAACGCTAACTCTAATCCCTAACCTAACACTAACCCCTAAACCTCACCCTAACCCTAACCCTAACCCTAACACTAACCATAAACACTAAAGCTAAACCTAAACCGAACAATAATCCCATATATAACACTCAGCCTAACCCTAATAACAAACCCTAACCCTAACCCTAGCCCTAACCCTAACCCTAACCCTAACCCTAACCCTAACCCTAACCTTTACCCTAAACTCTAACCCTAACCCTAACCCTAACCCTAACCCAAACCCTTATCCCAACCGTAACCCTAAACCTAGCCCTAACCCTAACCCTAACCCTACCCCTAAACACAAAACCTAACCCTAACTCTAACACTAAACCTAACCATAATACTAACCCTAAGCTTAAACACTAACCCTAAACCTAACCCTAACCCAAACGCTAAACACTAACCCTAACCCTAACCCTAAACACTACCCCTAACCCTAAACCTAACCCTAACCCATTAACCCTAACCCAACCCTAAAACCTAAACCTAACCCTCACCCTAACCCTAATCCTAACCCTAAACCCTTTCCCTAACGCTAAACAGTAACCGTAAACCTAACCCTAACCCTAATTCTAATCTAAACCCTAACCCGTAACCCTCACTCTAAGTCCTAACCCGAACCCTATTTCTAACCCTAACCCTAACCCAAGCCCTAACCCTAACCCACACGCTAAACACTAACCCTAACCCTAAACCCAAACCCTAACCCAAACCCTAACCCTAACCCTAAGCACAAACCCCAACCCTAACCCTAACACTAATCCTAAACCTAAGCACTAACCCTAACCCTAAACCTCACCCCAACCCTAACCCAAACCCAAACCCAAACCCTAAACCTAACCATAACCCAAAAGCCAACTACTTAACCCTAACCCTAACCCGAAACCCATACACTAACCCAAACCCTAAGCCTTATTCCTAACCTAACCCTAACCCCTAAACTCACCCTAAACCTCACCCTAAACCCTAACACTAACCCTAAACCTAACCCTAAACCCAGAAATAACACAAAGCCTAACCCTAAACCTAACCCTAACCCTAAACCTCACCCTAACCCTAACCCTAACCCTAAACCTAACCCTAACCATAACCCTAAACACAAAACGTAACCCTAAAACTAACCCTAGATCTAACCCTAACCCTAACCCTAAGCATAAACACTAACACTAAACCAAACACTAACACTAATTCTAACCCTAAACCTAACCCCAAACCTAACCCTAACCCAAACCCAAGCCCTAACTCTAACCCTAAACCTAACCCTAACATTTACTCTAAACCCTAACCCCAAACCTAACCCTAACCTTTACCCTAAACTCTAACCCTAACCCTAACCCTAAACACAAACCCTAACCCTAACCCTAACACTAATCCTAATCCTAAGAACTAACCCTAACCCTAACCCTAACCCTCACCCTAACCCTATTCCTAACCCAAACCCAAACCCTAAACCTAACCCTAACCCAAACGCCAAATACTAACCCTAACCCTAACCCAAAACCCAAACACTAACCCAAACCCTAACCCTAATCCGTAACCAAACCCAACCCCTAAATCTCACCCTAAACCTCACCCTAACCCTAACCCTAACCCTAGCACTAACCCTAAACCCTAACCCTAACCCTAAACCTAACCCTAAACCCAGAAATAACACTAAGCCTAACCCTAATCCGAACCCTAACCCTAAACCTAAACCCTAACCCTAGCCCTAACCCTAACCCTAACCTTTTCCCTAAACTCTAACCCTAACCCTAACCCTAACTCTAAACCTAAACCTAACACTAACACTAACCCAAACCCCAACACTAACCCTAACCCTAAGCCTAAACCTCACCCTAACCCTAACCCTAACCCTAACCCTAACCCTAAACACAAATCCTAACCCTAACTCTAAACCTAACCGTAATACTAACCCTAAGCTTAAACACTAACCCTAAACCTAATGCTATCCCCAACCCTAACCCTTACCCTAACCCAAACCCAACCCCTAACCCTAACCCTAACCCAAACGCTAAACACTAACCCTAACCCTAACCTTTAACCCTAACCCTAACCTTAAACTCTACCCCTAACCCTAACCCTAACCCTAACCCAAACCTAAACCCTAAACCTAAACCTCACCCTAACCCTAATCCTAACCCTAAACCCTAACCCTAACGCTAAACGGTAACCGTAACCCTAACCCTAACTCTAATTCTAATCCAAACCCTAACCCGTAACCCTCACTCTAAATCCTAACCCTAACACTATTTCTAACCCTAACCCTAACCCAAGCGCTAACCCTTACCCAAACGATAAACACTAACCCTAACCCTAAACCCAAACCCTAACCCAAACCCTAAACTTAATCCCTAACCTAACCCTAATCCCAAACCCTCACGCTAACCCTAACACTAGCCCTAAACCCCAACACTAACGCTAAACACTAACCCTAACCCTAACCGTAACCCTAACCTAACCCTAAATCTTACACTAACCCTAACCCTAACACTAAACCCTAAATCTAACCCTAACCCTAAACCTAACCCTAAACCTAACCGTAACCATAATCCTACTCCTAACACTAAACCCTAACACTTACCCTAACCCTAACCCTAACGCAAACCCTAACCCTAACCCTCCCCATAACCCTAAACCCTAAATCTAAACCTAACCCTAAACCTAACCCCAACCCTAACCCTAACGCTAACCCTAAACCTACCCCTAACACTAAACCTACTCCTAACCCTAAACCCGAACACTTAACCTAACCGTAACCCTAACCCTAACCCTAACCCTAACCCTAACCCTAACCCTAACCCTAACCCTAAACACTTATCCTAACACTAACCCTAACCCTAACCCTAATCCCGAACCCTAAACCTGTCCCTAAGACAGACCCTAAATCCTAATGCTAAACCTAACCCTAACCCTAACCCTAACCCTAACCCTAACACTAACACCAACCCTAAACCCTAACCCTAACCCTAAACCTAACCCTAAACCCAGAAATAACACTAAACCTAACCCTAATCCTAAACCTAACACTAAACCTAAACCCTAACCCTAACTCTAACACTAAACTTTACCCTAAACTCTAACCCTAACCCTAACCCTAACCCTAGCCCTAAACCTAACCCTAACCCTAACCCTAAACCTCACCCTACCCCTAACCCTAACCCTAACCCTAACCCTAAACCTAACCCTAACCCTAAACCTAACCCTAAACCTAACCCTAACCCTAAATCTAACCCTAACCCTAACCCTAACCCAAACCCAACCCCTAACCCTAACCCTAACCCTAACATTTACTCTCAACCCTAAACCTAAACCTAACCCTAAACTTTACCCTAAACCCAACCCTAACCTTTACCCTAAACCCTAACCCTAACCCTAAACCTAAATCTAACACTATCCCTATCCCTAACCCTAACCCTAACCCCTACCCCTAAACCTAACCCTAAAATTAACACTAACCCTAACCCTAACCCTAACCCTAACCCTAAACCTCACCCTAACCTTAACCCTAACCCTAACCCTCACCCTAAATCTAACCCTAACTCAAACCCAAACCATAAACCTAACCCTAATCCAAACGCCAAACACTAACGCTAACCCTCACCCTAAACCCAAACACTAACCCAAACGCTAACTCTAATCCCTAACCTAACACTAACCCCTAAACCTCACCCTAACCCTAACCCTAACCCTAACACTAACCATAAACACTAAAGCTAAACCTAAACCGAACAATAATCCCATATATAACACTCAGCCTAACCCTAATAACAAACCCTAACCCTAACCCTAGCCCTAACCCTAACCCTAACCCTAACCCTAACCCTAACCCTAACCTTTACCCTAAACTCTAACCCTAACCCTAACCCTAACCCTAACCCAAACCCTAATCCCAACCGTAACCCTAAACCTAGCCCTA
>NW_027142395.1:4116461-4121461 GCF_026170545.1 Melanerpes formicivorus | reverse complement strand
ACAGAGTCCACGGGTCACAGAGGGAAACAGTCTCACAAAATCTGGGCTCAGTTCTAGGCCATACTGGTTGCTTTCTAAATGGCTACAGGCAAATAAGACAGCAATAGTGTCTGTCCCTCAGGTTCCCTCATATGGGGAATGGGCATGATTTGGGGGGTTCCCCCCTTTATTTCCATATTTATTTGCAAATTCACTAAGTCATGTATTTGCTTTCTTTAAGTTTATGGGATTTCAAAACAGGGTGCCCTCATTTTGGCTGCTAAGCACATGCTGTTGCAGTGCAGATGAGAATACTGAAATACTGAAAACCAGGCTTTAAAAGCATCTTTTGAAAGACACTGGTGTGCTTAAAACCAATGTGAATCAGATTCAGGAGACTCCAAAAGATAGAAAGCAACAAAATTGTCTCCTTCTGAGGAAACGACATGAGATGACTGCCATGCAGAAAACATCTTAGCACTGGTGCATGCTATCCTAGCACCTTCCATCAGCAACTTAAAACATTTCAGAAGAGTGCAAGGTATTTGCAGTTTGACATCAGTGATTTAAAGAAGAAAAACATGCATAAAGAAATCCAGGCTAAACTCTGCATTTATGAATTGCTCTGTAAAAAGACAGGGACCTAGTAATTCCCTTCTTGCAGTAGGGAGAGTGGTTGAAGGACACCAATAAAACACTGCTCTGTTCGACTTGTAATGTGTTGCTGTCTTTTCCCACTTCCCCCACCATACCAGCTGTGCCACCTGCCATATCAAGAGGTGGATCAAAAGCTCCACCCACTGCAACCTCTTTTGTTGAGGGAACAGCAAAGGAGAGTTGTAACTGAGGTACAACACTTGATAAACTGTATGCAGCCAAGATACAAGGATGCTTTTCACGGTGGGAAAATTTTAATCTCGCATCCATCTTCAAGCAAACATGTAGCCATCAAGTGATAGGCAAAATGTCAATGACTTGTCTAATAAGGATTTTGCAGCTGGACTGCTACCTGGGGTAGTAAGCTCTCCTGTTTCACCTCACATTCCTAAGACATTTTTCATTTCATATCAACTTTATTTCCCAAATGGAAGGAGTTGTCCTACTGTTCCAGAATGCTATCTGATAGGACTAGTTTGTACTTTTGTAAGAAAGCCTTTGCCAGATCTCACAGCAGGAAATGGAGTATTTTTCTCTTGGTCCTTTGTATAGTGAAGATCACAACTCACTGCCAGTGACTTGTGCTGCATTAGGGCTGTGCCAGGGGAATGGATGTCCACAAGAAGGTAATTTCTCTCTGCCATTTTCCTCTGAGAAAGGAGGAAGACACAATGTTGCTCTAAAATCTGAAAACGTGAAGGGAAACTTGCATCAGCCTAACATTTCCATTCTCAGTGAAGACAGAATAGCTCTTGCAAGGTGTCATTCGTCTTCTAATTGCTTCAAACACAAAGTAATTAAGCTCAATATTATGTTACAGAACAGTTAAAAACAGACCAAGCATCACAGACTAGTTACAGCACATCACATGAAAGGTTCTGGTACCTTTTACACGCATTATCCAATGAACTGAATAACTTTTCTTAGCAAAGGTATTTATTTGTCAATACACACTGGGTTTTTATTGAAGCTTAAGAGATCAGAAACAGTTAATCAAGTCCTTACTAACACGAGGGACTCTGAAAGAAGTCTATAAAAACGAATATTTTTATCACTCTATAAACAGTAAATCCTACATCTGTGACTTTTCAATATACATTTTAAAACACAAAAATCAAGAGAAGAGCTTGCTTATGTACCTCTAAAATATCTCCACAGACCAAACCTGCAAGCACTTATGTAGATGAGTAACTTTACTGCCTGTGGAGCTCCTATGTGAGTTTGCAGGATGAAGACTAAATGCATCTTGGGTAAACAAGCCATCAATTACACACTTTAGAGAAGGCACCTGTGCAAAGCCTTCAACTCAAACCACAGACACTAAAGAAATAAAAAGCAATTAACAGCTACTAATTTGAGCAAACCTGTTCTTTTCTTAGAGCTAAACCCACTATTTTCAGTGACACTGGTTCTATTTTGGGCAACTAAGAGTCTTCATTAGATTATTGTACAGCAGACATTCAAACCATCCCCAAAAGAAAAGGCTCACAGTTTTTAATATTTTGCTATTTTTCACACTCCTTTGTTGATTATAAATATTCCTTGTATGTGTATTTGGAGAAAACAAAGGCACTGCTGTGTGGGACAAACAAAACAACACTAATTAAAATAACACCACCTTCATAACAATTTAAAATTACCCCTAAATCCTTTTGATTTCTTTCTAGACAAGCATCTTCCAACTGGAGTTTGAATGCAAAACTCATACCAGCTATAGGGGAGACATGCTACTCAGTTCTAGGATAAATGGTTGGTTTGCATTGCCCCTGGTCTTTATCTAACACTGAGAATAGGCTGCTTTTTATCAAAAGAGGAATAAATTGCTGTTATTGTGATGTTAGCCCATCACTTGGCATTGCAATTCAAGTTTTTGTGAGAAAGAAATGTATGATCTAACTGCGACTTGACCTATGCCTTCTGAGATCCATCTAGGTGCTCTAATGGAGCATAAA
The DNA here is from genome assembly GCF_026170545.1 of Melanerpes formicivorus. Taxonomy (NCBI): domain Eukaryota; kingdom Metazoa; phylum Chordata; class Aves; order Piciformes; family Picidae; genus Melanerpes; species Melanerpes formicivorus. The sequence goes on along the minus strand of NW_027142395.1, from coordinate 4,118,873 downwards.
AAGTATTGAATACAAGGACATGCAAACTGGTAGTGAAGAAATTTGTTTGAGAAGAAGAGCAAAGAGAAAGAGACTTTCATAAGCTTGTGGTTCACATGCTGCCCCATTTCTCAAACATGGAAGAACGCTTACTGCCAAACTGTAGTTCTTTTAATTAATGTGTTTCAGCGTGATCCTCTACGCTACCTTGCATCTAGTACCTCCCTCTTCCAGTCACAGTCTCTCTCTTTTTCCATCATTTAAAAAGTGTTATGGTTTAAGGGACTGTACAGGATTCTTTAACAATGCAGCCTGGTTTTCTGAGAAGACATTAAAATGGTCTACTAAACTATTAAGAAAATAAGAAATTGCTCCTCTTTCCTTGTAGGATTTTTGTCCTTCACAGTACAAGAAAAGTCATATTAAATGTTTATCAAGTACTTGGGCCACAAATATAAAAATATACACTAATTCAAGGCAGACAGTTTGAATACACTACAAAATCCTTTAGTTTTTATAGTGTTTCTTGGAATTTATCAGAAAAGGATGTGTTTCTTTAAAACTGATTTCTAGGATAGTAGCATTTAGATTTTAGTCCTGATAAAGGCTCACTTTCCATTCATAGTCAGAATCTAAATGTGCTCTTCTTGTACCTAAACAGATAATAAGCACTCAGCACACTCCCCCTTCTTGACACAACACACTGAGACTAATCACACATAATTGGAGAGGAGGAGCAGAGGGGCTGGGCAGGCTATTGTGTCCAAAGGACAAATGGTCAGTTTATGAGGCTTTTGTCTGATGCATAATTCCTTAGACATCTACAGGAGCAAAAGTCCTGCTGGAAAAAATCATACATACACACATATATATGAAAAAGAAAAAGGCTTCAACATTGAAGCAAATGAGAACATTTCATTCACAGAGAGAAAAACCAAACAGAATTAAAAAAAAAAGGCAGAAAAATCAAAACATTCAATAGATGCACTTTTAGAAGCTCTTAAGACAACTGGTTCCTTACTAATTAAATGTGAACACATTTACTAATTTACAACCAATCATATAACCACACAAAGTATATTCTTCACATATTTTGGAACACATCCCAAAAATAACATTTAAAGAGGTTACTAAAGTACATGCATGTTTACATCACAAAAGAGAAGGAAGCCAGCTTTACACCTTTGTTAATGCACACATGTGAAGGCTGACTGGTTTTAGTCTGGAAAATCATTGCAAAACCAAGTTCTAAAATGACATGAAAAAAAACCCAACCATACCAAAGTTTACACACCGTGAAACAAGCCATGGTACCTTCCTCAGCATTTTAATTAGAAATATTTCTCTAATGATGACTCAGGAAAAAAAGAGGGGAAACCCTATTCCCTGGCCATCCACATACATGGGTTAATTTTCAGTGGTCCACCTTAAAACAAGCAAATGAAAGTGTCATCTTCTATCTGTGTTTGGTTAGAACGAGGAGCAAAGGATAATGGAGGTTTTCCTCATATGTATCTTTTTCTTCATTTTTCAACTGCAAATAAAAAATGGATAAAGTGAGCAAACTGCATGAAAGCATTTTTAAAGCACTGCTTGCTTAACTACACTCCTTAGTGCAAATGATCCTACGCAAGATGAAACATTTAATAACTACAAAAAGAAACCCTAAATCCAAATACTATCACAGGTCTGGAACAGTGTGTCAAACATTATCAGGAGCTGGCCAGAGTTTGCTGACAATTGAATTCATGCAATAAATCGTTGAGCACTACTTTAAAAAAAAAAAAAAAAGGGGGGGAGGTCCCAAATTGCTGTAGTAAGGAAATGATATTCAAGTGAGATTTAAGGCCTGAATTAAAGCCACTAAGCAAGGAACTCCAGGACAAAGGCTAAAAGTTTATCCCCAATCAGCCTAACTATTGCTGTATATTTGGTATTTAAGATCAACAGCAGTTCCAGATCTCTAAACACAATAATCTTACCTGAAGGTTTACATAATAGCAAGCCACTTCCAAGGCTGCAATGCAGTTCTTAAGGGGCTTATTTATTAATTCTATCTAATTTTAAAAATCTTTATTGTAAAAGAGATTGGTAACTCGATGGCCAGAGTGGTACAATGCCAGTTGCTATGGATAATGTTATGTGTGCTCTTCTTACCTGGAGTAAAAGAATGTATTTCTAAAAATAATAAATATTTATTTTCTTAGATATGTTCTGGTTAAATGCAATTTAAAATACATACACATAATAAACTGAAATATGTGGAAACTACTCATACGTGCTACATTTTGTAATCACCTCACAGAAAAATATTTGCATATATTTGATAGAAGCCTAAGGAGGAAATGTGGGGGGAAAAAACCAACTAAATAAAAGAGAAGCTTTTAGCCATGCCTAACAGAAATGACACTCACACACCTCGAAATACTACAT